>NW_027186304.1:71187350-71237703 GCF_028583685.1 Petaurus breviceps papuanus | reverse complement strand
TCTCTCTCACTCTCACACACACATATACACACATTTAAAATACTTGCTAAATCTATTTGGAAATCGACTAGAGGGCAGTATAGAAGATTAAGTTTCTAACATTCTGCCTTATGGTTTCCATTTTGTCATCTTTGAAGATTCTGATTATTTGAAATTGCTCCCAAGATGATTTCCAATTGATTTTTTTCCTCACAGCAACTAGTTATTCATGTCCTGATCAGTATTCTCCATTTCGATTAACTTTGAGGGAAGCTGGCATATGTCAGTATTAGATGATTGGATTCGGATAAAGGGCCTTTCTGATTGTAATTGCTCAGTGCTAAAATGTTACCCTGTTTTTCACAGGATTTGTAAAGACTTATTACAGTTTCAAATTCTCACCTACATTTCAGATATGTATAATGTACATAATAAAGTATATTTTGTTCTTCAGTGCACTCTCTCAGTCATCCTTGAAATATCTAACAGAAATTACTTCCTTGGTAAATTCACACCATGACAACAGCTCCAATATAATTTTATAACACAAAGGACTAGTTCTAGTTATTTTTAATATGGGCAAAAAAATGTGAGTTTTTTTAGTCATGAAAAATGACAAAGAAAATAAAACCAAAATCTAAAAAATGCAGATCCCCAGAGCTCAGAATCACCCAATATTATTATAATTATTGCTAATGAAAACATAATTCTGTCTTCAAAACAGTGCACCTTTCACCAAAGTCTGAGAACAGTGTGTAAAGAACATCCTAATTTGACATTTCATTACATTAATTATCCTCATCATATCTTTCTGAATTAGTCAATCAGTCAATAACATTTGTCAAATGTCTTCTGTGAATAGCATACACTTATAGGACCTGTGAGGGGTTAACAAGAGGCTAGAGGCACAGTCTGCTGCCAGAGATTTTACAAGTTTCTGGGAAAAGAGATATCAAGCAATACAACACAAATAACAGAACCATGTAAACATACATGATGCAATCATCATTACCATCAAAGCTAGTTTTATATAGTGCTAAGGTTGGCAAAACATTTCACAATTAGTGGATTTTATCCTCAAAAACTCTAGGAGGCAGATGCCATTATTATCCCCATTCTACAAATGAGGAAGCTGAGGCAGTCAGAGATTAAGTGGCTTGCCCAGGATGACACAGCTAATAAGTGTCTGGGGCCACATTTGAACTCAGATCCTCTGAACTCTAGGTTCTGTGCTTTATCTAATGTGCCACCTAATTTTCATATGCCATAAATAAAGGACATAAGAAAAAAACTATCTGCATCCAGAGAAAGGACTGACAAATAAAATGTGTGCGTATGTAATGGTAGCCAATTTTTAGGGTTGGGGGGGAGAAAAAAGGAGAAAAAAGAAATTTACGTGATAATTTTATAATATATTTAAAAGGAATAGAAAGTTGTGAATAATTACTTGTAGTTTCATGTGTGACCATATTTTTATTATATTATGTTTTATATATATATACATACTTGTTTTATTCATAAATTAAGATTTTTTTTAAAAGGAAAAGATCAGGAGTTGTCATGTACTGAAAATAAGGGTACCCTGGTATCTATGAAATATTAAAAGACCCTGAGGAAAGTACCTCTTGCACTTGGAAACTACGGAGAATTTCTAGAAGGACTTGAACCAGAATTCCATAGAATGGAAAGGTATATGGGTTTCAAGCCACACTGGTGGAGAGGAGGTCCACCTACATCTGTGAGACAATGAGTACATTGCTATATGAAACTCCACAGGACCAGTGAAAGTTATTTACACTTGCAAGGGGAATTCTGGGTAATTTCATGACTAGAGGCAAGTGAGATGAATCAGAGAAAAGCTAAAGGACATTTTAAGGCTGAAAATGAAAGGGACTCTAGACAGGAAGAATGATTCATGAAGTAGGTCACATGGAAGAATAGAAAAGAGTTTTGCCTTAGCTCGTGCATTGAGATTAAACTTGAAAATAGAGAAGTAACATATAGAGAGTGAAAATCTGGTTTCTTTTAGGATCCTTATACACACTTTTCTTTCCCCTCTCTATACCTTTGCTCATCTTCCCACTGGGGGAAGGGGTGATTGTCAGAGGATGCAGGGCTCAGGAGAGAGGTTTTATGGTAATGGAACTCTGGAGAAGAGGATGTGTCTGTACATTACTGAAAGTCTCTGAAGTGAGATTCAACAATCATGATCACTGCATGGAGGAAGTATACCCCCTCTATGTCCACACCTTGGGGAAAGCCCATTGGCCCCATGCTAGTTATGGTGCTGTTACTTTATGCTGTCCTTGTTTCATATATGAAAAGCTCATCTTCTTCGCTGAATTATAATCTCCTTGAGACCAAGCATTATGCTTTATCCTTCCTCAATATCCCCATTAGTGTCTTATACTTTTCAGGGAACATAGTAGGTCTCACTAAAATGCCTGTTGATTTAACACCTAAGTGAAATAAGCATGGTAGGCCTTGAACAACGCTAGTCTTAAGTCTTCCATTCGAGTCATAGTTCTGAGCTTACTGGCTGTGTGACCTTAGTCTTTTCATCTCTGAACTTGATTTTATCATCTGTAAAATGGAAATAATAACACGTGTACTACCCTCCGAGTTGTGAGAAAATCTACTTTGTAAACCTAAAAACCAAGAGTTTGGTAAATGTTTAACAGACTGCCTCCACCCCTCTAAAATATTCCTGGAATACTTTTAAGTGCAAACTGATTGTCCACATTTTCCCCATCACTTTCTGAAGTCTCGACAACCAACAAAACAAGAAATCAAGCTCTGATTTGTAGTCTTTGCCTATTTCCTATGTGGGTATGCTCATACTTGAAGATTTGAGCTGTCTTCAGCACATTTCACCTTAACACTTTTTTTAAAAATATAAGTCCTTGTTATTAATATAAGCAGCATAAGACAAGTCTTATTTTCTTGAGCCATGTTGAGTACTGACTAGGGGCTAGAACTTAGAGAAAATCCTAATATAAGTACAAGCCTCTCTAGGCATAGGTTTCAGGGGCAGAAACTATTCCATCTAAAATACAGGTGGCAATACTAACAGGTAGGATTGCTTCCAATTACTTAAGATCTGGTTCACAGGTGAAATTGGCAATAGAAGCCAGCTGAGTTTTTTTGTTCATTGTCCTGCCCAGCTAGGTGGTGCAATGGATAAAGTGCCGGTCTGGAGTCAAAAAGACCTGAATTCAAATGTGGCCTCAGATGCTTACTTAACTGTGTGACCCTAGTCAAGTCATTTAACCCGTTTGCCTCAGTTCCTCATCTATAAAACGAATGAAGAAGGAAGTGGTGAACCACTCCTGTATCTTTGCCAAGAAAATCTCAAAAGGCTCACAAAGAGTCAGACACAACAGAAAAATGACTAAACAACAACCTGCCCACTACTGAACTACTTAGAGTTAGAACCACTGAGCATAAGTACTTAGATAACACTACATTACAACGGCAGTTACAATACTGTTTGTGCCAAAAGTCTAAAATAAGCGTACATATGACCAACACACTTAATGTATTTATTTTGATCTTGAAATATCAGGATTTCAAATCAGTCTATGTATTTTGAGATGAAACTGTGTCATAAATAGAAGTGCTCCTTTTTTGAACACAGGGGAAAAATAACACAAAACAAAAAGAAAAACTTAGCGCTTCTGTACCATTATAGCTGGCTTCTATTTTTGTTTTGTTTTGTACACTTCATTAAATGTTTACATATACACACAAATATATATGTATACAGTCACATAGAATCAGATACCCTCATGTTGGCAGAGACCTTGGTCACCATTAAATTCAAATCACACCTGACTAAAAATGTCTTCTTCAGCATACCTTACAAGGGGTGATCCAATTTCTGTGTGATGACCTTGAATGAATGAAAACCTGCTGTCTTCTAAGCATTTCATTCCTCTTCTGGATGGTTCTAATATAGAATGTTCTGCTTATATAATCATAGATTTTGAGCTGAAAGAGACCTTAGAGGTCATGTACTCAAAATCCCTCATTTTATGGATCAGGAAACTAAGGCTAAAAAAAGTTAAGTGATTTGCCCAAGGTCACACAGATAGTAGGTAATAGAAACTGGATTCAAACCCATACCCTCTAATTCCAAACCCAGTGCTCTTTCTTCTGTATTAACTAGATTCTTATATGAGGTTGAGATTTGTCCTTTTGCAATTTTCACTGACTAGTTCTGACTGTAAGTACTGGACCAAGACTCATCAATCCCTCCTTCATATGTTGTTACAGAATTGTTTCAGCCATGCCTGATTCTTCAAGACCATTTGGGGTTTTCTTGGCAAAGAGTGGTTTGCCATTTCCTTCTCCAACTCATTTTACAGATGAGGAAACCGAGGTAAACTGAGGGTTAAGTGGCTTGCCCAGGGTCACACAACTAGTAAGTATCTGAGGCTGCATTTGAACTCAGGACCTCCTGATTCCAGGGCTGGTGCTTTATCCAATGTACTGCATAAGTGCCCCTCTTTCATATGACAACTCAGCAAACGGAAAACAATGATTATTGCTCCTTTCACCCCCACCCAGCCCCAGTCTTCTTTTCTTCTGGCAAGACAGCCCCAGTTTCTTTTCCCATCATTATGTGCTTTCTTTCTGACTCATCTATTTTAAAATACTTTTTTTTTAATTTTTTTTTTTATTTATAAAGCAATCGGGGTTAAGTAACTTGCTCAAGGTTACACGGCCAGTTATTTCTGGGTGTGGTGCTGAGTATCTGAGCCCGGATTTGATCCAGGTCATCCCAACACTGGAGCTGGTGCTCTTACTCGCTGTGCTACTTGGCCACCCCTTAAAATACTTTTAGAGTCAGATTAAATGTTGTATTTAGAAAATCAAATGGAAAGAAAGACCTTCAACTAAACCAAGGCCTGTTTCTTCATCTATAGAATGAAGAACTTGGTCTAGATGGCTTCTTATATCCCTTTTAGCCTTAAGGTTTTGTTTTTTTCCTACATAGAACTAGAGTCCACTTTGCTTATGAAGTAAAAGAAGAACTGATACTAATTGGGAATCAATAACCACATGTCTATAAAGAAAAGGCTTGAACTAGATTCTCCTAGAAACCTGGGTACTATGTCACTTTTCTACTCCTTTCTTCAATCTTGGAGAATTTTGCTGTAAAGACTATATAGTCACAGGGAAAGATTAATCTGCCAATTATATTGACATGTTCAGATATGGCCAATATGTTGCTATGTTTTGCTTGGGTAGATATATATATATATATACATATATATGTGTATACACACACATACATACATATTATATATATATATATATATATATATATATATATATATTTACAAAGGATGACTTCGTTGGAGACGATAGGTATACAAATTGTGTGGGAGTGGGGGAGAGTTAAGTTAGTGGGAAGTGATAAAGATAAAAGAAAGAAAGGAGGGAGGGAAAGAGGGGAAAAGAAGAAAGGGGAGGAGAAAGGAGGAAAGGAGAGAGGATGGGAGAAGGGAAAGATGGAAGGAAGAATAGAAGAAAAGAAGGAAAAGAGGAAGGAAAGAGAGAGAGAGATGGAGTGGGGGAAAGGTTTCATATATAATCCTTTTTTGGTTCTTTCCATATTGAAATGTTTGTATTTGTTGATGATTCTTAAATTCAAAATTAAAACTTAAAGAAGTAAAAAAGAATAATTCTGTTAGAGGGAAGCTAGATATCACAGGGGATAGAGCACTGGGCCTGGAGTTAGATTCCTCTTCCTGAGTTCAAATCCAGCCTCAAATATTTACTAGCTGTGTGACCCCAGACAAGTCACCTAACCCCATTTCCCTCAGTTTCCTCATCTGTAAAATGAGCTGGAGAATTAAATGGCAAACCACTCCAGTATTTTTGCCAAGAAAACCCCAAATGGAGTCACAAAAAGTCAGATATGACTGAAAGGACTGAACAACAACAAATTCTGTCATATCCGCAGGCAGCTTCCCTCTCTGCATCCAAGAAGTCATTGAATCAAAGAACAAACAATTATTAAATGCCTGCTATGTCCCAGGTGGACCCCTCACTAGACTCTGGGTCTTTCAAGTGCAGTAACAACTGTACATCACTGTTTCAATCCACGCATCCTCTCCCAGCATGGCCTTGCTTGATTCCACGATGAGCTAAGGTAAATTGTCAAGCTCTTGCCAGTTTGATGATTTACAAGCACATGTTAGAAAGGAATCTTCAGAAGAGGAAAGTAATTATTTGCCCACCACTGTGAAATTAAACCATAGAAGCCTAGAATGAAGAGATCATCTAGTCAAGCCTCCTTATTTTATAGAAGAAACTAAGGCCCAATGAAGGAAAGCGACTTGTCTGAAGGCACCCAGTAACTTTTGGAGAGCTAGAATAAAAACCTAGGGTTTTTTTAGTTCTAGTACTCTCACAACTACCCCAAAATGATTCCTTAGACGCCGCTGTTCATGACAATATTGTGCCGAAGTCTCAACTAGCAGTATGGTTTATTAGGTGGTGCAGCAGATAGAGCACCAAGCCTGCAAGTCAGGAAGATGCGTTCAAATTTGTCCTCAAACACTTACCAGCTGTGTGACCCTGGGCAAGTCACTTAGCCCTGTTTACCTCAATTTCCTCACCTGTAAAATTAACTGGAGAAGGAAATGGAAAACCATTCCAATATCTTTGTCAAGAAAACCCCAAATGAAGTCATAAAGAGTCCAACATGACCGAAATGGATTACTAAAATTGTAACCAGTAGAAAGTACCCACCCAGGGCAAATTTATCTGGGAGAGGAGAGAGAACACTGTGCAGAGGATAGGTATTGGTATCCCTGACGACCATGTGGCACAATAATGATTATTTCTATCACTGGCTATATGTCAGCTTAGCTTCCTTTTAAATTTTGATTACAGATTAAATTTTGATTAATTAATAGGGGGATTGGTATCATAAGACAAGACAGTTCCATTGTTAAGATGAGGTGGCCTGCACCCTCAGAAAGTCCCATGAAGAGATATTTCCCACCATCTCCAGAAGACTGTGAGGTCAGGTGCACAGACTATGGTCACATCTTGGAGAAAGCATGGATGTTCACTTTCCTGGGGAATAAGCATTCCTCAGCTCCTAGCATGTTAGTGCCTGGAGCTAATCCCCATTTGACAAGTGCTAGTTAAATTTCTTTGGATTCCTAACAAAACAGTAATATGTCAACCATTCAGAAAGATGATGGTGTGAAGAGAGACTGGGGTGGGGGTGGGGACCTAAACTGGTATAGATGTAGAAAGGACATCTAAGGAATGTTCTGTCTGAAGTTTTTAAAAGTTGTGAGCTAATGATTATATAGCATTACCTGACATTCATGCTTCATGAGCAACAAATCATAAAGACAAAGCATACATATACCTCAGGTTTGCTGCTGTAATCAAAATGTAAAAGGAAGTTGAGCTGACATACAGCCAGTGATAGAAATAATCATTATTGTGCCACATGGTAATGAGGCGTAAATAGTATGTGATTCACATCAAGGACTGTACTGTAATTAGTAATACTTTTACACAGTTGAACCAAATTCTTAGCTTTCTCCTCTTACTTTTTAGTGTTTGAATATCTATAATCACTGTCAATGTGGACAAGATTCCTTGATACCAAGTACACTTTAATCACCATCATTACTAAATGCATGAACACACAGTGACATTCACACACGTTCAGAGACAAAGGTCCTGGGTCTCACTCTCCAACATCTGGGGTTCCCTGGCCCCTGATCCACCCACACCCCTGTCACAGGGCTGAAGTGCTTATGTTCTGTACACATACTTATAGCAGGCCTCTCCTATGTCCCCCCAGCTTCCTGTCCCACTGTATCTGAAGCAAAATCTAATTGCTTACTGCTCTTTGGCTCTTGGTCCCAGAGGGCTTTAAAACAAGGGATACTCTGGATCATATGACTCCAATGAGTCGTGCATGAAAAGTGCTTTGCAAATTTAAAAACATTCTTTTGATTGCCCTGTTATGGGAGCAGGAGAAAAAAAACTTGATTTATCATTTTGTGAATGATAAAGATGGGAGAAACAGACCCAGGGGCACTGACAAAGAGGACCGGAGGTGACATATTAAGACTGGCTTTAAATTCAGTGTGTCTGGAAATCTCGGGAAAGAAAAATGACGGAAGAAAATTTTGTTGCTGTTCAGTCATTTTTCAGTCATGTCCAACTCTTTGTGACCCCATTTTGGAGTTTTCTTGACAAAGATATTGGAGTGCTTTGTCATTTCCTTATCCAGCTCATTTTATAGATAAGGAAACTGAGGCAAACAGGGTTAAATGACTTGCCCAGGGTCACACAGCTAGTAAGTATCTGAGGTCAGATTTTAACTCAGGAAAAGGAGAATCTTCTTGACTCCAAGACCAGTACTCTATCTACTGTACCACCTAGATGCCCTGAAAAGAAGTTTATATTTGGTGTAAAGGATAGGGAAGGGAGATGGCTGAGGCAGCCTTAAGTGACTTTGAATAAAATAGCATGTTTAAAAGGTCCCTTCTACCTAACTCCCTACACCAATTTTACTGCACATTGTTATTGCCTTCAATTCAACAATATATAAAAAATAGAATATATCAGATAACATTGAACTGAATTCTACAAATAGAGATAAAAAGCAAATAACTGGGGAAATGGTACATTGGTGAGTTTGGGTCAAAGTGCAAACCCAATCCTTTGTTATTTTGTGAACAAAATGAGATTAGGAAGAAGGCAAGCTTTGGACAATTGAAGAAGGTAGAGAAGCCACTGAGGGGAACAGAGCAGGAAGGGAGACTGGAAACATAAAACACAAACTCTAACCACTTTACAATTTAAGTTGGTTGTGCTACACAATCTCTGCATTCCCTTCTGTTTCTAGTAATCTAAGATTTTAAAGATCTCAATGCTGGCTTGGTCCTGCTTATTTGCACATGGATAGTTATAGATGATAAGCCAAAGTTCCAAGTGACCCCTCTCACCTTAGCAGGAGTTGTAATTTTGAGCTATCAAATTAGCTAGAATCACCATGATGTCTAAGACCTAAAGTCTATTTGAATTACTTATGGAAAGTAGACTTTCCAACATTTGACTCATAGTGATTCTTATTTTCACATGCAATTCTCACGAGCTGGTGAGGACAGATAGAGGCTGGCTTACCAGTAATAGCAAGAAGTGGTAGCTTAGTAGCTGGTAACCTTATAAAAAGTTAAAAAATAAGCACAAAACCTTAAAAAAACCATAGTGATTTGGGACGATTTAGTGCAGGGACAAATAGCCCTTACTCACCTGATTCCCATTGATGCTCACAATAATGAATATATTATCACAGAATGTTTAGAATATGTTTAAGAAAGAAGAGAAACATGTTGACATGTTTGGACAAACTGATTATCAGATCATAGATTTAAAGTGGGAAGGACCCTTAGAGGTGATCAAGTCCAACCTTCTCATTTTACAAAAGAAGAAACTGAGTCTCAGAGAGGTTGATACTTCAGAGGCACAAATAACTACTGATACAGGATTTGAACCCAGATCTTCCTGAATCTGAGTCCAGAGCTTTTTCCACGGTGACAGTGCTCTGCCTCAACTATTACATTTTAGCAAGGTTTCTTGCTAAAAGAGTTAAAACTAATGAGAAGAACAGCAACAGCAGCTCTTGGAATTTGAGCTGTAGTGATATAGGAAATTCAAACATTGAGAACACTCCATGCCCCAACAATGTTAAATAAATGAGATATGAGGGTTTGGGTTTTTTTTTTTTGCTTTTTAGCAATTCCACTGATCAAATGTCAATCTGAAAAATTCTACATTTGATTATGTGACATAAAATACAATATTCAGTGTCTCAATTCACACAATAGACTAACTAGTCGTCAGAGACCAATGAGAAAACTACCACTCATCCTTGAAGCTTTACACATCTGATGGGCTACAGGTATCAAAATACAAGTCAGAAGCCAGAAAAAGAAGATATAGACATCCTAGGATCAAACTTTGAATTTAGGGGGGCCCCAGACATCTTAGCAACATTGAACAAAATGAAGATTCTTCACAGTAAATCTTACCTTCTTTCTCCACAGTGCCCAGAGTAATAACCTCATAGAATCTCTGAGATAGAAAATATCTAGGAGGGGTGGCTAGGTGGTGCAGTGAATAGAGCACCAGCCCTGGAGTCAGGAGGACCTGAGTTCAAATCCGACCTCAGACACTTAACACAAAAAACTAGCCGTGTGACCTTGGGCAAGTCACTTAACCCCAATTGCCCTACCTTCCCCCCTTCAAAAAAAGAAAGTACCTAGGAGTCATCTGGTCCAACTAGTATCTGAATAGGAAATATCACAGAGAAGTATCCAACCAGTTTCTCCATTAATACCTTCAGTGAGAAGGAAAAGACAGATCTTTTAATAAGTTCTTCCTTATAACAAACTGAAATCCACTTTTCTTACCAATAATTTATTAAACATTGAAGGATACTGAGGTCTAGAAAAATCCAACTTGTTTCTAAACACTTAAAATTAAAGGTCATAGGCTTTGCAGACTATATTAGTCCCTCTTGTTGCCTCTAGTGGACATTTAGAGAATTCGGTGCTTGGAGTAAACCTAAATGGGCCAGTACCTCACCCAGATGGTGACTGCTGGTCCCTTACCATAGTAGTTATCATGTGGGATTCCAAAGAAATTTAAGACATGGCATCTGCCCTCCCTGGATTTACTACCTTATAAGACTACCTACATAAAACAGAGAATAAGAGAAAACTGAATTATGGGATATACTTCTATTTATCAATTCAGTCACTGACTTCCTAACTAGATGCAAATCCTGTTCTTAGATTACGTCAGAACCCTGATGAATTTAAAGTCAAGTTAACTGAGAGCCTGATCTGGGGTTCACTACTACACCACCCAACCACCCCTCAAAGTCCTTCTTAAAACAATGTTGCTGTTACTGCATACAATGTTCTCTTGGTTCTGCTCACTTAGCTCTTTGTCATTTCATGTAATTCTTTCCTTGCTTTTCTAAGATCATTGAGCTCATTATTTCTTATAGCATTGTAGTATTCCATTACAACCATACACCACACCTTGTTTAGCCATTCCCCAATTGATGGGGATCCTTGCATTTTCCAATTCTTTGTTACCACAAAGGTAACTTTGTTACTACTTATATATGAATATGTACGTGTATTTGTATATGTATATGTATATATGTGGCAGGGAGAAAGGAAGAAAAAAGGGGGAAATTACATTAACTTTGATGTATATTTAGACGAAATAACAAGATGTACATGGTAGATTTGCAATTTCATGTGCAATCATCTTTTTTATTGTTTTGAGACAAATGACCAATGCTTGTTTTGCTCTGTGAACTGAAAATAAAACAAATTAAAAATAAATAAAATAAAATCTGTAAGTCTTACAGAGTTCAGAGTACAGAGACATTAGGGTGAGCTAGTATATTTGGAAAAGGATTTCTGGTAGGGACTGAGCTGAGCCTTGAAAGATGAAATACGGGGGCAGTTAGGTAGTGCAGTGCATAGAGCACTGGCCCTGGAGTCAGGAAAACCTGAGTTCAAATCCGACCACAGACACTTAACACTGGCCATGTGACCTTGGGCAAGTCACTTAACCCCAATTGTCCTGCCTTCCCCCCTCCAAAAAAAAAGCAAAAACAAAAAAAAAGATGGAATACAGTTTGAAAAGGCAGAGGAGAAAGAAGAGGGCATCTGGGAAGCAGTATAGTGTTGTAGAAACCACATTGGTCCTGGAAGTAAAGAGAAATCTAAATTCTAATCCTAGCTTTGCAACTAACTTGAACAAATCATGTACCTCTTTGAGCTTCAGTTTTCTGACCTATACATTGTTCAGAAAAAGATTAAATAATCTCTAGGATCTGTTTTAGTTCTATGGAGGAAAGGAAATATATAAGCAAAGGTTAAAGAATAGTAATTCATTTAAGCAAATATTTGTTAAGTACCTAATGGGTTCAAAAAGCTAAAGGAAAAATAAGTGAGGAATGGAGGGTACAATTATGAGATTGGGCAGACTGAACATTCAAGGAGAATAAGTAGCATGGGATCAAATATAGACCCCCCTCTGATAGTTGGATGATGAGTTTGAACCTGGTTCAAATAAGAGGCATTGTAGATTCCTGAGCATGTGAATTGCAATACACATCATACATCCACAAAATAGGCTGTACCTATCCCATCAGAGTATTTGAACAGCAATCCAAATAAAAGTGATGGTCAGTGCTTCCCTCAAGAGAGACAAAACTGGAACAGGAAATGAGGAAACTTGGGAGGCAGAAGGTGCAATCGGATTTGAGAAAAATATTGAGAGGTGGGGATGGGGAGGAGACAATTGTGTGGTGATGAAGGGAAGAGCAATGGGAGAAGCTGAAGGAGAAAGTATGGGAAAGAAACAACACATCACTTTAAAACCTTCACAACAGAATTTATTGGCTTTTTTATTTTCCTGTCTCATGTTGCTGTTGGTAGAATCATAGCAATAACTTCTACTACTTTCAAGTATACTCATATAAATGGTTTCTGAGCTTGATTTACAGCCTCAGCCAAGTGGTGGCATTTAATCACTCTCAGCAGCTGTTTTAAGTTCCATATATCATTGAACAAGAGCGATTATCTCCAAAACATATTTAAAGGGAAGAAAAGCTGTTGAGTGGTTACAGAACAGAAGGGCATGGGACTGGAGCTCAGGTTGGAATCAGGCCATTTGTTGGATCTGTGATTTGCTTCTCTAAGGTGATTGGTTCCCGATTAAAATGGGTCAAATACAAAGCTTGCCCCCCTCATTGCCGACAGAACGAATGTCCCAGAAGCACTTTAAAACTTCACAGTAAAAAGGCCTCCAGACATGCCATGTGTTTGTTATTCACTATGTAAGCTATGCCCATTATAGGTATAAGTTGAACACGACTTACAGGCAGTTGCATCATTAAGAAGTACTGTTCTATTTGTACATGTTTTTCAGTCACTGACTTCCTAACCAGACATAAATCCTGTTCTTAGATTACACCAGAACCCTGATGAATTTAAAGTCAAGTTAACTGAGAGACTGATTTGGCTTTCACTACTATATTTAGGACTCTTGTCCTGAGACAAAGTTTTTCTTGATGCTATGAGTCTCTCTTAATCAAAGAAGATGTCCTTACCTTCCAATGTAATGGATGCTCTATATTTAAATCTCTTGGGATTATAAGTGTGAGTTTATGAGTAGTAGCTGGCATGAAAATTGATGTGATAAACAAAGGAACACCTTCTTCTCCACCACCTTTTCCATGATGTTTATAGATGTCATATGGCATTTGATTTCTTCCTTAGCCATAGCCAAAAAGATAGCAGTTAGGCTAGAATTCACCACTGACATCTTTCAGGGGATCTCCCAAGTCTCCTAAGACCTTCACAGTTTTCTCCTACGTTTCCAACTCAAGGGGAGTTCACTTGCAAAAAGGGAAACTTTTAAAGATACGTGCTCAAATTGCAGTTGTTGACAGTGGAGAGGGCATGGCATAGGATTAAGGGGATTCCAAGTATGAATGGCAAAGTGTTTCTGGGAATAGAATTTGGCAGGAAAAGTGTATCCAACTTTTGGCTTAACCCATGAGGAAAGGTTCACTTCCATTCAGCTGGTCTGGGATGCATTGAGATAGGAACATTTAAAATCATTTTAAATTGCCCCCCTCATCAATACATAATTGCTTCTTTTGAATAAATATATAATTGAACTCAGTGATTTAGAAAATCTTCCTAGAATAGGATTCTTGACCTGGGCTCTGTTTTCATTTTTCAAATATTTTGAAAACTGTATTTCAATATCACTGTTTTCTTTATATTTTATTCCATATACTTAAAAACATTCTGGGAAGATGTTCATAGGAAATAAATCATTCTTTTTGGAATTTCAGACTAAGTAGAAGGTAAAGAATGACTTTCTGTTGCTCATGTACAACATCCCATCTCCTGCCTCTTTGTCTTTGCACAAGCTGTGTCCCATGTCTGGAAAGTATTCTCTCCTCAATTTCACCTGTTAGAATCATTAGCTTCCTCCAAAGCTCAACTCAAGTGACATATGCCATATGAGATCTTCCTTGATCTTCAGTTACTAGAGACTTTCTCTGATGAAATTACTCTGTGTTTATTTATAAAATATTTCATATTTTCCTGTGTACATATTGTCTTCCTCCAAATAGAATGCTAGCTCCTTGGAAGCAGAAGCTATTTTTTTTTGTCTTTATAACCTGAGAGCCTAGAATGAGGTCTGGCATATAATAGAAACTTAATAAGTGCTGCTTAAATGAATGAGGGTGAGAGTATCAAAATAATGTCACTGTGTTTAAAATTAAGAAGGAAGGGTAGCAATCCTAACATGGGATGAGATAATTTTTGACATCCCTTTCAACTCTGGAATTCTATCATTCTATGTCCCAGCAGAGTTTATTCTTAAAATCTCTGTTTAAAAAAAGATCATGATCATTTAGTCAAATATTATTACTATTCAACTAAACAAATTCTGATATTGCCTTAGAATTTTATTAATCAAATATTTCTAGAAACTATTAAAGGATATAGCCTGGGGGTGGCTAGGTGGTGCAGTGAGTCGAGCACTGGCCCTGGAGTCAGGAGGACCTGGGTTCAGATCCGGCCTCGGACACTTATCACAAAAACTGGCCGTGTGACCTTGGGCAAGTCTCTTGACCCCAATTGCCCTCCAAAAAGCAAAACAACAACAACAACAAAACATATAGCCTGGGTGTGAGTTGGCAATCTTTGGTTATAAATGGATTTGGGATATAGTTATATATGTAGTCATGGGATCAAACCTATTGGTCCATACCATTTTCTACATGTCAAAATGGTCAACATAGGTCAGTTAACAATCATTTATTAAGGACTTACTCTGTTCCGGGCACTGTACTAAGTACTGGAAGTAAAAGGAGAAGCAAAAATAGTCCCTGCCCTCATGGAATTTATAATAGGAGATATAACATATAAACAAGTAGATACAAATACAGTTCATGCAGAACTGATGGAAGCTAACCTTAGAGAGGAAGGTTCTATCAGTATAGGAGGCATTATTGATACCTGTCTCAGAGACCAAATTCATGTACACTTAATACCTCAATAGTATAAAAATACCCTATTCTCTGATATGCTCTATTACAGCCTTCCTAACTGTTTACTTCATGACAAACTTTGTAACAAGCAAAGTCTGATGACTGACTTCCTGTAGAGTGCCAACTGTGGGTCTCACTCTAACGGAATAGAGATTAATAAAAAGTAATTCTCTGGACCTCTCCCTACAATCCTAATATGAGTAACCGTTCCATTGTGGGGGTGGGTGGTGGTGGTTTCTCTGTCCCTACCTGAACAAAGCTCACCTGATTTCCACCCTGCACCCTACTTTGATTCATCAGAAATTTGTCCCCTTTTATGTCATGGAGTCTTATGTGGAAAATAGCAGAATCCAAAATGAAGCTCAGGTCCATTTGTGGTCAACAAAGCTTCTGCTGATGGTCTACACTTTTCTAAAAGCCAATAAAACAAAACAAACAACCCTCTCTAAATCTTAGCAAACTAAAATAGCAAATTTATATGAAAGTAGGTGCTACTGAGGCACATCTCCACCATAAAGTTTTAGCCAAAAGAAATCATCTTTGACTCCCATTTCCCATCAGTATTATTGACGCTTTTGTTAAGGGAGCCACAGATCAGGAGCTAGAATGGGAACTGGAAAGCAGAACTATCTCTAATCGATCGGTTGATTACCATATAACACAGTGTGACCAGAACCATTTGAAGGCTTCACAAAATGCTCCCTCCTGGGTGGGCGGATAATTTGCTTATTCCAAAGTAGCAAAAATACTCATCTGACTTAAGGTTGAGTTCTATTTTTAAAAAATTAATGTAACAATGTTTGCAATGATGGCAGTAATTTACAACAATAACTATAATTTGCAGTTATGTAGAACTCTGACTAAAAGGAATTTGAATCCCTTATTTGAATGTCCATCTCTCCGTTCCATTTTGAAGGCTACAGAGGAATAAAGTTGAGATGTCATTTCTCATTTTTTCCTCCAGGGGAGATTGAAATTGCCTCACCACATTTTAGCAGACTTTCCTGACAGGCTTCTGGCTATTGATGAACCATCCTGCTTTCTTATTCCTCCTACTGAAATCATACCCTGAACCATCTTGATTTCTTATTCCTCCCACTGAAATGATCTGACACTTTCTCCTTCCTTTTCCTCTCTCTTTTAGAGAAAGTCTGGATAAGCCCACAGATTTGCCTGAACCATCCTCCAGGGAGCATCTTAATTCCTGATGCTCTCTTCAGGGCAGTCTGAATCACATTAAAAATGCAATGAAGAATTGATATATGCCTCACAATTAAGCAACAGCACAGAGATGAGATGCATAATTGCCACAGTTCTAGAACTTGGACAGCAGAACATTCTGGAATTTCCAAGGCCCCAGGACCAATAGCTACAATTCTTGAGGTCAAGTCCAAGATGAGTTTAGAAATTTCTTAGATGGACTTCTCTGAATATCTCTGTTGTGTAGAGACTATATTAGAACAATATATCTTAGTCTGTGGTCTAGAAACATATTTCAAAACATTTCAATAACCATGTTTCAATATATTCAGATTCCTTTGCAATCCTATTTTATTTCATTTATTTAAAAGCATTATTCTGAAAAGGAGTGCATAGACTTCACCAGACTTCCAAATGAGTTCATGTCACACAAAAAGATTAAGAAACCCTTTTCTATATAATCCTCAGAGGTTTGTAATGGTTTCACTAGGCTCCTAGGGACACTAGTTCATGAAGACTGCCTAAAGATCCTAACAGAAACCACACAGACTTGTAGAAACTGTCTTGCTTCCTAAGGAGCTCTGAACCTGCAGGAGCAAATCAGTCTCCCCAAAGACACCTTGAAGAGAACCTGATTAGGATAGACCTTAAATCACCACAGTTACTTTTCTTTCCTTTAAAGACCCTACCTCTGCAGTTTCTTTGGGCTGATCACTACATCTCAGAACTGGAATAGTCTTCAAATGCCATCAGGTCCAATCTACTTGACCCAGAATCTCCTTTACCAATTAACTGACAAGTGATCATTCACACTCCACCTGAAGACCTCCAGTGAAGAGAAATTTATTTCATTAACCCTTGAGGCAGTTCACATGTTGACTATTTTGTTATTGTAGTTAAACACTTGTTGGATTGGATTGGAACAATAGCATTTTAGAACTGAGTAGGAGAATTGAGACCGCCTCATCCTAAAGTGTATAGTTTTTCTTTTCTTTGAAATAAAATAAAAATCTAGCTAAAAATGTTAGCAAAAATTTGTTGTGTTATGTACCATGTTGCATAACTTATTTCCTATTCCAATGTTTTGCCACCTATTATTTTACTAAAGTAACATAATAGAATAGAACAATGATGTGAAATAGAGATTAGATAATTAAAATTGTTTTCCCTATTCTCCAGGACCTGAAAATTGACAATTCACATTTATGCGTGTCTTTGATGTTAGTAAATCATTGCTAGTTTTATTGCTGTGCAAAATAATCAGACTGTTACAGAATATTCTTGTTGGCTACACTGAGGTAATTCAACTGTTTAAAACGCTAAGATTTAGTATCATAGAATTATAGACATGGAATGTGTGAAGTCTTTAAGGTCCTTGTACCGAATTGACTCAATTTTAAGCTAGAAAGAACCGCAGAGTTCGTCTAATCAAGCCTCCTCATTTTATAAATGGGGAAACTGAGGCACATAGAGTTTAAGAGACTTGCTTACTATGTTCATAGCTGATTTGTGGCAAAGCCTCCTCAGTGCTTTTCCTTCTCCTTCCTCTCATGTTACTGGTTCCCTTTGGCACCAGAGAACAGAACTTGGAAGAATGGGGTAGAAGTTGCAAAGGGACAAATTTAAACTTGATGTCAGCAAATACTTCCTAACAATTAGAACTTTCCATAAGTGCAATGAGTTTCTTGTGGAGGTGGTGGGCTCTCTTTCAGTGGAGGTTTCTAAGAAAAGGCTAGATGACCACTTGTCAGGCATATCTCAATCAGGCTTTAGGTGGTTATAGATGGGAGCATAAGGCCACTAAGGCCCCTTCTACCTCTAAAATTCTATGATTCTGATAACAGAATGGGTCATAATTTGTAGATACCAGCACTGCTGAGGATTCATACTTTTCAGTTCTTGCATGGCCTGAGGTCATTGCTCAGAATGTCATACCAATTGAATTTGAATATCAATTTAAGGCTTAAATTTTCTTCCAGTTCTATCTTCTTTGGAGATAGAGAACACTGGGCCAGTTCCCTTCTTATAATAACTCTTCACACACTTGAAGGTGGTAATTAAGGTGCTCATTAGGCTTCTTTTTTCCATACTAAATTACCCTTACTCTCTTTTCTTTCCTTTAAAGACCCTATTTTATTTAAAGATCTTATTTTCCAACCTGTTAATCATTTCTATTGCTTTTCTCTGGTCCTCCTCCAATTTCACCACATCCTTTTCAAACAGGAGTATAGAATTGTTCACAATACTGTTGTGTAGGCCTGGCCAGTGAAAAGTTGAAAGCTATATATTATGACTACCATTTTTCAAGATTCATTTCCAGCATCAAGGGACATTGACATAATATGTGGCTTTGAGGCACACAGTACATATTGATACTTTATTTTCCACAGTTTCTTGTACCTGGGTACCTCAAAGAACTTTTTCAGTCTTTGTATAGTAACCCAATTATATTGTGGTTTACAAGTAAAGAAATTAAGACTAGTTGATTTACCTATGTCTACAAAATAGGGTTGGCCTAGGCCAGAGATTAACTATAGACTTTCCATATCACCTGTGGGATAGCCTTATTTTTTTCCATTTTTATAGGTAATTTGGGAGGTATGGCAAAAATCTGTTGCCTATAGAAACTATACTCCTCAATATGTATGAATGGAATCCTTCCAGACTTATGTATGTCGTTTGATTCTGCTGTGGTCCATCACTGACCATGCCAGAAACGATAGACACAAGATTCCTTATTTATTGTTGAGAGTCCCTACTTCAAACAAAAGACCTTATGCCCTGGGGACAAAGCAATAACAAATAGATGACATTTATTCTAAATTTGAATATCAGCTGTAAAAATGAGTTCATAAATGAATAGTAACCAATGTGTTTTTTGCAAGGATGTTACAAGATGAAAAAGACTGACAGTAAAGTCTTATCATTGTCAAAGTGTTTTATCACTTGTGGCTTCACCTGACCAGGATCAAAGAACTCACTAAGAATCCTGTTGTTTATTAAATATTAGAGCTAAGTGATGGAAACATAAACTTTGTGCCATTTCCAAACATTTTGTGAGCAACTCCCTGAATGTCATTAGCTAAACTAAAATCATTCTGATGAAACAGTAGTCTGACTTTGTAATTCTGACATGGTCATTGCAAAGAACAAGTGGATAGGAAGGTGTCTATTTTCTAGAAAAGACTGGTTTCCTCTTCATTCACAATGCAAAGGCTGCTATTTGCTTCTCCAATACCAAAACTACTGCAATATTCACAAATCTATAGAGAAAATCAAAGAGGCAGGGAATCCTCCTTGGGAGGCTAAGTGATCCCGTCAATCATCTGCCTACACTTTCCCTTTGAAATATTTAGGTCTACATGAATAAGATTTACATAGTTTAATACATATTAATAACCATTTTAATACTCAATAAACCTTTCATATAATACTTTCCCATCACTTCAGTCTTTAGCCCAGTGAGAATAAAATGAGCTCATCACTTGGCAGGCCTTTGGAATCCTGCTGAGGCTCTGCCTTTGAACAATAAACAAGAGTTTGGGCAGAGAACAAAATGATATGTACAACTGGGAATAACAATATAGGGAACTTGATTTTCTTCTTTATCTCATCTTTATTAGCACTTTTGTTTTTATAGCTTCCAGAAAAGTGTTCCATATCTGACCTAAGCACTGATGGGCTTTTCAACAAGTTATGTTCCCTTTATGCTCATTCTTTTTTTCCCTCCCTCGCTTCCTTTTTTTCCCCCTCCTTCCCTCCCTGCTTTTCTCCATCTCTGTCTCTTCTCTCTGCCTTTGTCTCTATCTCTTTTCACCCCCTCCCTCACAAAGCAGCCTCTATGTCTCATTCTCTTAGAGAGAGGGGAAAGAAGGTTGAGGCCAAATAGTTCATTTCAATTTGGAAGAATTTATTTTATGATGGTACAGACTCCTTTTCTAGAAAATGGAAATTACAAGAGCCCAGGGACCAAAGAATGAAAGAGACCACTTTTTAGGTGTGAGTCTCAGACTTTTTAAGGATCATTTTTATTATTTTCCCAAAAATTTATTCATTCTTATATCTATCAATTGGTTTTCAAAATATTCAATACTAGAAATTAAACATAGAACCTATCACAACTAGACACAGTACCACCCTCTGAATTTATTCTGAGTAAATCACCATTTAATGATATTAAACTCATCATTTGCCTCAAATTATGGAAATGCTGGGATACTTTTATAGAATAGACTTGAATGGAGTCAGCATGATAAGTGTTTTCATAAGCTTCCACATTTTCTTGCTTTTAATCCCAAATATGAAATTCCTCACTCATACCTTTCACAGCACAGACAATGGCAAATTCTGCCAGTTCAACTTTAGTTTTCTATGTTATAGCTTCCTGTGATTTAAAAAACTTAGAAATAATTCCAGGTACTGGAACATCAAAGGCTCCTCAGTAGAGTCTGGATCATTTCCTCTTATTGCTGCTTTATAGCATAGAGAAAATGGACAGAATAACATGTAGCCTAATCATATCTATATTCCTGACCAGCCTTGAGACAAATGTTTTTTTGGCCAATAAAATGTTTTCTCAGGATAGAATTTTGCCCGAAAGCCAAGTACACATTTTCCCTTGGTTTCCAGGGTGGGTAAGAGTAAGCACCAACTTACTCTTGACATAGGTTTAGTATTAAGAAAACTTGCCTGGCCTATTTTGCTGAGTCTAATGCAGTCCCTTTACAAAGCCTGGTCTTATTTCCAAAAATAGTATTGTATGAAAGCTAAAACCACAGGAATATCTTATAGATATTTGGAGATGGGACACTGAAATCATCAGAGAGAAAGGAAAGCATTGAGGGCAATTGTTTTGTTTGCAGATTCTTGATTTTTAGTGACTTATTGAGCCACCTTTCACAGAAGAGAACCACTGTGTCTCTTACTTCTAGAAGCACAATCAAATTTCATTAAAATAAATGGTCCACTTTGCTTTAAATGCTGCAGTAAATTAGAGAAGTGATATTAAAGACAATGAAGCCCTTTGGACAATGGAGGATTAAATTTCAAGACTTGCTTTGGCTCCACATATCAATGCAGTTCATGGAATACTCATTATCTGAGGACAAAATTTCCCAAGTAAGGATAACTCTGTTCATATATATTTTCAAAATAAATTTAAAAAATAAAGACACTATCTACATTTACCTACTCTGATCCCAATTGGCTGCAAAGAGCAAAAGGATCTTCCTGCCATAGTGATCTCTCTTTTCCAGTACTCCAGGGAATCCATCAATCAGAGCACGCTTGATTCCTGGGTCATCAGCCTTGAAGTTTTTGAACATGTCCAGGTTTAGCTGGCGGTACTGGAAGTACTGAGCCAGTAGTCTAAAGGCATCTGTTTGGTGAAACTTCCTGGCTCGAAGAAATCTCAAGATGAAGGCATCATCTGTACGTAAAAATCCAATGTCAGGTCTGGTGATGATCATGTCCCGGACTTGCTGAATATCCTGATGCAATATATCTGGATTTTCGTTCAGTTCCAGACGAGCTTTCTCTATAGTCTCTGGACTGAGTCCAGCTTGTAAATGGGTCATCTTTGCTGAATCACCTTTTCCAGGGCTCAATTTCTGATATTTTAAAAAGAAAGGGACTGATCCCATTCAAGTGATAGTTTTCTGGAAGTTTGACCCATTCAAGAGCTGCTCCACTGCCTAGATGTTGCAGAGAAAGACAACTAGAGGGTCTTTTTCTTGTTCTTGGAAAGCAATAGGACATTCAGGCCATGTGTGGTGGTCTCCATCCAAAAGTGAAGTAGAATTTATGCCATCTTTCTCTATAAAACAAATCCATAAAAATTTATGACATAAATCACACCACAGAGAAGATACAAAGAAAGTCTGTATGAGTGAATTTCTGAGCTCAGTTCTGAAAACTTATTCCATTATACTGTGCTTCTGATTAAGTATTCACAGAATAAGTGCCAAATTATCTTAAAATAAGAGTATTTAGCATAATTTTGTCATTGACATCTTGAATATATAATATGCAAGTATTTGAAATATATTTGATGAATTTATAATTACATGGAACAGTAAGCAATAGAGATGTAAGATCGGATTAGCAGTAGATTGTTCTTTTATTAAGTGGTCTAAGAAACAATAAGAGAAGAGAAAAACTACTTTGCCATTTGTGGGACTGTTCTTAGTCCAAAGATATGGCAGAAGAAATGGCAGGTACCTTATAATACACCATTTTCATTTTACCAAACAGAAATACCTCCCAGAATTACATTTCTCAAAAAGTAACAATAAAGAAGCTACAATACAAAGAGAATTCAGTCTAGTGGAACAGATACTTAATTTGGGGTTCAAGGACTTGGGGTGAATCCTTGCTCTATTACTTAGGATTTGTTAAAGTCTTATGGGAAAGGGGTTGCCTCAATAATTAAGAGATCACTTTCTTCACACAGCCCCAGGTTCACTTTTCTTCAGCAAAGGAGTCCAAACTATAGGATTATTGCTACAGGTCTTCTGGCTGAATAGGATACTGAGGTTAAGGTGGGCTTCATCAGAGAGGGAAGATAATTGTATTGATTTTTTATGACCTATTGTGAGCCCTTTATTTGCTTTCTACTTTTTTTGGAGGGGGATATGAAACAAAAGCTGTCTATACCCAGTATGCATTCCACTCAAGTTCTTGCATGAGAGCAGTGTGTTCTTTTAACCGTATCTGTGGAGATCCAGACATAAGCTTGTATTATGAGATTTCTCAAAGGAAACTGTGGGTAGCGATAAATTAAACCAAAATGATATGATTCTTTGAAAGCCCCCCCCACCCCGCCCAGGATTGAATTTATTCTGTACAAGCCTGGAGCTCAAGTTACAAGGTCATGAGTTACATAAGAACAAACATTTATCCTCTCCCAGGCATACATCCTGGAAGTTCTGAAGAACAGAAAAAACATTCAGGGTGAACAAGCTGGGAAATGTAATTATGTTTCCTAATTAAAGCTTTTCTGGCTTAGTGGCATCAACAGCAAGAGGAAGAATTTCCATTCCCAGTCTATTTGTGACTGGTGTTTTCCCACCCTCCCAAAACTATCTCAACAGAGGAAATTTCTCCTTCTCAGCTTGAGGTCAACTGTGATTTTTCTAAAGCTAGGAAGTTAACTATGCTATTTCCATGTTATTTTATAGCTGGGCTGAGGGGGTCTAAGGTACAATGGAAGTAACTAACTTTGGTTTGCTTTTTTAGTTAAAATAATGGGAGAAAAACACCTTTATTTAGACTTGACAAAGAAGAGTATATACAGTGGTATTAAATGTCACATACAAACTAATCATTGAATAGTCTTAGGTCTTAAAAACTTTGAAAAATATTTAAGTTGAATTATCAAGAATAGCGTGGGGTTAGAGCTGCTATAAACTAGGATGTAGCAGCAACGTGTTTGTGTGTGTGTGTGTGTGCGTGCGTGCGCAGGTAAATGACATTTTCCCCCACTCCCAGCCATCCCCACACTCTTGAACTGACATGCCAGTCATAGATGGAATAATTCAGACAGGACATTACGTTTTTATCCTACTTGGGTGATAAATTTCTTTTCTGGTAGTAGGATCTTTACCTTTCTGCCTCTGGAAGGCCAAAATAAGTTTTTAAAGCTTTACTATTCCCCCATATGATTCACTTTTGTCACCTCTCATTTAAATATGGTCAAACCACCACGAGCCTTTGTAAAATTCATTTTAAAACACTCTTACATGCATTTTTACTTTATTTAGTGATTGGAGGAGTTAGCATCCAGAGAAGAAGGGAAAAGAACCTTACAATAAGCTTGTATAATGATGATATAATATGTCCTCCAGATTCCCAGGAATTACTTTTCCTGTCAATGTGACTTAAATAAAAGCCCTTATCATCTGTGCTTATGGCTCCACCCTTAGCACCACTATACTTTAAACCTTTCTATATGTGTTATTTCCCCCATTTGAAATATTATTTCTTTAAAATCAGGGACTACCTTAATTTTCTAGTTGTATCCCATCACTTAGCACAGTCTTTGGAATCTAGTAAATATCTAATAAATGGTTTTTCATGAATATGATTCTTTTAATAGTATTTATTGAATATCTGTTTATTCATTCAATGATAAAAAAAATCATTCAATAGTGTTGTCCTTTGAACATTTTCTCATAGTCCTTGAAAACATTTGAGAATAGAATAGCATTGGTAATGAAAAAAATTCTTAGATGGGGAGGAAACAGATTTCTCACTCCATTGTTTAGAAAACATAAGATTTTTAGGGCTGGAAAGGATCTTAGAATAGTCTAGTTGTCTTCTAATTTTACAGATCATACAGAAAGTTAGCAGCAGAGGTGCGATTTGGATCCACGGCTTCTGGCCACCCCACAAAGTAATCCCTGTCCCACTACCACACATGTTTACCAGCTGTGTGAGAGTGGAAAAGTAATTTAACCTTTCAGAGTCTTGAGTGCCTCATCTTAAAAATAGAAAGAATATCTCATCTTCCTGAACACAGGAGCTGGACAAGACATCTCTTGAAGTTTCTTCCTCCTTTAAGAATGATATTTCTACTTTCCAGTCATTTCTGAAGGGAGCCAGTTTCATTGCATGATTGCTCTTAGATTATGGTTTAATTTAACTCTGAGTTTTCCTTTCTTGGTTTTGAGTGTGTTCCAAGTTTGCCACCTTATACACTCCACTATATCCTACTAAAAATGCTTCAGATATAGCCTGATTTCTCCTTCTTTATACAGGATTGGAAGGAGAAAAGAGAGGTGAATCTGCAGCATTTTTGTCATTGCTGTTCATTCTTCATGCTCAAAAAGGACCAATGAAATCCCAAAGCTTATGTCTTGACTAGCACATCTATTGGATTTAAGTGAGGCCAAAGTCAGGTGAAAGGCACAGACAAAAGCCCAACTAGAACTGATGTATGTGCCATTATCAAGTGAACTTTCCCTCAAGCAAGGTTCCATAAAAAACTATCCTAATTTCAGAATAATGGCTGTAAGTTGAATAGAAGCCATAGGCTTGATTTAGAAAAACTGCTTACTGCTTAATGCTTAGAGCTATCCAAGAGTAGAATAAGCTTCCTTGGGTTGTAGTTACGTTTCCTTTCTCACTAACAAGGTTTAACAAAAGCTAACTGTCTCATTACTTTTGTCTCATTATTGAGGGGATTCTTACTCAGATATAGATTGGACTTGATGGTCTCTGAGATCCCATCCTACCTTTAGATTCTGTGATAGCAGAAAGGCTTGGGGTCAAAAGTCTTGCACTTAAGTACTTATTAACTATGTGGCCTTGAATAAGCAACCTAATCTTTCTGGGCCTCATTTTATCATCTGTAAAAGGGGAAGAATAGTCCTTGCAGCTCATATCTCATGGCTTTATAAGAATCCAATGACATAATATCCGTAAAAGCTTTTTGTAAGCATTTCATGCACCATATAAATGTGTTTCATTATTGCTATTTTGTCCCCTGACCTCTTGAGTTACTGGGATTTTTAGCTGCTCCACGTTGCTATGGCAAGGGTAGAATGCGGCCTTTGACATTAAGATTAACAACAGATGCAACAGTTCATGAGACTGGACAGATGCGAGAAATTGGAGTTATAGCTAGTGTAAAATTCTAATTTACTGAAAATCAGATTCCTAATTAGACTCCATTACTCACTGTAGGAATAATTGTGAGTTACTAATGTGTATTTCTGCCTGGGCTTTCCTGATCAGACATGCAGAACTCTCTCACATGGGCATGGTAAACTGCTGTCAGTCCAGCTTGGCACAGTCTTCAATGTAACACACCTGCTCCTCGTGAGATCTCAGATTTTTAGGACATTGGAACTAAGCCTAATTAACATCTACATTTTTTATCTTATTTTGCTTATGAATCAACAGCTCAATCATTAAAAATTTATTAAGTACCTACTATGTGCCAACCACTTTGCTAGATGCTAGAAACAAAGATAAGATGAAACTTCCTTGTCCTACAGGAACTTATGTCCCTATCAAGGGAGATAGCATGTATATAAATAAGCATATCAAAATAATAATAATTACATTTATATAGCACTTTAAGTTTTGCAAAATGCTTTATAAATATTGTTTTTATCACAATAACCCTGGGAGGTTTTATTATTATTATTAAGGTCATCATTCCCATTTTACAGATGGAGACACTGAGGCAGTGGTTGTGTGATTTGCCCAGGGTCACAATCTAGTACGTGTTATTGACTAGATTTGGACTCAGATCTTCTTGGTACTAGATTCAGCACTCTATCCTCTGCACCACCTAGCTTCCTCTAAACTACATACAAAATAAAAATAAGGAAAAATTTTGGGTGAGAGAACATTAGCCTCTGGAGAATCAGGAAAAGTTTCTTGTCAAAGGTGTTGCTTAAGCAGAATGTCAATGAAACCAAAGAATTTTAAGAGTAAGGTGAGATGAATGAATGTACATTCCAGGTATAAGGGCAATCAGGAAAGAAGTGAAAAGATGGAATGACATTATATGAGGAATAATAAGGCTAATTTGAATAGAAGAGTGTGAGGAAACAATTTGATTGATGTGATATATTAGAAAGAAAACTGGACAGCACTGGATTTACACTCAGAGGACTTGGGGTTGAATTTTGACTTTGCTGGATTTGAAGTCAGGCAAACTGAGTTTTAGTCCTGGTTCTACTGCCTACTTGTGTAGATAAGGTTTTGTAGGCAAGTATATTTTTTGGAAGGGGGAAGGCAGGGCAATTGGAGCTAAGTTACTTGCCCAAGGTCACATGGCTAGTAAGTGTTAAGTCTCTACAGCCAGATTGTAACCTCTCTAACCCTCTGTTTTCTCAACTGTGAAGTGCAGCAACTGAAATAGACCATCTCTAATGCCCTTCATACTCTTAGTGCTATGTCCCTACTGACTGTGAATCAGAAGATTTGGGTCCCAGAATTATAGGTTTGGAAGAGATGTTGAAGACCATCTAGTCAAATCTGTACCTGACTACAACACCAAAAAGAAGGAGTCACCTTACCTTTGGATGAAGAATAATTTACTTCCTCCCAAGGCAGTCCATTCCACTTTTGGATAGATATAATTGTTCAGAAACTTTCACATATATCAGGCCAAAATCTGTCTTTCTGAAATTTTTACCCATAATGCAGTTCTGCCCTTTGGGACCAAACCAAAACAAATCTAGTTCCTTGTAGACTTTTATATAGCATCCCTTCAAACACTTCATAACAGTTGTCATTTGTCTTCTAAGTTTTTGTTTTTTCTAAGGTAAACACTCCAAGTTGGTTCAACTAGTTTTCGAGGTCTTTCTAGTTACCCTCCAATGAATGCTTTCCAATTTATCAATGTCCTTCCTAAAATATGGTATCCAGGACTAAATACAATATTCCAGATGCACCTGACAAAGGCAGAGTATGGTGTGACTATTGCTTCCCTTGTTCTGAACATTATGGCTTTCTGCCACATCACACTGTTATCTCATTATAAGCTTGCAATCCACTAAAATCCTCAGGTCTTTTGAAGACAATTTTCAGTCTCCACACCTTCCCAATGTGTACTTAATGAAGTTGATTTTTAAAACTCAAGTGCAAAATTTACATTTTTCCTCTCTTAAATTTTGTCTAGAACTAGACTAAAGTCTGTCTAGAACTTTGTGGTTCCTGCCTCTGTCATCCAGTGAGTGTCCAAAATCTTTAACTCTGTGTTACCTGAATATTTGATATGTATGCCATTTATAACTTCAAGTTTTTTTATTTAAAAAATTAAGCAATGCAGGGCAAATCAAAGATCCCTGGAACACTCTATTAGAAATCTCCCTCCCAACTGACATTGAATGACTAGAATAGTGTTTTGGTTCAGTCATTCAACCAGTTCTGAATTCATCAAAATATATTATCTTCTAATACTCATCTTTCTTCCATAAGAATAGCACGAAAAAGTTTTTTTTAGATATTTTGCTGCAATCTAGGTAAACTATATCTGCAATATTCTTCTTCTACATGCCTAGTAACTGTCAAAAATGACATTAGCATGGCATGACTTGATATTAATGAAGCTATACTGTCTCTTTGTGATCATCATTTCCTTTCTTAGGTGTTTACTAATGATTCTTTAATGAGTACATTATAGAATTTTGTTAGGAATTCAAGTGAAACTCACTCTTCTTTAAATGAAAGATTCCACTCTCCTTTTTATTTTGAAAATTGGAACATTTATGCTTCTCCAAGTCCTGTGGAACAACTTCTAGCCTCCACAGACTTTCAGAATCAATGGCAGTGGCACTACTGTCTCATTTGCCAGCCTTTCCAAGTCCAGTCAACTATATTAAGTGCCTAATATGATTCAGGCACTGTGCTAAGCAATGGTAAAACAAAAGGGGGGACAAAAGATAGTCCCTACTGTCATGGATCTCATGTTTTAATGGGAGAGACAATTTTCAAACAAGCAACTAAATACAAGCAAGATATATACAGGATAAAGATGATCTCAGAGGGAAGTTACTAGCATTGAGATGGAATGGGACCCAGGGAATTCATGAGACAGAAAGGAAGAGGAAGAGAATTCTAGACATAGGAGACAGACAATGAAAATACACCGAATCAGGAGATAGGATGTCATACAAATCAAGGAAGAAAGGAAAGAAGGAAGGAAGAAAGGAAAGAAGGGAGGAAGGAAGGGAGGAAGAATGAAGGAAGAAAGTGAAGGGAGGAAGGGAAGAAAAAAGGAAAGAAAGAAGGAAGAGATTTAATAAGCATTTATTATGTGCCTGCTATCACCAGGTCCTTTGCGAAACACTTTACAAATATTATCTCATTTGATCCCCACAACAACCCTTGTGTTATTATTATCCCCGTTTTACAGTTGAGGAAATTGAGATAGACTTAAGTGACTTGCCCAGGATTATACAACTAGTAAGCATCTGAAGCTGGATTAGAATTCAGGTCTTTCTGACTCCAGGTTCAGCGTTCTATTCACTGTGTCACCTAACTGACTCTAGAACAGCAAGGAGACAAATGTCATTGCACCTTAAAGTATGTGAATGTGCAGTATTAGAAGACTGGAAAGATAGGAAGGGATGGGATTATGAAGAGATGAATACCAAACAAAAGGTTTTATATTTGACCCTGGAGGTGATAGAGAGTTAGTGGAGTTTTTTGAATGGGGAGTATGTGACATGCTCATACCTGTGCTTCAGGAAGACTAATTTGACAGTTGAATGGGGGAATGTACCAGAGAGAAGAGTATCTTGAGGCATGGAAACCAACTAGAAGGCTATTGCAACAATCCAGGCATGAGGTTATGAATGCTTGCTACCAGTGTATTGGCAGTGTCAGAGGAGAGAAGGAGGTAATAAAACTCTATACTAGGGTGGTGGCAGTGAGAATATAGAACAGGTGGCAGATATGAGCTGCAAGAATCACAGAATTTGGAAGTCTGAGGTTACCTCAGTCACCACTTTTGATACCCCAAATCAATTTCCACTTTCAAATAAGAGGTCATTCAATCTCTGCTTGAAGATCTCCAAGAAACCTACAACCCTCAAAACAGTCCATTCCACAGCTCTAATTATTAGAAATCTTGCCTGACATTAAATCTAAATTTGCTTCTTTGCAACTTCCCTTCCATTGCTCTTACTTCTTTCCAATCCTTCCTTCACACAAGAGATGTAATGAAGTTAAAAATAACAGCACTTGGCAATATATTGAATATGGAGGGTGTGAGATAGAACAAGGAGTCAAGGATGACATCTAGGTTTCAAGCCTAGGTAACTGGGGAGAGAGTGATATCCTTAAAAGTAATAGAGAAGTTAGGAATAAAAAGGATTTGGGGGGAGAAGATAAAGAGGTCAGTTTTGGGCATGTCATTTGAAATATTAATGTGATATTTGGTTCAAGGTCTTTAATAGGCAGTTGGAGATATGAAATCAGAAGTTAGGAGAGAGGTTTGAGCTAGATAAATTGAGCTGAGAATTATCTGCATGCAGATGATAATTGAATTCATGAAAGCTGATAGGATCACCAGTGGAAATAACATAGATGGAGAAGAGAAGAGGGCACAGGATAGAACCCTGTGGGGTACCCATAGTTAGTGAATACAGTCTGGATACATACCTAATAAAGAAGTCTGAGAAGGAGTGGTCATACAGGTAGGAGGAGAACCAAAAAAGAGGTGCCATAGACACTTAGAGAGAAGGAAGTATCCAAGAAAAGAAGGCAACTGACTGTGTCAAAGACTGCAGAGAGATCAGGAAAGATGAGGATTGAAAAAAAGACCATCAGATGTGGTGATTAAGAGGCTCCTGGTAACTTTGGGCAGAGAGGTTTCAGTTGAATGATGAGGTCAGAATGAAGACCAGAAAGGAAGCAGAGCCACTGATTATAGATGGCCTTCTCAAGGAGTTTAGTCATAGAAAGAAGGGAAGATTAAGGTCAAGAGCTAGTAGGGAATGGATGAAGTATAAGGAGAGACTTTTTTGAGGATGAGGGAGGCATGGATTTTTCTGTAGGCAGCAGAGGAGCAACCAGTAGACAGGGAGAGGTTGAAGATTAGTAAGATACTAGGGTCTATAAGAGGGGAAATCTGTTGGAGAACACAGGATTACTTGTACAAATAAAGAGGTGTACTTTCAACACACCAGGATGTCATTTTTGTGCCCTGATCATAGAAGAGATTATCCTAACTTGTCAAAAACTAGCTATGTAACTTTTAGGAATTCAATGAACCTCCCTGCCCTTAGATGTCTTGTCTACAATTTAAGGAAAGGTGGCTAAGGAAAAGAATTCCACTGTGATTTCATTGGTAAAAAAAAACAATTTTCTCATGAGGGAATTTCTTCTACCAATTCCACTTGGACCTTTACCAAAATTTAGAGTTGCCTAGAGCACTGATTCATTGTGTATCTTGCCTTGGTTTACATATCCCATATGGATTAGAAACAGGACTTGAACTCATGTTTTCCTAACTCCAAGGCCAGCTTTCTAGCCATTACACCACACTGCTTCTATTTTAAAAAAAAAAAAAGCTCAATAATAATATCTTACATTTTAGATTCAGCATAATATAGTGAAATGAGCCCAGGATTTAGAACAAAAGATTTGGTTTCTCATCCTCAACTGGCTCCTTCTTACCTAATCATGTGACTGTGGAGAATTCCCTTAATCTGAGCTTTGATTTCTAAAGTAGGAGTAGGGGAAGAGAACTGAACTAGGTGACTAATAAGGTCCTAACCAACTTGAAATCTCTCAGCCTAGACATAACAATTGCATGGTGCCCTATAGTTCATAAGGCATGGCAATAGGCTCCTCAGTTGAAAGGAATCAGAACAAATGGGGCCAGAGAAATTAAGTGAATTGCTCAAAGTTACACAGTTAATAAGAAGATAAATCAGGATTTGGGGTTAGAGTTAGAAGCTGAACTCCAATGCTCCCATTTTTAGGCTAGAGATCTTTCCCCTAGGGACAGCAAGGTGGTACAGTAGAGAGAGCATTGGGCCTGGAGTCAGGAAAAACTGAGTAAAAATCTGGCTTCAGACACTTATTAACTGGGTGACCCTGGGCAAGTCACTTAATCCTGTTTGCCTCAGTTTCCTCATCTGCAAAATGAGCTGGAGAAGGAAATGGAAAACCCCTCCAGTATCTCTGCCAGGAAAACTACAAATGCAGTCACAAAGAGTTGGTCAGACTGAAACAATTGAACAATGACCACCATCACTAGTATCTTTGCCAAGAAAATCCCAAAATGAGGTCATGAAGAATTGATCATGACTGAACAACAACAATTTTCCTCTATCCCAAGCTCTCTCCTTTGAGTTTCACAACAATCCTCTGAGGTAAGCAGAGAAAATTGTGGTAGGGAAATTATTTTCTTCTATAGCATTCTTCCACCACAGTGTACTTTGTGTTGCTTCATTTGATCCTTGTGACAATTCTGCAAGGTTGGTATTGAAGGTATTATTATCCCCATCTTATAGATAAGGAAACTGGAACCCAGATCACATTGGGTGATTTGCCCAGGATAATATAGATAAGGTGGTTTCTGGGTCCTTTCCATTTCTAACATTCTTTCATCCTTTTGACATTTCCACAATTCCAATAATCCTTTAACTTCTTACTGAAATTTAAGTGATAAACTCATTTGTTCACTGAGAAAATTGATTTCTCTCAGAGGAAGTTTCCTGCTGTATCAAACATGTATACTGTTGCTACTTTCCTGACACTATTATTTATGCAGTAAAGAAGGCTATCAGCTATAAAACTGGCTGCCTTGTTCCTAGGTCATCTTTGACTATTTTTGTTCAGCCTTAATGTGTTGATTTCTCAAGTAAAGCAGGAAGTCAGAGCCCTTGATCTTCTTTTTCAAGGACTACTACTCTGTTCCATCTGGCACCATACCAAGCACACAGCAGGCGTTTGAGATCTACTTGTGGACCTAATGAGATATTTTAGGCAGATTCCCATGATCCTAAAGATCTGGATCTTGTATTGCTGCCAAACAACACAGTGACTGCTCATTGGGGTGGAGGGCACAAGAGGAGAGTGAATCAAGATCATAAAATCAGAGACTTAGAATGAGAAACAACCTTAGAGGTTATATATTATACAGATGAGGAAACTTAGGTCTAGAGTCATAAACTGACTAACCCATGGCCAAGAAGCCACTAAGTGCCTGAGACAAGACTCCCTCCCAGATTTTCCTGCCTCTAAACCCAGCATGCTATTCTTTCTACGCCACACTACATCTCATAGTATATGTAGGGTACCATTTATGAGTCCCAGACTCACATTACAGAATCACAAATTGGGGTGAGGACAATATATAGGAGAAGGAGGAGGAAGAATAGAAGGAAAAGGAGGAAAGGAGAGGAAAGAAGTGAAAGAGAAGAAGCTGGAGAAGCAAGTGATGAAGATGGCGATGTTTTGCTCATTAAAACCTGTCATTTTAGAGGCACCAAATAAATGCTACATTCCAATGTCCATTTTTTCAACCTATCACCAGTCGATTCAATTTGATCCTATAAGAATCATTAAGTACTTATCATGTGTATAGTACTACTAAGTATCCCTGGAGTAAAGTACAAGGTGTAGATAAGTCAGGGCCGCTTCACTCATGGAGCTTAAAGTAGAATAAGAAGATATAATATAAAAATAGCTAGCTGTCATACCTCAGAATACCTAATAAATACATAAAGGAGGTACAAAAGGTTGTGTGAAATCCAAAGGGGATCATGATTACTGATGGGAGGATCCATGGAAGGCTTCATGGAAGAAATGGAATTTGGGTAGGACTTATAAATATGGATAAGAATTCAATAGGCAAAGAATGAGTGACAGGATATTTCAGACATAAAAAACACTGTGGGGGGGGGTCATAACCAGCGTGTAGGTGCAGAGGTAGTATTTAGATATAGGTTGTTATTAAGCTAGAAAAGTAGGGTGTCAACTGATTTTGAAGGTCCTCAAATGTCATGCTAAGGAGTTTGAACTTTAGGTAAAAGAGAACTAGTGAAGGGTATTGAAGAGATGTGTTGTGACCAGATGAATGTGTAAGAAAGATTATGGCAGTGGTTGATGTAAGGTTTGGAGGCAAGAGAGAATAGATGCGGGATTTGTTAGGAGGCTACTGTAACAGTCCAGGTAATAAAACTCTATACTAGGGTGGTGGCAGTGAGAATATGGAACAGGTGGCAGATATGGGCTGCAAGAATCACAGAATTTGAAAGTTTGAGGTTACCCCAGTCACCACTTTTGATATCCCAAATCAATTTCCACTTTCAAATAAGAGGTCATTCAATCTCTGCTTGAAGATCTCCAAGAAACCTACAACCCTCAAAACAGTCCATTCCACAGCTCTAATTATTAGAAATCTTGCCTGACATTAAACCTAAATTTGCTTCTTTGCAACTTTCCTTCCATCGCTCTTACTTCTTTCTAAGCCTTCCTTCACCTGACAATCCTTCGAATACTTGAATAGAGCTACGCTGTTCTCCACGAGTCCTTTCTTCTCCAGGCTAAATGAAGTCAGTTCATCAGTTGGTACTTAAGTGGCATGTACTTCTTTACTATGCTAGTTGTTCTCTTCCAGACACTGTCCAACTTATCAGTGCCCTTCTTAAGTCATGACGCCCATGAGGCAGCCCTCTTCTCTAGATGTGATCTGAAAACAACAGGATAGAGAGGAATTACCATTTCCCCATTCCCGAAAGTCATGCCTCTCATTGTATCCCAATATTGCACTGGGTTTGGTTTTTTTTCCTTCTATGTTACACTGTGGATTTATGATGAACTTGCAGTTCACTACAATTTCTATCTATCTCCCCATCTTATGCTAGTGAAGTTGATTTTTTGTGCCCAAATAGAAGACTTTCTTTTTATCCTTACTGAAATTTATCTATTAGATTCAACCAAATATTCTAGCTTGTCAAGATTTTTCAGATCTTGACTCTATCATGCAATGTGTTAGCTGCTCTTTCCAGCTTTGTGTTATCTGAAAAAGCACAGCATCTATGCCTTTATCCAATACATTGATAAAAATGTTAAATAACCCAGATTCCTAAGGTGCTCTACTGGAGACCTGCTGTTATTTTAACATTAACTTATTAACAACTACTCTTTGAGTCCGGTCACCCAACCAATTATGAAATCGTGTAATTGTAGCCCACGTGCACCTAACTTCCCCACAAGAATGGCACAAGATACTTTATAAGGGGGAAAGTAAGAAATAAGCATTTATACACACCTACTACATGCTGTTGCATTTTGTTGTACTAAGTGTGTTATAAATATTATCTCATTTGGTTTGCATAGCAACCCTGGGAGGCAGGTGCTGTTATTACCCCCACTTTACAATTAAGGAAACTGAGGCAAACAGAAATTGAGAGACTTATCTAGAACCACAGAGCTAGTCAATATCTAAGACTAGATTTGAGCTTATCTTCCTGGTTCCAGGCCCAGTGCTCTACTCATAGTTCCATTCAGCTGCCTTATTTTTTTTAAAGCTTTTAAAAATAGCTTTGCAAAATCTAGGTAAGCTGTTTACATAGCAATCAAAGGTATTTACTAGTTTAATAAACTGAACAAAAAGGAAATGAGGTTAGTCTGGCATGACCTATTCTTGATAAGCCATGTTTATGCTTTTCATTCACCATTTCCATTTCTAAATATTTACCAACCATCTCTTTAGTGATCTCAAATTCCACCAGGAAGTGAAACAGTACTTTGCAGATTCTGCCCTCTACTCACCAAAATCCTGACAGTATTTCTCCTTCTCCAGTCCTGTGTAAAATTTCTAATTTTCCATAATCTTTCAAATATCACTTTCAGGGGCTCAGCAATCAGAGCAATCTTTCAGGTTCAAGGATGTAAATTTCATCTGGGCCGGATAACTTGAATTCATCCTCTAATGGGCATTTAGCTAACAGTCCCCATCCTCCCTGAGGTCTTTGAATCTTTGCCTCTATCAATTGCTCCCTTTCCCTTGATACTCTCTTCTCTCTAGGTTTTTTGTTTTTGTTTTTTGTTTGGTTTTGTTTGGTTTTTGCTTTTTGGAGGGCAATTGGGGTTAAGTGACTTACCCAATGTCACATGGCTAATAAGTGTGTTAAGTGTCTGAGGCCAAATTTGAACTCAGGTCCTCCTGACTCCAGGGCCAGTGCTCTATTCACTGCATCACCCAGCTGCCCCCTCTCTAGGTTTTTATAACATGTTTCTCCTGATTCTCCTCCTATCTATTGGACTGCGCCTTCTCAGTCTTCTTTGCTGATCTTCATCCATGTCATGTCTGCTAACTGTGGGTGTCCCACAAGGCTTTGTCCTGGACCCTTTCCTCTTCTCCATCTATACTATTTCTATATCAATTCCTGCAATCCAATGGTCATCTCTATGTTGATGATTCTCAGATCTTATCTAGCTCTAACCTTTCCACTGATCTCCAGTGTTGCATCTCCTTCTGACTATTAGATATCAGACTGAATGTACTGCAGATATCTAAAACTCATCACATCTGAAACTGAACTCTTTGTCTTTCCACTCAAATTCCCACCCCCTTCCAAACTACCCTACTACTACCAGGGACACCATCATTCTCCTATTATAGCTCACATCTTTGCCATCATCCTTGACTCCTCATTTTTCTTCACCCATCTATTGCCAACACCTTTTGGTTTTGTGTAACATCTCTCAGATATGGTCTCTTCTGTCCTCTGACACTGCCACCACCCTGGTACAGATCCCTTCCATCCCCCCCCCCCAATTCAATAAACTCTCTTAGCTTCCTATTGATTCTAGGACCAAAAAAAAAAAACCCAACCTCTATTTGTTTTTCAAAGTCCTTTATAACCTGCATTTTAATTGCTAATTACTGATAATTACTAACTGTGTAAGTAGCTTAATTTTTCTGGACTCAGTTTCCTTATCTGTAAAGCTGTGATAATAATACCTGTGGTAACTACCCTTCAGAATTATTTCCAGGCAAAGTGGATTGATGTCCATAAAGCACTTTGGAAAAATTTAAAGTGCTATGTAAATGTCAGTTATTATTAGCATCAGTATTCTTATTTCACATCTTTGCTAATACCATTCTTTATGCCTAGAATGTCCTTCTTCCCCATCTTAATCTATTAAAGTCTTATCTGTTATTAAAAAGCAAACCTAAAATGCCATCTCCCTGATTCTCCAAGTCAGAAGTGATTTCTCTTTCCTGTTAACTCAGTCAATTATAGATAGCCTTGCTTACCTTTGAGTCTCCCCTAGTTCTCAACATATTCAGGATTATTTCTATAGTAATAAGTTTACAAATATTTATAGAACAAATGAAGAAATAAATAAATGTAAGAAGCAATCATAACATTTTATTTGAATTCAGTAAAAACTTATTGGGAGGTAGCTAAGTGCATACAGTGAGTGCTAGGCCTGAAGTCAGGAAGATTCATGTTCATGTGTTAAAATTTGACCTCAGACTCTTACTAACTGTGTGATCCTGGGCAAGTCACTTCACCCCGTTTGCCTCAGTTTCCTCATCTTTAAAGTGAACTGGAGAAAGAAATGATAAACCACTCCAGTATCTTTGCCCAGAAAACCACAAATGGGGTCACAAAGAATCGGACAAGACTGAAAAAACAACTAAACAAGAAAAACATTTAATAAATGCCTTATCATTTGAAGTACTGAGTTAGGTACTAAGTATAAAAAGATGAAAAAGGAACAAGTCCTTACTTTGAGGGAGATTACATCTTCTTATAGCTATGAGACCCTTGTATTTATATAGTAGTTTCTACTTCAACACATGCTTATATAAATTATCTTATTCTATTGCCACTATAGACCTGAGAGATAGGTCATTTCCCAGTTCAATTTACAAATAAATAAGATAAACTTTCTGAATTCTGGTCATCATTAAATGTCTCTCCCACCCTCCACTGAAACTTTGGCCTCTGCCTCTGGAACCATCCTGGATTCTTTTAAATGAACTTTTGCTTTGTCTTGCCTGGTTTCCAGGCAAGTTGTCACTTCCTAACATCATTGCCAAGCCTTGCCTTCACACATATCCTCTCCTCTCCTTTTCTACCTTCCCTTGATGTATCATCTTCCGTCATTACAATGGCAGCTTCTTGGGAGCAGGAACCATCTTGCTTCTTTGTATTTATATTTCTGACCCTTAACACATTGCCTATCCTTGGCCCACTTCTGTTCTCTCTCTGTACTATTTCACTTGAGATTCTCATCAGCTCTCATGAATTTGATATCATCTCTATGCTGATGATTCTCAGATCTACTTATCCAGCTCTACCTAACCCTCTCTCCTAACCTCCAAACTTGCATCTCCAACTGTCTGTTGGACATCTGGAACTGCATGTCTTTAGACATCTTAAGCATAGCATATCCAAAATGGAACCCATTTGTTCACACACACACACATACACCCTCTCTGCCTTCAAAATTTCCCTATATTGTCCGGGATACCACCATCCACCTCATCACCCAAACTTGAAACCTAGATGTCATCTTTGACTTTTCACCTCTCTCTCATCTCCCATATTCAATCTGTTGCTAAAGCCTATCGATTTTACCTTTGCAATCTCTCTCACAAGGCCCTTTTCTCCACTGACGTTGCTGTTACTTGTGCAGACTCTCGTCATCTCATGCCCAGACTATGGCAAAAGACTGAGGATTTGTTTGCTTGCCTCAAGTCTCTCTTTACTCTAGTCCATTCTCAGCTCAACTGCTGTCAAAGTGATCTTCCTAAAGCACAGGGCTCACCATGTTACTCCCTTCCTAGTCAATAAACGCTAGTGATTCCTTATCATTTCAAGGACCAAAAATAAAATCCTTTGTTCAACACTTAAATCTCTTAATAACCTTCCCCTTTCCCTTTATACTCCTCTTGTACCTTATACTTCTGCCGAGTACTCTACGATCCAATGACACTGATTTCCTTGCTGTTCTTCGTGCAAGACACTCCACCTCTGGACACCAGAAATTGTTAATGGCTGTCCTCCATTCCCGGAATTCTCTTCTTTCTCATATTCAATTTCTGGATTCCTTAGCTTCCTTCAAATTCCAGCTAAAATTTTACCTTTTTACCGGAAGCCTTTCATGACTCCTCTTAATTCTAGTGCATTTCTTCTGATGATTATTTCCAATTTATCCTGAATATAACTCATTTGCCCATAGTTTTTTTCTACCTCCCCTATTAGACTGTAAACTCTTTGAGAGCAGGAACTGTCTTTTAACTTTCTTTGTATTCCCAGCACTTAGCACAGTGCCTGACATATAACAGATTCAATTTATTGTTTGCTTATTGTCTATTGACTGACTGACTAAATGTCCTATTGTATAACATACTACACCATACCACATCTATCATCTATTTATCTATGAAAAGTTACTTCCTAAGATAGTTAAGAAGATCAAATGAGATCATATATTGGAAAACTCCTGGTTCATAAGTCATTACATCTAAATAGAAAGTGACATTTATTTAGTTGTTATTATCAATTATCATCACCTTTTATATAAATGGAAACTGATAAATGATTCACTCAAAATTACAAAGAAAATTAATGATACAGCTGCAAAGAAGCAGCAAAGCATAAAGTAGGAACATCATACATGGAGTCTTGGGTCCACTACTTAATAACTTGTACCACTGGCCAATTTACAATTTCTCTGGACCTCAGTTTCCTCACCTATAAAATGAGGATGCCAATATTCGCAGTCAGGATTGTTGTGAGAAAAGTGCTTTGTAAATTGCATAACACCATCTATATGTAAGTGCTAGTCCCAATGATCTTTATAAGGGCTTAGAAAATGCTTCTCCATTCCATTCCAATGTTTTTTTCCCATTAGAACCTCCTTCCCTTCAAAAGACAATAAAAGGAAAGTTGCATGAAACTGGAAATATTTCCATAAATGATAATAATATTGACAGAATCTAGGAAGGGAAAAGTTTCAAAATCTAAAATTTGCTCCAGAAATATGAACATCAAAACTTTGAAAAAGGAGTCATACATAGAGATCCACTGTGCCCTACTGGAAAGTTGGAGGGGGGATGGGGGAAGATATGGGAGAGAGCAGATTGGGGGAGGGGATCACTGTTTTGGGGTGGTGGGTAGGGAAAATGGGGAGAAAATTTGTAACTCAAAATCTTGTGGAAATGAATAGTGTAAACTAAAAAATAAAAAAGAGAGGAAAATTTTTTAAATGAGCCATATATATGAAGGGCATTTTAGTGCTCTTAGACATGTGACATATGAAAATGCACACAAGGAAGTGTACTCTTTGACCCCCAAATCCCACTGTGAGAACTATACCTGTGAGTCTTATGGGAATAAAGTACTTGCTATTCACAAAGAGATACATAGCATTATTTTTTAATTTAAAAAAATAGCCTGTAAGTAACCTAAATATCCAACAGTAAAATAGTTAAGTTGTAGTACAGTCATGTATTAAATATTATAGTGCAAATATGATTGATATGTATGAGAACTATAAAGTACTATGGAAAGACCTATATTAAATGAAGAAAAGTGAAAAAATCAAAGCCAAAAAGTACAAATCAACTACAACCATGTAAAAGACAAAATGGAATGGAATAGACAGAGACCTGATGGAGACTAACTGGGAGGGCCTGAAAGGTTGTTGTTTGACTGGACCTGTAATTTTATTGCTGTAGGGAGCTCTAGAGGAAGAACTTTCTCTTCTGTTGAAGGGAAGCACCTCCTCAGAGTTCTGTAATCTTACAGAAGTGACTGTGATGATGAGAGCTCAAGTAGCTAGCCCAAGCTCAGAGTCAGCATTTCTTAGAAGTGGAAAAAGTTGTTCTAGCATTTAACACATTGAAATTTATTTAAAAAAAAAAATATTCAATAAGGGTGGCTAGGTGGTGCAGTGAATAGAGCACTGGCCCTGGAGTCAGGAGGACCTGAGTTCAAATCCAGCCTCAGACACTTAACACAAAAACTAGCCATGTGACCTTGGACAAGTCACTTAACCCCAATTGCCTTCCCAAAAAAAGGCAAAAAAATATTCAGTAGTTTAAAAGCAAGTTAATGTGTTGCATGGATCACAGATGCAAAGATTTTAATACATTAATAAAAAAGGAAATTATATATGAAATTATCAACATAAAACCATGAGATTAATCATACACACTCGTGATGGAATTAAATGACCCAAATGTCCTACAAGCAAATAAAGCTGGCTGCCTGGTCTTTCCATATTGGTGGAATTTGCTTCCCCTAGTCTTATATTTATAATGAATTTGTCTGCTTTGCAAGACTTTTCAAACTCATGCCTTATTTGGAGAGTCTGTGTGACAGAGTGAGTAGATAAAGCATTAAATAGAGAGTCAGCAAGACCAGCATTCCAATGCTACTTCAGACACTTAATAGCTGTGTGACCCTGGGCATGTTACTTAACTTCTTTCAGCCTTAATTTCTTCATCTGTAAAATGGGAATAATAATAGTACCTACCTCACAAAGTTGCTGTGAGGATCAAATGAGATACGATATGTAAGGTGCTTTAAAGTGCTACAAAAATGTGTTTAAGGGAGAGTATAAGCTATTTCCTTAGAAATAAAAACTGGTAGCTTTCTTCTAAAGGAAGTTAAAATGGACCACTGATATTTCTAGAGGAAAACTGGGGAGTCACATGGGAGAACTCTGACCTTCTTAAGGACAGCTTTACCTAAATTCCTGTCTGAAGGATGTTATACTCTCTGAGTAGAAGGATCACTCCTCTCTGAGAACAGTTCATCCAGAGACTCTTTGGACCTGATCAGAAAAGAATCATTTTCCAATGAAAGTGTTATCATGTCTTCTATTCATGTCAGTAGTGGAAGTTCTCCCTGTTAGTTATGGAGTGGCTCCTGATTCTTAGTTCACTCTTTTTATGATGGGTGAAAGAGTTAATGCTATCAACCTTGTAGTTAAGCTTTATCTCTGCTTTGGTGGAGGCACCTTCCATCAAAGTGGACAGAATCCATCCTCTGGCTCACTGGTACCTCCATCTGCTACTCTTGTCCCAGACTAGCTCACTGCTCCCCTTTCAGCATAAATACTCATGGATATAGACTCCCTGTACATCACAACCATGCTCTAACTTAGTACCCAAGCACAAAACCATCTGCTTGGACTTGCTTTTGTATTTGCTAAAAAGGTAACTGTGAGGCAGGCATGAGTTCCAACTCAGGTAGAAATACAGAGATCTCTTATTTTAAAAAATTCTAAAGCTGAATAACAAAAGGTATGAAGAGCTAATTAATGTGAATATGCCCAGGAAAAGTGTCAGGTAAAGCTTTGCCCAGAGCTTTCTACATGATGAACATAGAAACCATGCATCAAAATGTCTTCTTTTTTCAATGAAAAGATTGGACTGGTTCAAATTGTTCAGTTCCAATGGGTTGATTATTAGGAAGCACTAGGGTGAGTTAAGAACAGTAATGACTCCTGGTTATAACATAAGAGTTTTCTTCTTCATTGAGGTGGATATTTGTTATTTAGAATAGAATTCACATTATAGGAATTCAAAGTTTTAAAATCAAATGTTTATATATAATATGCTGTTAATAATACTATTTACATGTAATTGGGAAATAAGATATACAGGCACTGGGGCATAGAGATCCACCATGCCCTACAGCAAAAAAAAAAAAGAATTCACATTATATTTCATTGCAGTAGCTTGCTTCAATGTAATGCAATACATATTTAAGTGGCAGTACTAACAACATATAACATTTTAAAGTTTGCAATGTATTTGGTATATTTTGTATCACTTGACTTCAACAACATCCGTGGATGTCTATGACACCATGCTAGCCCAGCAGGAGACAAGAAGCTTAATGAGTGGTCTAGCCTACAATCAGGAAGACCCAAATTCAAATCCTATTTCTGACACATGCTGGTTGTTCATCCTTGGATAGGTCACTTAATATATTACCAATCATGTGCCCTAACAGAAAGTATGCACTTAGTAAGGCATGTTGACTGATTGATAACCTCTTAGTGTCCCATCCCGGACAATCCTCCAATATTATAAGATGCAATATAGTTGCATATCTGATATTGTTATAGGAAGTTCTCTCACTAGAAGTTCTCTACACTGATTAAATCAAAGACCCAAATATGATCAGCTTCTTGCATTCCTGGAGCAATTAATACTAGTAATAACATAATTAATAACATTAATACTAGTAATGTAACAAGATAAATTCACAAACAATTATGATGTAAAACAGATCACTAAAAGTAAGACAAACTGGGATTACTGGCAGTAAATATTGTAGAAAATAGGCCAATAACATATTAAGTATCCCTAAACAATCTCTAAAACAGGAGTGGACAATGAGCAACAATGCCTTAAATATATAGCTGTAATTCTTAAGGATTCAAAACTTATCTCATAGAAAAGATTTTTTTTTCTGGTACTTGTGGTGAAACTGGTTTGTTCATCACTAGAGAGAATGAATTATATATTGGCCCCCATGCCACATATCAGTATGATAGCTGACACTCTCTTTATATAGCATAGACATGCAGATTCATATGGAACATGGCATCTTCCCTAAATACACACAAACACACATACATATATACATAAATGTGATGTATGGATTATGTATCAGCCAAGGGGAGTGACAACTCTAAAACTTTTTTCATTCCAAAATCTCGCAGAAGGTTTATATACATCCTCATGACCCCATATTACCTCTTCCCCTAAAATTTCCCATTGGAAGGAGACAGACTAAAAGACGAGGTGATGACCTATGGAGAAAGCCTGAAGTTTGCATCATTTTCTCCCTTCCTCAAACTGAACAGATTTTTAGAGTCATGCATCTCCAATTTGCAGATCCCCCTCCTGTTTCCTCCATGATCTCAGTTAATGTGTACCAAGGACAATGCATTCTTGTACACAGAGGAGTAAGGCACATATGAAATGTATAGATGCCAGAAATGTGAACTAGATATCATCTGTTACATCTTTAAGCTGGATTGTGAATGAACAGAAAGGTCTTATGGACTCAATGCTATTTTTTCAGGGTTCATCTAAGGAAGAGGTTTATCTATGATTCCTCCTCCCTCTCCCTACCCCCCAAATTGGTAGAAAAGTGAGGACCTAGAGCCATGGAGAGTCATAGAAAAAAGGGAGTACCAAGAAATTCTTATTTGACTCAAGAATGGAGAAAAACCTACAAGAGATTTCATCCTCTGTCACCCATTGTGTCTGACCTGACATACCAATCATTCTCCCTATCCTGGAAGGAAAGAATTCAATAACAAGGATTACTTGTTTATAGATGTATGAGGCATGATCTGATTACTGATGAAGTGTTTAAAGGGATTTTGTCAGGAAATTGCTAATCATCTATTCTCCATATTCAAGATGGATGAAGCAAAAAATGGATATGAACTAGATAAAATATGGCTGGGTATAAGCACAATGATTTCAGGGAAAGGGAGACATGAGATTAGAATCACTTTGGTATACTACAATGTGGGTTCAACCCTTCCCTTGGTCTCTGGTCCCAGAATTTTTATCTAAGTGAAATCAGGTAGAACTAAACATTTTCAATTCCTTTCAAGGAGAAAGGAAGGTGCAAAATGGGCAGAAAACAATTGTTTGGGCAATAGGATTAAGAAAAGAGGTAGGACTTTGCCTCAGTGAAGGTGGAAATCTAACTACATTGTGAAGATCCACAAATTCTTTTAGACCTTGCTAGTTAAACCACTCCTTTATCCATACCAAGACTGTCTATGATTACATGCAATATAGTACCCACAAAGTATAAGGCCCAGGATATCCACCTTGTTTTGACATTCTAGGAATGACTCTGAAGACAAGAAAAAATTTCCTAATTTAAGGTGATAAAGAACTGGAAGGAGTTACTCATGGAAGTTAAGGGATCTTCCTTTTTTACATCATTAAAAAATAATATACAGTACAGGGTAGATTATATATTCATCTTTCTCAAGGGAAGAAGCTAGACTAAATTGTCTTTCTACGACCTTCTAGTTTTATGATTCTACGAAGACAGAAAATGTGTGTATACATACATACATATACACATATATACATACATATATATGGAGAGAGAGAGAAAGAGAGAAGGAGAGAGAGAGAGAAGGAGGGAGGGAGAGAGAGGGAGGGAGAGGGAGAGAGAGATAATACTTTACAATTTGTATAGTGTTTTCTTCCCAATCGCCTTGTAGATAGAGAAAGTATTATTATCTTCTTTTTGATGGGGAAGGGAATAAGCAGCTATATAATGCCTATCATGCACCAGGTATTATGTATTATTTCATTTTATTCTAACAATAATCCTGAGAAATATTGCTATTGTTAGCCTTATTTTACAGTTGAGGATACTAAGGCAAACAGAAGTGTAATGATTTGCCGATGGCCACACATGTAGTAAGTATCTGGATCCAGATTTGAACTCATGTCCTCATGACTCCAGGCCCAGTGCTCTATTCATTGCTCTAGTAGTTACCTCTAGATGGGTAGGGAAACTGAGGCAGAGAAATAAAGTAACACAACCTTCCCAAAATAACATAACCTTTCTCAGACCCAGGATTTGAAGCCAGATTTTCTTATTATTTCTTTACATCATACTTTCTTTTAATGATTTTAAAATGACTAAACTTTGGTGTGTGCTATAAAAAGGGAAGGGGGACTATGCTGATAATTTGCACAATATATTCCTTTTTATTCCTGGAAAATGACATTTCTCATTTACTTTTTAAAACTTTATTCAGGTTATGATAAAGTTCTATTGTTACAGGTGTGGGAAATGGATCGTTTCCAGGACAATGAATGAAAAAGGTGGAGACATACATTCCATAAAAATTAATAAACTCAGATCTTTTATTTCTAGCCAGGGGAAGGATTGCCTTGTAATATGTGACCCTGCAAATCTCACTAAAGCAGCATTAGTCTGTAATTTCCTCAAGGTCAGAAAATTTTATTAAATGCAAAAAAAAAAAGAGCACTTGAGGCATTGGTCTCCTGATCTGCGTATCTTCTTGGAAACAGATAGATTAATCTCTATGAGCAGGTTTAAAATATTGGCAGGGCTGCATCATCCTTTGAAAGCAGATAAATTGAGTTCTTTGCATTGTATTGCACAGGGGCTTTAAATATAGAGGTATTATCCGCTCTTCATAGACACTACAGATCCAAGTACACTTTGGGGAAGATGGAATGATTTCCCTCATGTCCTTTTCAGAAAATGTCTTTCTTCTACTGCCCCCAAATAACTAATGTGATGAGCACTCTGCTTTAGTTCTCTTAGCTGTTTTCTTCCACCCTGGAGGTGGCTGCAATTCAGGGGCCAATGAAATGATGTGTGTATGTATATAATTGGTAGTATTAGATTTTAAAAGATGACTTTCAATTTGATATTCCTATTCATCCCAAAAGTATGGGATAATCTTAAAAGTCCTGTTTATTTGGGAATAATATGTCTTTTTGTTTCCTATACATTTCTAGGATCATGAGGATCAGAACTAAAAGAGACCTCAGATTATTAATTTAATCTCTAATGCTGAAGTAATGGTTTCATATTAAATTTGCTTTAGGTATAGCCAAACAAATTATGCTATTTTTTTAACTGACCATTACTGTGCTTTGTTTTAAATTGAGTAGTAATAGCCAAATGGTACTTGACACTGTTCTTTAAAAAAAAATCCACAATTCTAATTTTTAAATAAGGTGCCAATTATATAGAAAATATAGACACTTAATTGGTAAAAGGGGCCTTTGTCTTCAATAAAAAAGAAAAAAAGTGAAAATGTACAAAATGTGAAGTATATTCCTCCAAAAGGTCTTAAGATTCACCATCTCTAATTACTTTTATTTGTTCATATTATTCAGCATGTCAGTCTCACTCACTCAAAGGTTTCTGGAATGGAAATGACCCAGTAGAATCCTTGAGTTAATGCTGGTTAATTCTTTTAAGAAGGATGACCCTGGCTAAAGCAAATGTACCCTGTGAACTTGTATTTGAACCCTAAACTACAAATCAGTATGAGACTTTTAAGATGATCAAACTTACTTTTTAGGCAAGTCAAAAAGAAAAAAGAAAACATAGTGTGACAGCATACAGTTACATAAAATGCCTTTTCCTTTTTGCAGTCTGTTACCCTTTACTATTATAGAAAAATGGTGTTACTGGCTGATTCCTGAGAAAGCACACAGTCTCTTACTCCCAATTGTGATCCAGTCACTGACACTGGGGAACAAAGCCTGGCCATCTGCTCCTGAATATCATTACTTCTTGGACTATTTAAGCAAATATTTAAGATTCTCTGATTCAAACAAAGGTTTAAGATTCTAATGTCTGAAATAAAGCTCAAGTAACAATGAGGAAACCTTTCTAACAGAGGCCACTTCACAGGGAAAACAGCCTCCACTTAACTGTCATCATCACCATTATTTTTATTTGGGCTTGAGAGTTAGCATTTAATGTCTCTATCTGAAAAAAAAATCAGCAAAACTTAATTCCCGAGTTTCTGCGGTAAATGCTCAGGAAGGAAAACAGGGGAGTGTGGGTGAAAATGACTCATCAGCCACCCCCACCCTCCTCCCTGATGAATCTTCATTGGAAAACCAGAAACAGTAGAGCTTTTGTGTGTGTGCCCGAACATACATACATACATAAATACATAATCGTAACGCCACTATGCTTCTGGCCAGTGTTAATACCCTGAACTTAAACAGTCCGTAAATATGCTGAAAGACAGCTGGCTAACTGCTGGTCTTTGGCAAGTGCCCCATCTGTCTTTGCCTAGCTGGCCGTCTTTCTCGCTTGCCTTCACTTTCCCTTTCTCCCAATCAGGCTTCTCTCTTTGTTTTAGGAGGAGCAATTCATCTGAACTTTCTCCTTCCATCCCTAAAAACTTGTGCTTCTCTTCCTCTGCAAGCCGTGATCCGGGGCTTTGTCTGAATGACATGACATAGTTGTGGTGATTGTTGTTTCAGGGATGATGATGGTGATGGTGATGGAGATAGTGATGGTGATGGTGATGGTGATGATCCGTGGGAGCACAGACTGAGCAAGTGCCAAGAGAAGATAGATGAACAGCTGAGGCAGAGAGGGGACTGAAAGAATGAAGTGCAGAGGGATTGCAGATGAGAGCTGTCCACGAACAGAAGTGCTGAAACGCCGCAGCCATGGTTTTGCAACGGGGTGGAGGGAAAGGGACTGGGAGGCGCTGCAAATACAGAAAAGAAAATGAAATACCTTCACACGGCTGCACAACCTTGCTTTGGGGTATGTTTATCTGCAGGTGTCCTCGCTGTTGAGCTGGGTGGGTGAGATCCCCTTTGCTGGCAGGTTCAGGCTCAGATCTCTCTAGAAAGCTGTGAATGAAAGCCCCAGCTCCACGGGGCTGTGATTTTGGTAGGAGGCGTGTGCGCCCGAGTCTCTGTCCTTCCACAGGAAAGCTTGCTTTCCCCTGGGTCCTAAAAACCTCCTAATCATTTTCAGTACGTCCTGTTAGTAGACTCTATCTGTAATGTCTGGGACAGAGAGAACCGGGACTTCTCCTTCACGCTTTTAAAAAGTACTCTATAATCCTCATCATTGGGGTTATTTAAGGATCTAGGATTCTGCCAGTATGTAATCAAAGTAAGCTAGCACTGGGAGTTAGCTTGAATATCCTGGGCAATCAGAAAGGAACTTCTGTCATTCCTTAATAATGTTCTAGTCTAAATCATGATTTAGTTAGTTGTATATACTAAGGTTGAAAAAAAACAAAGGGTCAACATATGCAAAAATTTCTAGGGAATACGATATAGGGAATAATACATAATAGGGTAGGGGAAACACATGAATTTGGGTCATACAAAGATTTAATTAAGTGGCAGTTTATAAATATTTTATTCAAACATAATTCTAAAATGACATTATATATTGAATTTAAATAACCTTAATGGCAACTCAACCACCTTTTCTACTGTCTGACTTATTCCCTTTTATTTCATTCATCCACCCAACAAACATTTGGTAGTGCTTCCCATGAGCAAAGCCCTTGTGCCAAGAAATAAAGAGACACTAAAATAAACAGGACATAATCCCTGCCCTCAGAGAGTGTGTAATCATGAGGTTTATTCATCTTTCACTGTTAGGTGTTTGAGGTGCCTTTCCTACTTCTCTGCCATTCTATTTGTCCCTAACATCAGGAATATCAAGAAAAAAAAAACTTTTAAAAAAGGGAAATCCATCACTGTCAAAAATTTCACTTGAAGTTTAAAGTGAATTTAAATATCTTTGGTTGGTAGTTTTTACTTTCAGTTATTTTTTATTGTCTGTAGTGCTAAATGGCATCTGCATATCTACACATATGCATTGTGTATATGTGTATAAAATGTATGTGTGTATATGATATATGTGTATATGTACATATACACATGTGTATGTACATGCATATATACATGTGTGTATATATATATCCAAGCACAGAGATGGAGAAAGTAGAATGGTAAATCACAGTGCCTTTCAACTTGTGTTCTCAAATCACCTTGTCAAATATTCTCATTGTGGAGAGATACTTAAGTAGATCCGTAACTGTTTACTGACATGAAATTGAGAGAAAATTTGAATGCACTTTATTTCATGCAAAAAAAGATAAAATTGAACAGCAAAACCATCACAACCATATTCCAGTCCCCACTAGTTTGCCTGGAATTTCCACCTTAATCATTCTTTTGAGTTATTGCTATAGTGATTAGTCTCATGTTACTACTACATCAATACTGCAAATTTAGGATTTTAAAAAACTAATTAGCAAAAGGACATTATTATTTATATTACAAATCCCTTATTAATCAATTTACTTAATTTGTTAAAAAGCATTATTCTATTGTAAGCAAAATGTTATTGATATTTATATTTAATATGATATGACTGTAGGTCTTACTAATGTATTATCTGTGGATATGACTGAAAGACTATTTAAGAATAACAGTGCCTTGAACAAAGTAGTCACTCAATAAATATATGTAAAATTAAAGTCGAGTTTTTTTTTTCTCCTGAGTACACTTGTAAGATCTTTTTACAGGCTTGTCTTTAAAGCTTAAAGAAGTGTACAGTGTCTTTCTTTGAATACAAATGTATCACTTTATTACTGTGCTTCAAATTGATCTCTCTAGTACCCACTAGTTATGTCACACTGAATGAATTAGAGATTTTCCCTCATTCCCTTCTTATTCTACACTTCAAGTTGTCAGAGGGTAGTTATGTAGGTACCTATACTCCAGGGCCACTGCAAGTATCCATGTCAACCATACTGACCTGCCTGAAAAGTTCACCTTAATCATTTTTTTCATGTAGTTAAAATGCAAACATGTCATCTGAGAAATGTAACACATTAAGCTATTATTGCCCATTAACATGCTAGAAAAGGTAGCAGAGTAGCTGGAAGAAGTACAGCACTTTCCCTGTGTGCCCTCCCCCCCAAACACACACACACACACACACACACACACACACACACACACACACACACACACACACACAC
>NW_027186304.1:71143989-71187340 GCF_028583685.1 Petaurus breviceps papuanus | reverse complement strand
CACACACACACACACACACACACACACACACACACACACACACACACTTCTCTAAACAGAGCTAGAAAATGCACCAGACAATCCTGCTGGGGAAATTCATTCATTCAATAAATATTTGTTAAGTGTCTACTATATGCCAGGCACTATACTAAGCATTGGGGATACAAAAAGAGGTAAAAGATAGTTCTTGTCCTTAAGAAGATTACAGTCTAATGGGGGAGACAACAAGTAAACAGTTATTGACAAACAAGTTAAATAGACAAAGACACAAAAGATAAATAGGAGATCACTGAGAGGGAAATTACTGAATTAAGAGGGGTTCTACATTCGTGAGTGATGGCAAAATCAAATTTATGGCTATGTTTGTGTGTGGCTGAAGTGGGGTGAAGTAGCTCATGGCAGAAGAGCAGTTTGGCGAAATGACTGGTTAGGGTATTTCAGGGAGAATCACTATGAATGCTAGAATTCCCTAGTATGAGGGCAAGAGTTGGGAGGAGAGAAAAATTGTAAGGCAGTTATTGAACTCATTGAGGAAGAAGGGGTGACCTCAGAATCTATAGACACAAACTACCAGGATTTTGATTAGGTAGTAGACATGAATAGCATGAACATCAAAGGAAGAGCAGTTATTGAGTGAAAGAAGAAGAGGAAGAACCTGGAGGTGACAATGGGGAGCAAAGAATATTCCAACTGCTCTGCCTTGAACAGTGAGCTGAAAATAATGAGTGAAGGTGAATCCATTATTAGAAAGTAATTACTAGAAAAACCAGAGAGGTTGTGTCATGAGGGGAAAGAGGTAGTAGATTGAAGGAATGGGAGAAGAATAGATTTAAGGTGAAGGAAAGCTTGTTGTCAATGGCAGACATTTTAGAAGTCACAATGGAAAGGTGGGATGAATTTTGGATGAAACTTTGTAGTTGAAAAGGTTGAGAAGGATGGGAAAGAGGAAATCAGGTAGGAAGAGGTGTTGAAAGCTATTTGGATGATGTATAGGAACTCAAAACCCCTGGGATGTGTAGTATATGACCAAGCATAAGAATGTTCATCATTGAGTGGAGGGTATCACTCCTCTATCCTCAAATGATAAGTGAAGAAAGGGCTGGGACACTTGAAATCAAAGAGAGGTTTTTTCTTCTTTGTACTAGTGGTTCTCCAAATCACATTTGGAATATTGGGCTGGTACCAGGAGATAGAAGATGCCTTGTGCTGGTACAGATGGAAGTGGTTGCTTTGGGGTGGGTGGAAAATCCCTGTACAGGCCTCTAGCAGCTTTCCTCAGGGGACATGCAACCCCAGCATGTGATGGAAAGGTCAGAGTGCTAACACACTCATTATATGAGGAAAATCCAACATAAAGCATGGTGAGACATGTTTCCAGCTAAGGCTGTTATAAAAAGTCATACAGAGAAGTCTATGGACCCTGGATAGAGGGTCTGGTCAGGAGTACAATGCCATAATATTCTAGTACAGGGAGTATTTATGCTCCAGAAGAAGAGGAGGTCCTAGACACAGACTAAATAACTTATTTAGGATATAGGAACAGGTGACCAGATTCAGTCCTATGTCACAGACTAAGAGCAAATTAAGGAGGGGTCAAGAACAGCCCAAGCCTTAGGCAGTTAACCTGTCAAGAAGGAAGTTCAGAAGAGCAGTCATGTGCCTTGTATTCCAGACTCAAGATATGACCTTAGTTCCAGCTTCCTGCCTACTTTGAAGCCTGCTGATGAACAACCAGGGCAGAAATCTGGGACCAATGGGAATCTTGCAGTTCTATCACTCTAAACCAGTACAACTTGCCAGATGACTGAAAAAAACTAAGTCAAGTAGCAATTTACTCTTGCTCACATCCAAATCCAGTTCAAAAACTCACAAAGTTCCAATCAAGATGGCAGTAATCATACTTTTGTCCTAGATTAGACCTTTGAGAGCACTGAAAGCTTTCAGATACCCAACCTGAGTTCTCCTTGAGATCTTGTACTAATACAAATGTTCTTATCCTCCTATTCCATGAGAGGAAGTCTACAATTATCAGCTTAATACCAAAATTACAAAACCTTGCCCAAGCAAAAAAAAACATCCCCAAAACTAATTAGAAAGAACTAAATAGAAGCCAATGAAGAAGAAGGAGGAGGAGGAGGAGGAGGAGAAAGAGAAGGAAGAGAAGAAGGAGAAGGAGAAGAAGAAGAAGAGGAAGAAGAAGGACAAGGAGGAGAAGAAGAAAAGAAGAAGAAGGCCTTAACATCACATTTCAATAAATTTTTCAAAGAAAACTGCCCAGATTTCTGGGAACCAGAGGGTAGAATGGAAAAATATAAAAAAATGCCAAACTGAAAACTCCTAGGGATATTAGAACAATGAAAGAATATTTCAAGAAATCATAAAGAAAGAATTTAAGTATCAAGGAGCCAGAGGATCACATGTGATTTAGTAGTTACGACTATATAGGGTAAGACAATTTAGAATATATTATTCCTGAAGACAAAGGATATAGACTTTCTCTAGGAATGACTTATCCAGCAACACTAAATATGATCTTATAGATGGGGAAAAGCAGGTTCTTAATGAAATGGAGGACTTCCAAGCAGTCCTGATGAGAAGTCTAGATTTACATAGGAAATTTTAAGTTGAAATGCAAAAGTTAAATGAAACAGAAAAAAGTAAACATGAACAAGCAATAACAAAGGACTAAACAAAGATAAACTACTTACATTCTAATATGAGAGAATGGTACATTTATCCTCCTATGAATCTTTTCATTATAAGGGGTCATAGAAGAAGTCTAATGAGACAGAAAGCCTGAGAGTGGTTCTGCTATGCCCAAATGACCTTAAAAGAAGAATGGAAAGGGAAGGATACTAGGGGTAAGGATGGGGAAGGAAAGTCAGCGGAAATTTTCTCACATAATAAAGTAGAATTCTATACTAATGTGTAGGTAGGTAGGGTGAGGGCAGATGACCCTTGAACCTTACTCTTATTTGATCTAATAAAGGGGAAGGAAGAACATGTATTCAGGTGGGTACAGAACATTTCACTCAATAAGGAGATAAGTGGGATAGGAGAAAAAGGATACTGGGCCATTATAGGGAGGTTGTATTAAGGGAGGGATTAGTGCTATACAAATTCTAACTAAGGAGGTACAAAAATATTTATAGCCCTTTTCTAGGTAGCAAAAAATTAGAATATAAGCCAGGTGGCCCATCATTTGGGGAATGGCTGAACAGGTTTTGGTCTATGGAATATATTATTTGGTATACAGTATATGGAGTACTGTTATGATATAATAAATTATGAAGGGGATGGTTTCAGAGAAACCTGGGGAGACTTTATGAACTGATTTAAAGTGAAATGAACAGCACCAAGAGAGCAATTTATACAGTAATAACAATTTTGTAAAGACAAGCAACTTTGAAAGATTTAGGAACTCTAATCAGCATAATGACCAACCATGATTCCAGAGGCCTGATTATAAACATGCCACCTACATTGAGGCTTTTGTTTTTCTTTCATTCTCAATTGGGAGGGAGGTGAGATGGGAGGGAGAGAGGAAAGATTTTTGCTGATTGAGGAAAAAAATTAAATACATTAGCAAGAATTAGTTTTTCAAATTAAATTGTAAATTACATGCCAGCAATTCAATTTAATTCAGTATTTCTAATGTGATTATTATATATAAGTCCTCTAGTGAACCACTATAAGTACAAAGTTGAAATGTTGCATGATTATATAAACTTTTCCCTCAAGAAGTATGGTTTAGGGGGCAGCTAGGTGGCACAGTGTTAGAGCACTGGCTCTGGAGTCAAGAGGACCTGAGTTCAAATCCGACCTCAGACACTTAACACAAAAACTAGCTGTGTGACCTTGGGCAAGTCACTTAACCCCAATTGCCCTCCAAAGAGCAAAACCAAAAAAAAAGAAGTATATTCTAATAGGGATGAGAATATTAAGTCATGTATGTGAATAAGTATGATAACAGACAGTGAAAAATATGATTGAATTATAAAGTGTTATGAGAAATTTGAGGACAGAGTCATTATGGATGTTGGGGTGATTAAATAAGGCTTTCTGGGTGTAGATAATGCCCTAGTTGGCCTTGGAAGGATTTTAATAGTTCAGCAGAGATGTCCATTTTAGGCATAATAAGCAAAACATAGTGAATCAATTAATAAGCATTTATTAAGCATGTACTACATGCCAGGTACTGTGCTGCTCTGGAGATATAAAAAAAAAAGCAAAAGACTGTTCCTGCTCTCAAGGAATTCACAGTATAATGGAGGAAGAACATAGAAATAACAATGTATAAACAAGTTTTATACAGAATAAATTAGAGCTGATCAACAAAAAGAAGACATTAATATTAAGAGTTCAAAAGCTTCTTGTAGAAGGCAAGATTATATGTTTGGAGGCAATTAGGGTTAAGTGACTCGCCAAGGGTCACACAACTTGTGTCTGAGGCCAAATTTGAATTCAGGTTCTCCTGAATCTAGAGCCACTGGTCTATCCACTGTGTCACAGTTTCCCCGAAAGCTGAGATTTTAGCTGGGATTTTAAGGAACCCAGAAAATCTAGGTAGCAATGAGAAGGAAGAGAATTCTAGACAGGAGAGACAGCCAGTGAAAATGCCCATAGTCAGGAGATGGAGTAGCTTGTGTGAGAAATAGCAAGGCCAACATCACTAGAATACAAAGTTCATGTGGGTAATTAATCTGTAAGAAGACTGGAAAGGTTGGGAGGGACAAGTAAATGAAGGGTTTTGAATGCCAAACAAGATTTTACATTTGGTCTTAAAGGTAATTGGGGGCTACTGGAGTTTATTGAATGTAGTAGGCTTGACATGGTTGCACTTCTACTTTAGGAAGTTCAATTTGATAGCTTATTAGAGCATGGACTAGAGAAGGAAGAGTCTTCAAGGAATGGAGACCAATTAAAATGCTACCAAAATAATCTAGGGGTGAGGTGTTGAGGGGTCAGGGTGGGAATAGGCAATAACTAGTAACAAAATTTAGTCGGAAAAGAAAATAGCATAAAGATTTGAGTTATTAGGATTAAAACAGAGGATGAGAAGCAGTACAGTTTGACTAGAAAAGAGCACTTGAGACAATTGTAGAAAGGTAGATTACAGAAGACCTTGAATGTCAAGATAAGAATATATTTTATCCAATAAAAAATGCAGCAACATTGGAGGATTTAGGATAAAGAAATTATATTCTTAGAATGGTTTATTGGGAGGATTACTTTTAATCTATTGTGAAAGATGGACTGGTGCAGATAAAAATGGAAGCAGAAAGACCATTTAGAAGGCTATTAAAATAATAGAAATTTTGAGGTTAATAAGGGCTTGAATTAGTGTAGTTGCAGTGGGAATAGAAAGGAATGGACAGAGATGCAAATGGTAGAGGGAGATTTAATAGCACTTGACAAGAGATCTCATGTGGAGAATGAGGTTGAAAAAAGAGTCAAAAATTACTTTTAAGATTCAAACCTAGGTGATTGGGAGGATGGTTATGACATCAATAGAAATAAAGGCATTAGAGAGAGGACCCAAGGGAATAGAATGTGGTGTAAGAAGTTAGATAATAGCCCTGGAGTCAAGGAGACATAAGTCCAAATCCTGCCTGTGAAACTTGTTAGCTTTGTGACCCTGGATAAATTACTTAACTTTTCTCAGTATCAGTTTCCATATTTTAAAAATGTGAGTAATTATAGCACTATCTTGCAGGGTTATTGTGAAGATCTAATGACATAATAAATGTAAATTACTTTGCAAACATTGCTATATAAACATTAACAATTATTTTGATTGGAGTAAAGGTAAAAAAATGATTGGAAGTTAACATAATAATAAAACCTAGCATTTATATAGTGTCTACTATGTATAAAGTGCTTTATACATATTATCTAATTTAATCCTTACAGTAACACTGTAAGCAAGTGCTATTATCTACATTTTACAGTTGAGGAAATTGGTACAAACAAATTAAATGGCTTGTCTGGGTAGTAAGTGTCTGAGGTCAAATTTGAACTCAGGTCTTCCTGACTAGAAGCCTACATTCCATCCACTGCACCACCTAAAAGCTGGGGTTAGATGTCATAGAGGGAAGTCCTAAGTAGCTAAGGGGCCACATGGGTTCAATGAATACCTGGGGAATGAATAGAATGCATATAGGAAGAGTGTAGGACAAATGGACAAATTCTTTTGTTGAATGTATTTGTTCTGTGAAGTTTGGATTCAGTCAAAGGGCTGTGCTTGAGGACCTAGAGGGCCACATATGGTCTGGAGGCTGAGGTTCCCCACCCCTGCTGTGGAATGAGTGAATAATAATAATGAAAAGTAATAAACATTATGTCTAATGGCTAAAGGAAAGTAGACAAAAATCAACTGTTCCACAATCAGCCCTGTGACTGTCATAGATTTCCTTCACATATCCCTGTAGTAGAGCTGAGTTGGAGCAAAAGTTCTGTTAGTCCTGGAGAGGAAGAACTATGATTACTTGCTCATTATTTGAAATGGCTCTGAAGTGATATATTTTACAGTCATAGAATCTTGTTTTGAATTCCTGCTCTGCTTCTAAGCTCACTGACTTGGCTCACTTGGCCAAATCACTTCCCTTCCCTTGGCCCTAGGTTTCCTTATCTGTAAAATGATGATGTTCAATCAAATGATTTCTAAGTTTCCTTATAGCTCTAAATCCCAATAAAGCTACATTTCTGGCAACACTTTGGAAAAAACATCTATGAATCTATATGAGATGGGTTTATATGTCTCATACTCTGGAGCTGGATTCCACTTTGAAAATAATGGTCATTTTCTAAGTGAATTTCACTGCAATTTGATAAATGTGCCTGTGAGCATGTGCACTATGAGAAATTAATGGCAGTTTACAAGAAATAAAATATTTATATGTACTTGGTGAAGGATTTTCCAAAGATGGAAGTATGAAGAAATATTTTAGCAAATACATTTTTGCCTATGATACAAAATTCAGAGCTCCTTTCTACAAAATGCTCCCAGAAAAAGTGTTAATGTAGACAGGACCTTTCTTTAATGTGGCTATTTTTGTTTGTTTTCATTTTCTGCTCTGAAATAAAATTTATTTCAATATGAAACCAATATAATAATAACTTCCTCCCTAAATGTCTACAGTTAGCTAATAAATTCATTCAATGGAAGATGGAAACTGTTTTTAGTGAAGAAAAGAAATTTCTCTTCTGACATCATAGATAAACCCCTGAAAATTGTCTTTAATTGTCATTCTTTCTACTTAATATAACTATTCATATCATTTAAGAATTAATCCTATTTGCTCCTCAACTTTGAATAGCCTAATTAATACTGTGCATAGAAAAGATTTCTGTATGATTTAAGATATTTAAAATTCACTCTTGTCTTTTTCTGCAATAATTTAGGATATAAATGACAAATAATACTATACTAGAAGAAGCCTCGTATCTTTTTATGAAACCTCATAAGCTTGAATATCAAAAGTAATATATTGAAATTTAACATTAATGTTTTCACAATTACTGAATAACCTAAAATCACCCTAATTTCAAAACTTAAAGAAAGGACTTGGAAATTGAGAAAAATATCTATTTAAGAAACCACTTCAGCAAGCAGCACCTGATCTCCTTTCTAAGCAAAGACATAGTATTTGCAGACCATTATCAAGGAGGAGGGTTGCAACAACAGAAATAACTCTGTTCAATAAACCTCTGATGACAAACATGAGAAGAGAAATAAAACAGGAAATGACCCTCACGGAAACCATATGCCACTCTAATTGGAGTCCATAGTAAATTCCAGGTCAGAGATGAATTCCCTGTGGATGATGATATTCTCCAGATAACTTCTATTTGTGGATGACATTGTATGTTGATTTGTATCAGGTCCCAGAACATGGCAAAGCCTCCAAGAAAGGATATATAATCACACAAAGGAGTTTGCCTATCTGTACAGGAAAGACCAAGTAGGTGAAGAATACCTATTGCTTAGATTTCTTTATGCATTTGAATGGACCCTCTAAAAGGTTTGTCCAGACAGATAGTTCAGATTAACTGTAATCTGGACCTAGAGTGCAACTGATGCAGAGGGAAAGGGAGAAGGGGAAGGTAAAAATGCATTTTTAAGTGCCTACTATGTACCAAGCACTGTTAGGTACTTGACAGATATTTTTTATCCTCATAACAACTATGTGAGGTAGGTGCTTTACTACTCTTACTTTATAGTTGAGGAAACTGAAGCAGAGAGGTTAAGTAGTTTACCCACATACAGCAAATAGATATGTGAGACCAGGTTTGAACAAAAGTCTCCCTGATTCCAGGTCCACTGATAAATCCACTGTGCCACCTACTTGCTTCTTTTCAGCAGGAGAAAGAAAGAAAGGAGGCTTGATGACTGTGGGAAGAGCAGGACTATTAGATTAAACTTCTTACGAAAAAAGTGTATCTTTTAAATATTAACAGTGTTTCTACATGACAGAAAGATGTGAAATAACATCTACTGCAAACAATTAAAGATGAGTATCTATTACAGAAAAATAAAGTGATTGGTGCACATCAGTAGGCTTCAAGATATTACCAGTGAAGAACCCTAAAGGGCAAGGGTAAAGGGTGTCATCAAAGAATTCTATGATAGGAAGAGCAGATAGGCTGATTACATGGAAAGAGCAATGAATTATGGATGGATGGCCAGAGTGCTCCACTAGTACCTTTGTAACACTGGGAGAAAACGAGTGAGATCTCCATCACATCAGGTGGACCCCTAGTGGTGAACATAAGGGAGAATATGAAAATGTCGAGTCTTAGAAGACGTTTAGGCATGGATGGGTATTTATTAGCAGTGTAAAAGAGAGCTCTTGAATTGACAGTATCAGAGATCCATTAGAGCATATGAGAATGAGGGAGCACAATGGAAGAACAGGAGCAGGAAAACCCCATAAAGGAACAAAAATTGGCACAAATATGAGTCTATAGAGATGTTTCTCATTGATCCAGCAAATCCATCATATTTGGAGAGTACTTGGAGATGAAACTAGAAGAACAAAAATAGACAATTTAACATATTCTTGTATTGTATAGTGATCTATTCTCATCAGCACCTATAGTAGAACCAACACACTTAGCTTCTACCACTTCAGCATCCCATGTTTTATTTTAGGAGGAAGCAATAATACTTCAGAAGATAAAACAGAGGCACACAGCTGTACTTGACTAAATAAATGTAAAAGAAATAAGTGTTAGAGGCAACAAGATTTTAAAGGCATTCAGGGACCAATTTTCAAAACATCTCAAATAATGGAAAATTCTGAAAGAATAGAGGTCACAAATGGCAATTTACGAAAAAAAAAAAGACCAAGAAGGTACTAGCAACTACCATACGTATACCTATTTTATGATTTCTATAAAATATATATGATTATGTTTATACATATATGAAAGAATCTTTCAATAAAAAATTTGAGAAGGGAAATGGAGGCTTTTGCTAATAACTTTTTAGAGCAGATCATATTCTTATATCCACACAACTGACTGATTAATGTAGAGAATATAAGATCCCATAGTGTCTGTTGTTTACTGATGTTTTTAAAAAAAAGTTTTCTTTGATAGCACAAAATTCTCTTAAGTTTCTTTAACAGATGTGACTGCAAAGATACACGTAGGTTCAATGATCTTCTGAATACCAACATCAAGCAATGTATGAAACAGGATAACCGATACTCACCTAAAGAGTTGCTATCTCTTGAAAAAGTTTGAATACTGCAAAGTTCAAAGGGAAGGATTCCGTAGTAGGAGGCTTTCAAAATTCACATATTACAAATTAATTTGTACCTATTTTATTAAACCTTGAACCACAACAAAATTTTCTGAAAGAAATTTATTGACATTTGAGAGAAAGCTGCCTAGTGCTAATAGTGGGTTCAGCTTTGGAGTCAGAGGATGTATTCAAATTCCTCCACCACTTTTCAGCTATGTGACATTAGACAAATTACTTAACTTCCCTGGCCCTCAAATTCATCTGTGATGATATAGTGCTTTAGGTTTTATTTATTTATTTGTGTTATATTTAAAGTTTTGAACTGTCTCCTGTCTCCCTGTCTCTCTCCCCACCCCATACAAGAGAAGGTAGTCTTTAAGTTTTACAAAGTATCTTACATATATTATGTCATTTGATCCTCACAACAAGTCTATGAGGTTAGTTTCATTATTGTCTCCATTTTATAAGACTAACTCTAAGAGTAGATGACTTTTTCCAGGGTCATAGATCTAACAAATGCCTGAGACAGGATTCAAACTCAGATCTTTCTGACTCCAGGTCTAGAGCTCTACCTACTATGTAATGTTGCCTTTCTGTAACATTAGGGGGGTTGGCCTTGCAAGCCTTTGAGGTTCCTCCTAGTTCTAAATCTGTGATACTCTAATATTATGATACTGTAACCCACCCTAGAAAAATTAAATAAATAAACATATACTGCTCAGATTATAACATGGAATTTTATATACAACTGATTGAGTTAGTTTATCAGTGTGTGTGTGAATATGTAACCATGCATACAGCATGTGTATGGTGATTTCTTGAAATAGATATTTCCCTAATTTTAAAGTTAGTTTACAACATATACGCACATATACACTTGTAGAGAGAAACACATGTATTTGAACATATAAACATCTATTTATATATAAGTATAGGCAATGTAGCTAGTCAATGAGCTGGTCATACCATGAAAAAAAATTAAGCTAGCTTGCCTTTTGGAAATTTCAGGACACTACCAATGGTTCAGGCTGCTCTGATATCAAATCTCAATTTTTAATAGCAATTTTCTCCCTGTGATGCTATATGACTGTGAGTCTTGTAATGCCACAATCTCAGAGGATCTCTGAATTGAAAGGGGTCTCTGAGGCCATCTACTCCATCCTATACTTGAACAAAAATTCCCTCTACAACATATTTGACAAGTCATCATTCAGTCTTGCCTTGGAGACTTTCAGTAAGAGGGAAAACTACTGCTCTCTGAGTCAACTCTTTCCACTTAAATAATATAAATATAAATAATAAAATAATAATTTTTGTAGTGCCACAATTTAAATTTAACCAAAGGGTAAACTGAGGCAAAACTTCCCAAAAGATAATATTTATTAGCAGGGCCATGATGACTATCAATAAAATGGGTGAAGGGTTTTCCTCCATTAATGCCAAAGACCCTTAGCAAAAGGACAATTTTTCTTACATAGGTTTTGGGGAGTACAGAATAAAGAATAGAACAGGGTAGATAACATCATGGGATTGTGGGCAACATGATTGGTTACAGAACTGAGGTTCATGGAACAACATAATTAGTGGAAGTTTGGGAATGGGGGCTAGCAACAACCCCCCCTTTTCTCTCATGAAACTAAGAAGTTCTCATTATTTGAATGCAAGTGCAAGATAGTGGCCCAGATTTTTGGACAACAAACCAGAAGGACAACTTGATAGTGTAAAGATATCAAGTCCACCTCTCTCATGTTCACATGCATTCGCCAAGATCAGTTAAATTCTTTGGGGGCAAGAATAGATCAGTGATTAGCAGGAGAGCAGGACTTCTGGACTTAACTCATAACAGACCAGCTGATTCTGAACTAAGTTCAAAGATACATAGCTGTGTATTAAGCAGTTAACAGGACAAAAGCAATCAATTAAATAGGATCAATAAATAAATGATACAGGAGCAATCTTAAATCTTCTCAGTAGGTTTTGCCAAGAGCAATATTATAGAGCTTAGATTGAATGCAATATATTACCAATGGTATAAAAAGACAATGTCAAGGCATATATGACCAAAGAAGGAGGTGAGCCTGTTATATAACAAGATTAAGATATGATAAATGGATGACTTGGGTGCTGTATAGTATTTCTGAAATATTATTTAAAAGAACTATAGGAAAACCTTCAGCAAATTGAGGGGATGGTGTAGGAAGGATTTGTAGACACCAATCATATAGAATGAAAAGACTCCATGGGACTGATTGTGCAGTAGTGGAGAGAATATGAGCACCAGTCAGAACTCAGCTCCACTCATTTATCAAAGGATCTATTTTTAACAAAGGAATATATCAGTGCATCTTCTTAGGATGCTGTTTTGTATATTTTTCTTTTTTCAGGTTTAAAGTCCATTCAATCCATTCATAAGCAATTTTCAGTCTATATCTTAGTAGGAATCAATGAAATTATAAAAATCTATAGACACCAAATTTTTTACTCTATGTGGTTTTTATCCAGTGACTAATGAGAGGACATAATGTTTCAGAACCTGAACCATAGTAACCCTAAGATTCTCACTATAAGTGAAACAAACAAACAAAAAAGTAAGTTGAACTAACTGAAAGGATGGCTTATAGATTCTTTTTGGAGATACAGACTTGGCAGAGTTGGTTTTATAATGCATTTAAAGACAGCAAAAAAAAAGCCATCATTTTGTGGCATATTTGGTCATCCTATATTGCTGTATTTATGATAAGCATTTTCAATGAACAACCTTGAAGATGCATTTGCAGCTTTTGTGTAATATCTGTTTGAGGATAAGAGGACAGAGAAATTTGATGAAAAAAATTGATAACTCCCTACAAACTAGATCAACATACAAGTTAGTACTTAATAATTGCAATGCACAAGGTGTGCTTGGAGGAAGACATACATTGGAAACATTCAAGAATAATAAAAGAAAGAGGATAAAGGATCATTGTTTTAAAAAATCCTCACATCTATATATCATGAGTACTTTATTCAAAAGAAGAAGTTAGAAGGGGATGGACATGATGAGCACCAAATCACATCACAAATAATGAAACTGATTGTGTTTTAATGCACAGAAAAAGATTGGAACTAACATGGAAGCCATTTCTAAATCAGTGATCCATGTACATCAAACTATCAATTTCTTGGAGCAAAAATCAAAATCAATACCAAATTAGAAGAAAGAATAAAAATGCAGGGATATGGAACTCAATTGAGTCAACTCAAAATTGACCTATTTAAACAATTCTTAATGCCTCCCAATAAAAAAATGAATAACTGGATATAAAAAGGGATTAGTCATATTCTCGATAAGAATAACCCATATAAATTGATCACTACAATGAAGAGACAAATAGAGCCTAGGAGCAGCCTTCTCTAGCAAACATTTGATTTCCTTGACAGAGATTCAAGACAGCCAAAGGTAATATATGTTTAGAACAAACATTTATTAAATCTTTCCAAAAATTATGGTGGGTGATTGAGGGCAATATTGCCTAAGTAGAAAAAAGCAATAAAAAAAAAACCTAGTTTACATTAAGCACAATGAGGGTCCAAAACAAACCAGATCATCCTGAGAACATTTATAGATGAAACGGGAAGAAGGACAATGAATAGATGAAAAATGGAAAAGATCTATAATGATTTAGATAAATTGTTGTCTGCATCAATGAAAGTTTAGCCGTTGTATTTGGACTCTAACATCAGAGCCCCTCATGTAGTGCTTGAGAAAATAGAAATGGCACTAAAAAAATAAAAAGTAGGAAAAGCAGTTGGACTAGAACAATTATATACAGAAGAAGTCTATGACAGAGGTGACACAATTTTGAAGTTATTAAGGGATCTATTGCCAAGAAAACTGAAAAAGAGGAGTATAACAAATGCTTAGAAAATGCACGTACCTTGTTCAACCATTCCCCAATTGATGGGCATCCCCAAAATTTCTGTTCTTTCTAATAACTAAGAAGTTGTGGTATGTGATCATGATGGATTACTACTGTGGTATAAGAAATGATTAGTTTGTTGAGTTTGGTTGGTTGCTTTCTTGTTGTCCTTCATCCTCAAAGAGGACCAAAATGACATCACTATGCTAGAGTCAAGTCGCAGTGTGTCTGACTGTGACTTAGATCGATAATAATCTTGGAATGTTCTACCACATGTCAGGCACAAATAGTCCATATGAATATTTGGGGTGGATTATCTAAATTTGCACACCTCGTTTCTTTTGAACTACTTCGATTCTGCTTTGCTCACAGAGCACAGCACCTTCCCTGATGAGGGCACACCATGCTGAGTGGTTCTGTGCCAGTGTCTCCCATGTCACACAATCAATTCCAAAGTTCTTAAGAGAGAGCTTGAGAGTGTCTTTGTATTGCTTCTTCTGATCAACATGTGAGCATTTACCATGTGTAAGTTCTCCATAAAATAGTCTTTTAAGCAAGCATATGTTTGGCATTCTAACACTGTGACCAGCCCATCAGAGTTATACTCTCTTCAGTAGAGTTTGAATGCTTGGCAGTTCAGCTCGAGAAAGGATCTCAGTGTCTAATATCTTATCCTGCCAGATGATCTTCAGAAGCTTCCTAAGACATTTCAAATGGAAGTAATTCATGAAATAATGAAAAGAAAAGTGAAATGAACATTGTATGCAGTAATAGCAATATTGTTTTAAGAACAACTTGGGGTGACTAAGTCATTTTGACTATTATAAATATCCAAATTAACTACAAAGAACATATAAAGACACTGTCTGCATCCAGAGAAAGAACTGATAAATGGAAGGATGTATAGAATGATTTTACATATATATATATAATATATGTAATATTGTTATATAATGTAATGGTAGCTATCTTGGGTGGGGGAAGGAAGAAAAAATAAAAAAGAAATTTTTATGAAAAATTTCTTATATATTTAAAAGGAATAGCAAGTTGTACGCAATAGATTTGCAGTTTCATGTGCAATTCTACTATGTTATGTATATGCTTGTTTTATTTTATAAATTAAAATAAAAATTTAGAAAAGAAAATACATATACCTTATTATAAAAATAATAACTGTAGAAATACCAATATTTATTGACCTATAGTTCTACTTTTCCATTTCTACAAAATATTTTTGAAATAATCTACAATATTCATCAGGGCATCCTTGATGAAGACTTGGGAAGGGAAGCAGCAGGCTTTCACAAATTATGTTCTATAACAAACTATATCATTAAATTGATACCCGTACAGAGAATACAAGTCCTGATGTGCTACTGTTCATTGATTGCAAAAGGGGAAAAAAAAAACGTGTTTTATGCTAGAAACCAAACACAGCTTTTAAAAAACTATCCTTAAGGAGTTTGTGTCTCATAATATGTAGAGATCACACAAGGTACTTTTAAATGTAGCCACAGGGTTAACTATTCAACAACCTTTCAATTATTATCAAGCAAGAAATGGGTAAGTAGGTTCTCCAAGAGTGTTTTGAAGGCTTTCTTGAACAAGGTCCAAATGAAAGAAGGGTTACCTGTAAATGATAAATTCCTTCAGCTACTTCTTTTTACAGGTAATAGTGTGTTGATTGCATTAATGTAATCAAAGAGACAGTGTGGTATAATGGATAGAGAGCTGGAGTCAACCAGGAAGAAATGGATTTGAATTGCACTTCTGTTATTTACTAGCTCTGTAACTCTAGGCAAGTCATTTAATCTCTCCCAGGTACAATTTCCACACCTGTAAAATGAAGTTAATATCTGCAGCACTTGCCTAATGGGGTTGTAGGAGATCAAATGAGGTAAGGGTAATATATGTAAAACATTTTGTAAACCTTAAAGTGATATATAAATGGGTTATTATTATTTATTTTACTTGGCTTGGAGTCAAGAAGACCTAAGTTTGAATCTGACCTCAGACAATTTCCAGCTGTGTGATCCTCAGCAAGTCATTTAACCTCTGCTTGCCTCAGTTTCTCAACTGTAAAGTGAGGACAGCAATAGTATTTACCTAACAAGCTTGTTGTGAGGATCAAACAGGCAACATTTTTTAAGCACTTAGCACAGTGTCTGGCACATGTGTGCTAAGTAAATGTTTATTCCCTTCTCTTTATTCCTTCCTCAGTGAGATTCAGGATTATTCAAAAAAGATGAGGTTAACAATGAATACAAGTAAAACTAAATCGATAACTAATGTTTATTGTCCAGCATATAACATGCTGGAAGACCAGTACATCAAATGAACACATTAGCACATGAATCGGATATAGGAATTTCGAATGGACAATAAAATGAGCCCAAACCTGAACTGGAAGAATTGAGCAAGCTAGATTACATCTGGGAAGTTACAACAATTTGAAAAAAACAATCTCCAGATGCTTCATCATGCATAAATATATCTTTTCACTACCAACATTCTCTCTTGTTGATGTTATCTGATGATATATCTGGGGGAAAAAATACAATCTCTGAGGAATCTTAAATTTTAGGTGATTTTTTAGTGTTCGGTGGGTGCAAGTTAGTTATATGGCCAATGATGTCCTAGGTTCGAGAAGTGATGGGGGCGGCTAGGTGGCTCAGTGAGTAAAGTGCCGGCCCTGGAGTCAGGAGGACCCAAGTTCGGTTCCAGTCTCAGACACTTAACACCCACATGAAAAAAAAAAAAAAACTAGCTGCGTGAGCTTGGGCAAGTTACTTAACCCCAATTGCCCTCCAAAAGGCAAAAAAAAAAAGAAGTGATGAGCAATGCCCCCGAGGAAATAGCTGGTTGGAAACATTTGGTTGGAAAAAAAGAGGGAGAGAGAATCATGTGGTCAGAATGAAATATTACAGACGGACAGTTTGAGTGCTGCATCACTGCTGACCGTGTAATGTAAAAAGACCTACAGGGAGGAATAGATCCTTTGTGAGGAATCTATGGGAAAACAGGACAAGAATCACACAGGATGAAAAGCCATGGATGAGTCACAGTCTCCATTAATGAAGATAATCCTTACTCTGATGAGATCATAGCCCCACTGAAGTTCTGAGGTAGGAAATGTTGCCTACACTATGGCATGCGATCTGCACAGGGAATCTGTTCAATTAGCTCCTCAACAGGAAACCAAAGTGCTCCTCTGGTGCCTTTGCATGAGGTCAAGGTGACCCTGGATTCTCTAAGGCTGATATAAGAGTTTAGGTAGGTTGTACTCTGTGTGTGTGTATGTGTATGTGTGTGGTACCCACACGTATCATCTTAAACACATGCTGTATGTGAATACTAAACTTGGACCAAATTTGAATAATAAGAGTTTGAGCTGAATCAAACTGGGGAAATTGTAGTGCTTTTGAATTCTAAACAGTTCATTGCCATAAAATCTCATCTCTTTAACACCAATCATCCCCCAGTGATGATATGTGGCCATGAATTATGGAAAACCTTAATCTCAAGAGAATAAAGTTTACAAGTAACACAAATGATAAAAGAAAGATGCACAGCTGACATAAGAAGGTTACTGCAGCAGGTTACCCATCGCCTTTTCTTCATAATTAAGGAGGTAAGGAGCACTAACAGAGCACCTGGGTCCAAATAATTTAGTGCCTGATCTTCAGCAAGTTCTTGAATATCCTAATCAATTTCCTCATCTATAAAAATTGAGGCAGTTGAACTAGATGACTTCTAATGTCCCTCCTAGCTCTGTCTATAATCTAGTGAATAGTGAAAATACATTATTGGGAAAAAGTGTGAGAAGAGAAGGAGGTGAGACAGGCAGGTAGCATGAATTAGAGACCACAGATGGACAGCCTGAGTAGTATCCCCACAATATTAAAAGACCAAGAAGAAGACATCTAATGTGTTGGGTGGCTATTCTAGGAAAATTTAGGGGAAAACATGGGCAAAAAGCATTATCGTTCATCCTTTGTTTTTGAAGCAGTCCAATAACATCACAGGGTGATATCCTGACTTCCACATGAATTGGATTTAAGTGAGGCAGAGTTGTGCAAAGTACTCAGTCTCACTCTTTTCCAATCATCAAAGTCCAATGACAAGACAAAAATCAATAGCCCAGGATGCAGTGGATGGTCTGGGTGTTTTTAATACCTGAACAAGCTCTAAGTACTTCATAGGGCCTGCTTAAGCTGCCTTCATGGCCGTTGGAACAAATTGTTCTCATCTGCCCATTCTGCCAAGGGAAATCTTGAAGCTGCTATCCATGCCAGCTGAGAGAATGAACATAACAGTGAGATCATAGATACATCAAAGCACCAAAGTCAATGTATGTTACATATGTAAATACTGGGAAGAGTCTAACAGGGGTTAGGAACCTGTGGCCTCGATGCCATATGTGGCCCTCTAGGTCCTCAAGTGTGGCCCTTTGACTGAATCCAAACATTTGTTCTGTGAAGTTTGGATTCAGTCATAGGGCCACACTTGAGGACCTAGAGGGCCACATTTGACCTTGAGGCCACAGGTTCCTCACCACTGGGAGTTCCAATAATTTGATGTGATGACATGGTACTTCTAGCACTACTCCCTTCCAGATTTAATACCATAACTCAAGCTAATTATCACTGGTGTTGATACCTTACCTATGAGACAAGACTTGTTTGACAATACTTCCTATTCATGTTTTCTCTCAGGGACCAATAATCCTTTGGGAGGTTATACATAATCCTGTAGGGTACCTGACTGCAGTGAATAAAGTCCATGCTCCCTATGTGCTCTTCATTAACATAATTACTTTTTAAAGTAAGCAATTGAGCCTCATGTCCCTAAACATTCATAAACACTCATGATTTATGAAACATTGTGAAAAGATTTCACAAAAGCAGCTTGAACAACAGCAAAAAGATCAATGGCCATATGTTTACTTTAAATGACTTCTTTCCAGTTTAGCTACATAACCTCCAGATTCATTTTTTTTTTTATCATCTCAGATTAAATTATCTTGCAAAGGACTTGGAAAACATTTATTGGTCAGTCCTGTCTAACTTTATGTAACCCCAAGGACAAAAGCCATGGAGTTTTCTTGGCAAAGACACTGGATTGCTTTATCATTTCCTTCTCCAGTTTATCCCCATTTTACAGAGGAGAAACTGAGGCAAATAGAGGTTTAGTGACTTGCCCAGGGTCACACAGCTAGCAAGTATTTGAGGCCAGATTTGAACTCTGCTTTTCCTGAATCTAAGACCAGTTCTCCTTCCACTGCACCATCTAACTGCCTGGTAAAACATGATAGAAAAGTAAATTATCAGTGTGATGGTGATTATTGTCTGTCAGATGTTCTTGTCAACTCCTTCTAGTATAACGTGAAAATAGCATGAAGACCTTGACTCCAAAATTAACTTATTTTTCTGGTTTAACAATTTCAGTACTTGAAAAAGATCCAGATTTTGTTACACTGGGTATTCCTTAATGAATGAGCTCTATGAGTTTCTGTATCCAAAAAAATCACCTCATAAGTAATCTTAGGGTAATGAGCCATTCTTTATTTAGTTAAGACAGACAGCGTGACCTGGAGGATTGCTAGAGCTTTCACTCTGTGGGCGTGGCCTTTGAAAAAGTCATCAAAGGAAGAAGTAATTTACACTCCAGAAATGACTTAAGCATTTACTGAGGGTTAATTATCTAAAAGAAGTAAAAGACAGAGTCCTTGGGCCCAAGGAGTTTGTACTTTTTCTGCCAAAAGAAGATGGTCACATAAGAAATCACTGGAGAAAAGAGATTAGATGATAATCAAGTATTAGATTGTGTCTATGTGTTATGTGTCTAGAACAGCTAGATGGCATAGTGGATAGAGTGCCAGGCTGGGAGTCAGGAAGACCTGAGGTCAAATGTGGCCTTAGACACTAGCTATGTGACCCTGGGCAAGTCACTTGATACCTTTTGCCTCAGTTTCTCATCTGTAAAATGAGCCGGAGAAGGAAATGGAAAACCACTTCAGTATCTTTGCCAAGAAAACCCAAAAGGGATCACGAAGAATCAGACACAACTTAAAAATGATGGAACAACAACGTACTTTATGTCTGTGTGTTAGATTGTGGTTATAAAAGAATGCAGAGAAGAACAGGATCATGAAAATCTATGGATGAAAGGGGAAGATTTCTTAGAGATCTGACATGAAGTTGTTCTTAAAAAATGGGTAAGATATAGATAGGTAGAGAAGAAGTAAGAGAAACAAAAAGTAAGAGAAGTAATTAAAAGTATGAGAAGAAAATCAGAGAGGAAAAAAATTATACAAGTAATCCTCCTCCAAACTGGCATAACCACTTTTTATTTTAACTTATATATGCAAAATGGGGTTTGGTTCCATTTTATATAGAATCAAGGGCAAGGTGTACTAATGGTTTAACTCCCTGACCCCCAAGTCAGCAATAAAAAAATGAGGCCAGGGAAGAAATCCAGGCACATCTACTTTAAGTCAGGCAGCTGTTCCAAGGAACACATTATTTTCATTTCTATCTATGTCATTGTTTGGTTAACATATGAAATTGGGTTTTTATGCACCCATCATTATTGTCTGAGGTTGGCTTGTCATTTGCCAGTGGTGTGAAACTCAAATAGAATCAGGGTCCATTAATCCATATATAAGCCCTGTAGCTACATATTGAGAGCAGCTAGGTTGTGCCGTGGATAGAATGCCAGGCCTAGAGTCAAGAAGACCTGAGTTCAAATCCAGCCTCAGATATTCACTAGCTGTGTGACCCTGGACAAGTCACTTAACCCTGTTTGCCTCCATTTAGTCATCTATAAAATGAGTTGAAGAAGGAAATGGCAAACCACTCTAGTGTCTTTGCCAAGAAAACCCTAAATGGTGTCACAAAGAATTAGACATGACTGAAATGACTAAATAACAAAAGCTACATATTGAATTAGTTTTTAAATGCAATGTTATCTATGTTTTGTTGTGTTTTCATTAATTTTGTTAAATGTTTCCCAATTACATTTTAATCTAGATCAGACTGGTTCAGTGGGCCACATGTTTGACACCTTTGGTGTTGACCCTTGCCCTCCAAAACACATTTGGAATATTATGACTAAACTCAATTTTCCATCCCTTATCCACTGGTGATTTTTAAAAAGTGGTTCCTAACATCCTTTTTTGAGACCATTCAATTCTTTCCTAAGTAGATCTTGACTAGTGGCTCCTGTTTCCTTCTAGTGTATTTTTGTAGGTATAATTTTAAAGAGAGAGACAGAGACAGAAGACAAAGCAACAGAGAGAGATATAGAAAGAGAGAGACAGACAGAAAGACAGACAGAGGAACATAGAGACAGACAACGAAAGAGAGAGAGGAGAGACAGACAAAGATAGAGACAGAGAGAGACAGAGATAGAGAGACAGAAAGAGACAAAGAAAGACAGAGACAGAGATAAAGTGAGAGAGAGGGAGGGAGAGAGAGAAAGAGAATGAGAGAGAAAGAGAGACAGAAAGAGGGAGAGAGAAAGCGAGAGCGAGAGAGAGAGAAAGAGAGAGAGAGAGAGAGAGAGAGAGAGAGAGAGAGAGAGAGAGAGAGAGAGATATGCTGCTGATTCCCATTGTTTAGATGTTGAAGTGTCTTTCCAGTTAAATAAAACCTCAAAACAAATCGTAGAAATTTCTAGAAACACAAATTCTTGGCTCCTGGATTTATGCAAGGCTACCTTGAGCAAGCTAGAAGCCATGTAGATGTTCTGGAGTGCAGTTTGGTGTCATTGTTTGAAAAGGGAAAAGGGAATAAACAAAAGGAAGAGAAAAGCATTTAAAATCTTTCTTTCTCACAATTGCTAAAGTGAAGTGGAAATAAATGTGAGTGCATTGCACCACAGCTCATTTGGAGTGGGGGATTCCAAAGTATTCTCCCCCTCAGATTTGGCTCCAGCTTTGTCACTCATTCTTCTATCCTACAGATGCTGACAGCCTCCCTACTGTTTGTTAATGACTTATGCCAGGTGTCTTGGAAAACAACCCTAAGTGTTGCTTTCCTGATGGATGTTTTGCTTAGAGGCAGAAAGGGCACGGAATTGAGAATTTCTACATAGGGAAATGTGGTGGCTAAAGAATGACCAATTAAATGCCATGTTCAATTAAAAAATACCAGATGCCTTTTTATGGGTTCTCAAATGAGTCAGGAAAAATTAATGAAACTGCCTTGGCTGAAGAAAATATCACATAAATGGCACTGTGGCTGGCAAAATCCTATCCGTGTTTCCAGAAATTGTGTAGTATAGAGTGGGTAGTCTGCAAGTTCCCAAACATTTCAGGGACACCATCGTTTACTAGATTCTATATAATGTACTACTTAAGAGATAAAAATAGAAGACACCTCAAAGCTTTACTTTCAGACAAGAGACAAACCAATCAGATTTGGAGTCAACCATCATCAGTAGAAACGTCTATCCCAGTTGTTAATGCCCTCCCCCACCCCATCCTACAAAAAGGCTTATATTTATTTTATAGCTATTCTCTATATAACAAAAGTGGCATAGCAGAGTAGATAGAGAGCTAGCCTTGGGGAGACCTGGGTTCAAGTCTGATCCCTACTGACCATGTAACACTGGCAGAGTCACTTCATTTCATTTCATTCCTCCCCTACCCCCACCCTCCACCTCCCCTGTTACTGTAGAGGGCAACACTAGCTCCCAGTCTTCCAGGCTCACAACCTATGTGTCATCCTTGACTCCTCACTGTCCTTCACCCCTTATCCAATATGTTGTCAACACCTGCCGATTTTACCTTTGCAGCATCTTTTGGATATGCGCCTTTCATGCTGTCACTACCCTTCCTGTACAGGGGCTCATCACTTCCAGGCTTCACTATTGTAATAGCCTGATGATGGTTCTGCCTGCTTCAAGTATCTCCCCACTCTAATACCTCCTCCAATCACCGAATTAATTTCCCTAAAATGCAAGTCTGACCATGCCACCCCTTCCCTTCTCAATAAACTCCAGTGGCTTCGTATTGCCTCCAGGAACAATTACAAAATGCTCTACTTACCATTCAGAACTCTTCCTAATCTAGCATCCTCCTACTTCAGTCTTCTTATACCTTGTTCCCCACCATGGATTCTTTGATCCAGTCACACTGGTCTCCTGACTGTTCCATGAAAAGATATTTCATCTCTTGGCTCTAGTCAATTTCTCTGGCTGTCTTCCATGCCTGGAATACTCTCCCTCCACATCTCTGCCTACTGTTTTCCCTGACTTCCTTTAAATCCCAACTAAAACCCCATCTTCTACAGGAAGCCTTTCCCAATCCCATACTTCCCCTCTCACTGACTTCCTGTTTATCCTGCATATAGCATGTTTGTCAAAATATGTTTGCTTGTTGTCCCCCATTAGATTGTAAACGCCTTGAGGCCAGGGACTTTCTTTTGCTTCTTTTTGTAACCTGACACTTAGCACAGGGCTTGGCATATAGTAGGTGCTTAATAAATATTGGCTGACTGATTTCTGAGTGCCCTTGTTTAATCCTTTAATATTAAGACTATAAATTGTAGAATAGTTGCCTTAAAATCTTACTTACTTGATGTTTTCTGTCTCATGAGACTGACTCACTACCGCTACTTTCATGTATTCCCCTTTGGTAGAATGAATCTGCTATATATTTATATGTTTTCTGCATGTCACCCCTAATACACTGCAATGTCCTTGAGAGAAGGGACTGTTTTATTTTCATCTTTGCTTCCCAATCACCTGGAGCACTGTCATTTAGTCCTGTCCACTTCTTTGTGACCCTATGAACCATAGCACTCCAGGTCTTTCTATCCTCCACTTTCTCTCAAGGCCTGTTCATCATTATTTCCATGACACTATCTAGCCATCTCATCCTCTGACTTCAATCTTTCCCATCATCAGGGTCTTTTCCAAAGAAACCCATTTTCTCATTATGTGGCCAAAGCATTTAAGCTTCAGCTTCCATATTTGATGGCACTTACCATGCTTGTTGATTCATCAGTTTGCTTCCTTAATGGTTCAATTAGGAGTTCAAAGGGGAAGAAACACTGCTCATGTTCAGTGAACTTGTCTGACTATGATTTATTTATATCAACCCAAAGGCTAAAGCAGAGATATGGACACTTCTGCTATAAAGCCACCCTCTCACCCTGTCTTTTTTTTCCTGATGCTGGGACATGCCCCAGCATGCGTGGAATCTAACCTGGTACTTGCCAGGGCTGCTCAGGACTTCAGGGTGGGTGCAAGTTGACTGATGCTCTCTAGAGGCATAGTCTTATTTATTTCCTGGAGTAAACAAGCTACTCAGGCATGCTTTACAAATACACTAGGGTGCGTGGTATATCCAAGGAGGATATATACACTTCTGGTATGAAGATCTGATGAGATCTTGTCAGGGTTGTTCATCCACCCTTTGTGTTCACCTGGTACTAAATGTTCACATATGAATCCAAGAAGCTATAGCACTGTAGCAGCCACACTCCAGTAAAACCCTTTCAGCAGATGGGCTAAACCAGATGCAGGGTAGCCAATGGGCATCAGACATGATAGTAAGTTAGGTAGGTGTCTACCCCAAGCATGAGAAAACTTTACTCAGTAGAACGGGTGGATGAGAACAATTTGTTCTAACAGCTGAAGCAGGCTCTATAGAGTGCTTAGAGCTTGGTCAGACATTGAAGACACCAAGATCCATCGCAGGATGTCACCATAGTCTTGACTTTTGTCTTGCCGCTGAGCTTCAATGATTCTGGAAGAGAGAGGGAGACTTATGACATTGTGCAACTATGACTCACCTAAATCCGGCTCACCCGTGAGTCAAGATATCATCCCACAATTTCATTGGTCCTCTTAAAAAATGAAGGACAAACCACAACAAATACAACAATCCCGAGTAAGACACATAAGAAGGCACATCCTGATTGGTCTAATTTCTATGGTGGTTATACTTCAGGGATTAACTAGCCTGTATCAATCTCCTAATCTGACTGACTGAAGCCTTCTCCTACCACTCTTGTATGAAATACCAGAAATGATATAGGCTTTGAAGAGGACCCTTAGAGTTCATATAACCAAGTCATTAGCTTCTCTGAATCTTGATTTCCTCAATAGCAAAATGCAAGATACAACACAGGACTTTTGCCAGGAAAGCAATCTGTAAATATGAAAATTTTAAGTAAATGTGAAACATTTCTATTGGAGAGAGATGGCAAAGTTGTTTTGTTGTTATTATTAATAGAATCACAAAATTTCAGAATTGTAAGGGAACTCAGTGGCCAGCCAGTTCAATGTTTACCCAAAAAGAAATCTTAGGTAGATAATGATAAGAGCTAGCATTTATATAGCACTGAAGTTTTGCAAATGACTTTCCAAATTTTATCTCACTTTATACTAGTACACTAAACAACTATGAGGTAGGTGCTATTACTATCATCCCTATAGATGGGGAAACTAAGACAGACAGAGACTGAGTAAATTGTTGTAGTATCAACATGATATTCACAGGGATATTCACATTCACATGTCAGTGTAATTCTGGATTGCAAAATATAACAGACTTTCCAAAGAGAAGACAGAAGCGAAATATTTATTCAGACACCAGAAAGCCAAATCCCAACACCAGAAAACTGAATTCATTATATCAACAAAGAAATGTATACACAATAACATTGTAGAGAGCAACACCATCCCAAAACCTTCCCATAAACACTCCCAAGCTCATCTGTCTCCTTGCCTGCATCCACTCTCCTTTCTCTAATTCTAACTGCTCTGACTCCCAGCTTCCTTTCAGCTCTCCTCCACCCTTCATCAAACTCCTTCCACCACAGGCTCCCCATAATTAAATTCAGCCTATTAAGGGGTAGGGAAGATTTTCAAATTACCATTACCATTATACTTCCCAGGGTCACACAGCTAGTAGGTGCTTGAGGTAAAATTTGAACTCAACTCTTCTAAACTCCAGGTCTAGCAGTCTATTCATCTTGATCCACAGTCATTCAACCATTTCTTGAAGATCTCTAGTTAAGAGGAGCCCATTACCTTCAGAGGCAGTCCATTCCACTTTTTGATAGATCTAATTGTTAGAAATAAACCAGTATTTATTAAGCATTTCCTATGTGCTTGGCACTGTGCTGAGTGCTAGGGATACGAAAAACAACCAAAAACACGCAAAAGATAATCCCTAACCTCAAGGAGCTCACAATCTATTGGGGAAGACAACAAAGAAAGTTTTTTTTTTCCTCTCTTACATTAAGTCTAAATCTGTTTCTTCGACTTCTAAACTTTACTCTTAATTCTTCCCTCTCTGGTAGAACAGAAGAAGTTAAATCCCTCTTTTACATAAAAGTATTTCAAGTACTTGAAGACAGATATCACGTCTCTCTGGAGCCTTCTCTTCTCTATGGTTAACATCCCTACTTCCTTCAACCAAGGCCCTTCATCATTCTAATTACATTGTCTGCATGATGTCTAGTTTATCAATGTCCTTACTAAAACTAGGCACCCAGAAATGAGCATAGTACTCTAGATATGACCTGACCACACATAGGACATCAAGATTATTAACTGCTGGAAACTATGCCTCTTTTAATGGAACCTAAGGTCACATCAACTTTCGGATGGCACATAGCACTCTCATATTGACATTGTCATTCACCAAAACTTCCAGGCCTTTTTCTACCTGTTGTTCAACTATGCTTCTACCATCTTGAGCTTCTTAAGTCAGTTTTTTAATCTAAATGTAAGACTACCTTTATCTCTGATACATTTCATCTTTTCAGGTTGAATTCACTGCTTTAGCATGTCAAGCACACTTTTTTTTGGTATTCTGACCCTTACATCCAGGGTTTTAACTATCCTTGTTGACTTTGTAGCATCTATAAATTTCATAAGGAGGTTATCTATGCCTTTATCCAAGTCACTGATAAAAATGTAAAAGAGAACAAGGTAATGCAGAGATCCCTAGGTCACTTCCCTGGATATCTATTGCCACTTTGAGATAGGACCATTAAAATTTACTCTTTCAGTCTAATCATCTAATCCATTCCAAATACAAGTAAATTATTTTCTAGCCTACAACTCTCCATTTTGTCTACAAGAAGAAACTATACCAAACACTTCGCTAAATTTTTTAGCAGATTATATCTATAGTATTCCCCTGAGCTATTGGTTTAGTAAATGTATCATGAAAAAAGTAAGGTGATATTGACATGACATGTTCTTGATGAATCTGTGATGATTAATTTTTGATCACCAATTCTTTGTTCTAGATGTTCACCATTTCCTTAATGCTACATTTTCAGAATTTTTCAGAAATTGAAATCAGGTTCATTGTTCTAATATTCACAGATTCCATTCTTTTCCTCCCTTTTGAAAACCAAGACATTTGCCCTTCTTTGTCCTATAGTTCTGTTCCAGTTCACCATGTGTTTTCAAACATCAATGACAATGACTAAGCAATCACATCTGTTACTTCTTACAGTATCCAGGAATGTAGTTTATGTTGGTTAAGAGACTTGAATTCTTCAAGGGCAACAAGTGAGTCCCTTACTATGTCTTTACTTATCTTTCATCCCAACTCCATGTTAGACATCTTTGTTCTGTCCTTTTAAGGCCAAAGAGTATATTCCTTGACTGTCCATTCTTAGCTTCAGTCTTTCACTGATGGTGTCTGATGAAAGAAGAGCCTTTGTGCTTGCTAAAGCTGACATGTGTCCCCATGAAAAACAGGCCTCAGTCCTTTGCCTCACCTTTTATTCCCTTCCTCTTTAGGTAAGAGCAGTTAGATGGTACAGTGCAGATCATTCTGAGTTTGGAGTCAGGAAAATTCATCTTTATGAGTTCAAATTTTTTTTCCTTCCTCTTTAGGTAAGAGCAGTTAGATGGTACAGTGCAGATCATTCTGAGTTTGGAGTCAGGAAAATTCATCTTTATGAATTCAAATCTGGCCTTTACATTTTTGTTTTTGTTTTACATTTACCAGTTATGTGACTCTGGCCAAGTCACTTAATCCTGTTTGCCTCAGTGTCTCATTTGCAAAATGAGCTGGAGAAAGAAATGACAAATCATTTCAGTATCTTTGCCAAGAAAACCCCAAATGGGACTGGACATGACTAAAAACTACTGAATAACACCACCAGAAATGCCTAATGATCATCTGTTTCAGCAAATTTTTTTGGAGGGGTGAAAACAAGGAAATTGGGGTTAAATGACTTAGCCAAGGTCACACAGCTAGTTAAGTGTCAAGTGTCTGAGGCCAAATTTGAACTCAAGTTTTCCTAACTTAAGGACTGGTGCTCTATTCACTGTGCCACCTAGCTACCCCTTTTTCAACAAATCTTAAGAGTTTCTCTTATGTCTTAGGTAAGAGATCCAGGAAGACAATAGAGGACTCTATTTTTGTTATATCCAATCAACAAAGAGTTGTTTCAGCTCCCCTATCCAGGGAGTTACCAGTAATTAGCTTTCTTATGGTCTTCCTCTAATCTTTACCTATTGATCTAAAATATAATTCCTAGGATCACAAGGATATGCTTCTTTCCCAAAGCATCTAGCATCCCCCATTTTCAGAATGATTCTCTTTTCCAAGGTCAACATATATCCTTGGGGAGTAGCACAGTGCCTGGCACAGAGTTAAGATCTAATGAATGCTTATTGGCTATTGACTGATTGACATAGCCAGTAAGCAGAAGAAACAGATTTGTAATCTTGGTCTTCTGAATCCACATCCAATGTTCTTCTGCAGCACTACACTGATGAAAGTAATGAGGCAGGAGTAACCTAATATCCACACTACTATGAAATACAAGAAACTAGCCAAGTATAGACAAGAGTAGGGAATTCAACATCTAATCTCAGATCCAACTTACTTGAGGCAAATCTCTCCTGACCTCTCAGAACCTATTTTATCTTAGTTAATATAAATTCATGTCCCACTACATAATGCTTTAGTGGTTTTGTGAAAATTGGAAGTGTTACGTGAGTTATCTAGAAACAGAAAGTGAATATTGCCAACTGATTCTAAATTGAACTTTGAAAATGTTCACAAAGGAATATGAAATCAACCTCTCCCAGAGGTGACATGGTATAGTAAGAAAACACAAAATTTGGAGCGGAAAATCTGGGTTTGAATTCCAACTCTATTATTTATCAGACATATGACCTTGGACAAAATCTTACTTTCTTGGGGTGTCATGGTCCTCAACCATAAAATTAGAGGAATGGACTATACAGGTCTTCTAAAATACATTCCTACTCTAAAAATCTATTATCCTGATGATTTATCTATCCCCTGCTTTTAAGTTTGGCAACTGTTGAAAATACATTAACTTTTCTACAATTGCTAGGGGACCATTTGATAAGTTGTTTCTTTAGTACTATGATCAAAAATTTCATGAGTAAAAGATGCAAAAAAAAAAAAATCAGCCTGCTTAGATCAATCTCTTTCACCCAGAGGAGATGGTGAGACATAGAGTTGAGAAAAATGATTATTAACAGCCACTCTTGACCTTATGAAGGGAATAGTGTGGGTACTCAGGCTATCTTCCTATCACATATCATTCCTGCAACATGGCCAATCCATTTTCTCATCCTAACATATAATCCCTTGATGACATCTTTTATTTTTATTCTTCGGAGTTCCTCATTGGCTTCATGGTGCCGTTGCCCACACCTATCATGGACCTCATCCATTGTTCTCAGTATGATACTTATTGTGAATGTTAGAATTGAAAAGATGGATCTTTGCTTTCATGTGAAGCTTGGAGTCATTAAAAGTTTTTTGTAATTTCTGGAAGGCAATCCAATGCAGTCTCTTCAAATCCTTTTCAATTCTGAGCCAACTCATTGTCCATCTGTACTGTTTGTCCCTAATATACATAGTGACAGGCAAGCACTTATGGGTATCCATCCAAATAAATGGTGAAATCCCCAAATAGGCATTTTTATATATTTGATCTTTTCTCTATGGATGAACAGAACAAGTTACTTTGGGTGATTATAGATCTCTTCTTGGAGGTTCTACAATTCTCTGGGATTTGATGAAATCAGCATAATGTCATATGAATACAGGAGTATCTGGAAGACCTCATTATCCACAGAGAATTACACTTCAGTTTAGATTCTGGTGGCTCTCCACTTTCACAGTGGTGAATCACATTGGTGAGCATACAACTCCCTGTTTTATGATGGTAAACATGATGTTTACCATCCGAAGGTAGCTAAATAGATATTCTGAGCCCAGCCTAGTTAATTCAGTGATTCATTCTTAGAGTTAAGAAGCAATTATATAGGGGAAGCTAGATGGCGCAGTGAGTAAAGTGCCAGCCTCAGAGTCAGAAGGACCCGGGTTCGGTTCTCGCCTCAGACTCTTAACACCCACACACAAAAAAAACTATCCATGTAGTCTTGGGCAAGTTACTTAACTCCAACTGCCCTCCAAAAGACCAAAAAAAAAAAAAGGAAGAAGAAGAAGCAATTAGACACTTATGTACCATAAAATGTAATTTTTAAAAATTTACTTAGAATGATTAAAAATAATATAACTTGGGGAAGCTAGGTGGCACAGTGAATAGAGCACCAACCCTGGAGTCAAGAGGATGTGAGTTCAAAACTGACCTCACACATTTAACACAAAAACTAGCTGTGTGACCTTGGACAAGTCACTTAACCCCAATTGCCCTGCCTTCCCCCCTCCAAAAAGCAAAAATAATAATAATAATATAACTCTTAAAATTATAAGAATCTTGACTAAAAAAAAGTCACTCCCCTTTGGCTGTAGTAATCATGATCATTAGTAACAATAGATCAGAAAGGCATCCCAAGCAAGCAATGAGAATTAGACTCAAACTACAGGAGGTAGAGCCTTTTTGCCTCAGGCAGCAAGGAAGGCAAAAAACCTCCTACCCCAATTCAAGGACCCAACCTAGTGGATATAAAATAGTTGGTACTCTCACCATAATTGGTTTGTTACTGTTTTGGTATCTTCCAAAGATTATTGAATAATTGTGATATATGAAATGAATACACTTTGATGGAAAAAAATGTGTAAGGCAGCTTTTTTTTTTCTACAGAATCAGGTGAAGGTTTTTTAAAAAATAATTAACAAACAATAAACACAACGTGAACTTATAGCCTCTACATCTTTCAGTTAATTGAAAAACGGTAAAGATGTGGTCTATTGTGAAATATCATAACTTACAAAAACCTTCTTGTTCTCTCCTAATCCTCTTATCAGGGATGCCTTCAGTTTACAAAATGATGACTTTCATAAAGACTTTTTAATACATGAGAGAGTAGCAAACAGATCAGTAATTGCTGATATTCTGCCAGTCATATTTTCTTGATATGACTAAGGTTTAGGGTGGCTAGGTGGCACAGTGAATAGAGCACCGGCCATGGAGTCAGGAGGACCTGAGTTCAAATTCGGCCTCAGATACTTAACACTTAACTAGCATGTGACTTTGAGCAAGTCACTTAACCCCAATTGCCCTTCCAAAAAGCAAAAAATTAAAAAAGAATAAGGTTCAAAATATTTTCCTTTGTTATTTCCCTCTTCTTTAGATAATGGTCATTCCATACACTCTTTTTTTTGTCATTTCTAGCACTAATATTTTTAATATACACCTAGTAGAATTCATCTGCTTTCCCAAAATGTGTTCTCTTTAGTAAAGTTTGTGCCTTATTTATAAACACATCCAGTGTAGTGAAGCTAGGGCTAGGGTTCCACTATCCTAGATGGACAAAAGTTTCTTGGAATGTTTTTTCCCATTTTTTTTTCCATTTGTAGTACTCCCATCTTCGTTATCAAATGCTTTGGAGTGATTTTGCTTAGTTGGCTACCTTCAAACTCACCGTTGCTTCTCTCTGTATTATAAGAAAATATTTCTATAGCCATCTATCCTTTATATGACTTTCCAGATGACTTTATATTGTAACCTTGTATTGTCAATGGCAGCAATCTCTCACCATTTGTCACCTAGGTCAGATCTTCACTGACTAAGGCATGCTCTGTGCGCTTTTTGTTTCCTTGTTGTTGTAATTAATTTACATTGCTTAAACTTCTGAACAAAATTATCTGATTCAAAGTCATTTCTATTGCCCATTTCCCTTTTTAATTTTTCAATTCATTTTTTAATATTTCAGAGTTAATACATTGCATTTATGCATCATATACTTTTCTCATTCTTCCTTTGAAAAAAATTATTCTGATCTTAGCTTTAATGAATCAATGGTCTAAATGTATGCAGATAGGATGCATTAGGGTAACATCCACATCAATAACATGTCTCTTCCTGTCTGTTAAAAGTTAATCTAATCCTTCTTTATTGCATTATTTGGTGCTTGCCAAATACAGTGCCTACTAATTCTTTTTTTTCCCCAAAGAAAATAGGCCTGGGGATTCTATGCAAATCAACAAGTCTGTGGACTCTCCCATTCCTTCTTTCTGAACCATACCTTCCCATGCATTTCTTCTTATCATAACTTTTTCTCACCTTTGCATATACACCAAGTCGCAGAGAACATTAAGGTGGCAAATAAGACTTCATTTGACTCTATCCACTTTGTCTTATCTGGCACAGTGGAGAGAATCAAATCAAATCAGGTCAAGAAATATTTATCAAGCACTTACTGTGTACCAAGCAATGTGGTTAAATGCTGGGGATAAAAAAAAGAAAAGAAAAGGACAAAACCTGCTTTCTAGGAGTTCATAGTCAAATGAGGAGAAAATATGCAAACAACTATATACAAACAAGATAAATACAAGTTAAATTGAAGATAATCAGCAGAGGGAAAGCACAAGCATTGGAGATCAGGAAAAAGACTTTTTGAAGAAAGTGGAATTTTGAAAGTTGAAAAAAGTCAGGGAAGCCAAGAGGTAGAAATGAAATGGGGGAGAATTCTAAGTACTGAGGATAGCAAGGGGGGGGAGCCCAGTATTATAGGTGAGGAACAAGCAAAGAAGCCAATCACTGGTTTGCAGCATATGTGGGGAAGAGTAAGATATAAGAAGGCTAGAAAGGGAGGAAAGAGCCAGGTTATATAAGACTTTGAATGTCAAATAGAGGATTTTGTATTTGATCCTAGAATAGGGAGTCACTGCAATACCGTGTTTCCCCGATAATAAGACCTATCCCGAAAATAAGCCCTCTCCTTACTGTGTAAGATTCCTCTAAAATAAGCCCTCCCCCAAAAATAAGCCCTATTGAGATTACCCTAACCCTAACACCCCCCCTCCCCGTGAAAAGCACGCCACGCTCTGAGCTGCATCCAATCAGAGCTGCAGCAGTGAGCGCGTCATCCTGTTCTTTATTGAATTCATTATTGAATAAAGGTACATTTTTTTGTTCACATTTACCTGTTTATTAAAATTGCTGTCAATGTTCATTAAAATAAGCCCTCCCCTGAAAATAAGCCCTCTGGTGTTTTTCTGTCCAAAAAAATAATGACAGTGTCTTATTATTGGGGAAACACGGTATGTTAAATAGGGGTGTGGAAGTGATATGGTCAGAACTGTACTGTAGGAAGATTAATTTGACAGCTGAGAGGAGGGTGGAGGGGAGTGGTAGGCGATTTGAAGCAAGAAGACCAATCAATAGGCTATTGCAAAAATCTGGACAAGAAATGATGAGGGCAGGCACCAGAAGATAGCAGTGTCAGTGGCGGTAAGGAGGCATAAGAGGTGATATGAGACATACAATGAAGTTAAAATGTACAGGAATTGGCAAAACATTAGCTATGGTCACAAAAGAGATTAGAGAATTGAGCATGACACCTAGGTTGCAAGCCTGGGAGATTAGGATGATGATTACTATAGTAATAAATCTGAAAGTCAGAGGTCAGGAAAAAAAAAAGGCTTCACAGGGGTGGGAAACCTGTGGCTTCAGGGCCAGTAGGTCCTCAAGTGCGACCCTTTGACTGAATCCAAACTTCACATTTTTGTTCTATGAAGTTTGGATTCAGTCAAAGGGCCACATTTGAGGCCCTGGGGGGGGGGGGGGGCAACATGTGGCCTGGAAGCTACAGGTTCCCCATCCCTAGTTGGGGTAAAAAAATAATGTGTTGGTGTGGACGTCTTGAGTCAAGAGATCTTTGAACATCCAGTTCAAAATGTTTAATAGAGAGTTGGGGGTGTAAATCTGGAAGTTAGGGGAGAAGTTAAGCCTGAGATATGAGAATCATCGAATCAGTAGGAGATGAAATCACTGAGTTGAATAGCAAAGAAAGAAGAGAAAAGGACACAGGACAGATTCCCATGGGCCACTCATGGTTAGCAGGCATGATCTGGATAAAGATTCAGCAAAGGAGACCTAGGGGTAGAAGGAAAGACAGAGTGGAATCAGGAGAGACCTAGGTTTGAACCCAGCCTCAGATACCCACTAGCCGGATGATCTTGAACAATCACAGCCCCTTTAAGTCTTAGATTCTTTTGCATAATGGGGAAAATAATAGTACTTACTTCACAAAGTTATGAGGATCAAATGAGATAATACATATAAAGCACTTTGCTAACCTTCAAGTGCTATGTAAAAGCCAACTATTGTTTTGAGGCAAGATAGGTGGCACTTTGAATAGAATATTAGATTTGAAATAAGAATGATGGAGTTCAAATCTGGCTTCAGATACTTACTTGTTGGGGTGGCTAGGTGGTGCAGTGAATAGAGCATCAGCCCTGGAGTCAGGAGGACCGGATCCGGCCTCAGACACTTAACACACACAAAAAAACTAACCGTGTGACCTTGGGCAAGTCATTTAACCCCAACTGCCCTCCAAAAAGCAAAAAAAAAAAAAAAAACAGATACTTGCTGTGTGATCCTGGACAAATCACTTAATATCTCTTGTGGGTCATTGTTGTAATTTTTTTGCTTTTTGGAGGGGGAAATGCTGGGCAGCTTGAGTTAAGTGACTTGCCTAAGGTCACACAGCTAGTAAATATTAAGTGTCTGAGGCCAAATTTGAACTCAGATCCTCCTGACTCCAGGGCCAGTGCTCTATTCACTGTGCCACCTAGCTGCCTCATCACTTAATATCTCTTTACCGCAGTTTCTTCATCTGTAAAATGTGAATAGCAATAGCTAAAATAAGATCCTCTAAAAACCTTATAACACTATATAAATATTATAAATTGTATCTTGATTTATTTTTTGAGGTTCTCTGTCATCAAGTTCCAGGTAGAATTTTTCTATCACTTCATTCTCAGTACTAATGCTGATGAATAAGTTGCAATTATTTTCATGATGGTCTTTTTTTTTTGCAAATACTTCTCATTAGTACTACAAAAAAAGTGAACAAATAAATAGTCCATGAAATAGAGTTTCGTGTTGCCCTTGGGCAAACAATAAAACTCACTCTGCCATGTCCTTTCCTTGCTCCTTCAAGGAGCACCTATGAGCTATTCATCCATTTAATTATAAATGCTTTCTTTCCTCTGGTTTCATTTATAACAAGAACGTCAGGATTAATATGATTTAGCTCCTCCTGTAAAGTCTATTGGTTCAAAATTGGATGAAGATCTCATGCTTATAATACTAGTAGTCAAATTAAAGTTCAATTATCTAAAATCTATGTGACAGTACATCCTACCCTATTTCCCACCACTCTGCCACTGTTGCTTCAGAAATGGAAGGAGGTTTCATAGGACTGAGGGGTGGACAATATTTGCTTTTTCTTCGGTCAAATATATATGTAGGCTAAAGAAGACATAGCACATAAGTTGCATAGCTAGTTATGATTTGAGGCCTGGCCCATCTTTACAGAGTATCAAAGCCATGCTTATACAGCCTATATATAGCCTAGCTGGGGTGTGGGTGGGGGGAAGGTAGGATTCAAGACTGTCAAGTCTGGGCAATCTCTCCTCTAGTCTCCAAGATATTAAACTATAAATTTCTGTCACCCCTCAAATATCACTAGTCTAGGATCTGGGCTCAGAAAGAAAGCTTTTTCCCTGATTGTTTTTAAGGGGGGGGGGATAACCTTTAATTTACACTCACAAACTTAGCCTTTTCCCACTGAACTGTGGTTACACAAAAGACTATCATGAATAGTTAGTGGAGCTTTGTAATCAAATGAAGCAGCAAAGAAAAAACAGATAAAGAAAGTAGATTAAAATATGCCAAAGAATACACAAGAGTATGGGAGATTTTCATCTGGGAGTGAAATAAAATTTCAATTTAACAAAGAGCTCACCAAGAAGCATCTGATCTCTAGGACTGCAGAAGCTAAATTTTAAGGGACAGAGAAGGGTGAGGAGAGATAGCTTTCCTTTACCATGACTTATCTGTGACTCAAAGTTCCAGGCAGCCTCATTTTCCTCTTGACCTGCCCCTCTCTAGGTCCTATCTGGAAGTGTGTTCCAATCTAATGAAGTCCCTTCTCCCTACAGAACTGTAAATCAGTATTATCTCAGCCAGTTAGGTGTCACATCACCTTTCATGTGCACAGTAATGATCACAGGGCTGTCTGCCAAGAAAATCACCCGAGGCTTGGGTAGAATCAGGGTTACACTTTGTTTCATGGGCTGCCATCATCTCTTCTCCCCCAAAATATTAATCACCAGAAGGCAAACCTATTGATGATATTCTCCATCATTATTTAGGTTGGCACTCAGAAAATACATTTTGTCTATTGCTATACCATGTCTAACGCCTGTCCAGCACAATAGAACCTACCCAAGCCTATCGGCTCTGTTGTCATAGCTTTCAAGAATCCTGGATCATCTCTTTATCACAATGAGGTTTTGGAGAAGCATTTCATGGAGGAAGATGAGTAAAACACCATGTATTATACTGTTCTATCCTCTACCGCACCTGACACAATTATGGGAACACTAGAGATTTTATTTTATTTATTTATTTTTTTGCCTTTTGGAGGGCAATTGGGGTTAAGTAACTTGCCCAAGGTTACACTGCTAGTTTTTTGTGTGGGTGTTAAGTGTCTGAAGCCAGAATAGAACTCAGGACCTCCTGACTCCATGGCCAGCGGTTTACTCACTGCGTCACCTAGCCGCCCCAACACTATAGATTTTAAAAGAAGACATTGTATTGCTTGTCAATGTTTAGAGCATTTAAATGATCCCAGATATATTTTTTCAAAATGATTTTGGATTTGGACAGGAAAATACTTATAGTCATCTTCCATCTCCAGATTTTTTATAATTCCAATTCTACTTGGAAGACAGATGCCAGGTCTTGTGATACCTTCTTGAAGAGAGCAATATATTATTTCCCTACTTCCAAGATCTGTTCATTCATGAGTGTAGGTACTTCTTCTACCAACCCCAATTATAAACCTTTTATGATTGGGAATTGGCCTATAAGAGGTGCTACAGTCAAAAATGTAACCAGATTTCAGCTATTGAAGAGCCTCTTCTAATTGTGCAAGGCTGGTCCTTGGATGACAGACAAAATGTGTTGCTTGGCCTATATTTGACTCCCTTCAAGCTTGGCAAAATATGTTCAAACTTATGTTCCACTGGTGTTGTCTTTAAGAACCTAGAGTTGCCTCCATGGTACAATGAGGTATCAGACGACTTTTGCAAAGTAGAACAAATAGTGGGCAACATTGATAGCTTATTTTAGTTAATCAATTGTGGCCCATAGTCCAGAAATGAAACTTTATGGTTCAGTCTTAGGGACTTCTCATAAATCACTTTTTGGTTTATGCTCCCATATAGGATTTCCTGTTGTGATATGAATTTGGTTAATGTTTACTCAGGGAAATTGTCAGGATCAAATGAGAAAATGGACACAAAGCACTTTGTGGCCAGTAAAACTCTAAATACCAGTTATTAATATTATTAGCATTATTATTTAGCCTACAGTCACCAGGTCTTCAGTCTGGTGATGGCTTAATTCCCTCAGCCTTTTATTACACTCTGGCTGAACTCAAGAAATTTTAATAGACCAATATAGCATATGCTGATAAATGTTTAATAACTAGCCTCTCAGGGGAAACTCTCTCTCTCTCTCCCTCTCTCTCTCTCTTTCTCTCTCTCTCTCTCTCTCTCTCTCTCTCTCTCTCTCTCTCTCTCTCTCTCTCTCCATATATATATATATACGCACACACACACATACATATTCAAATATGATGTACACACATATAGATATTTATGTATATGTATATACATCTATGTATATAATGTATTATGTGCACATATATACACATGTGTATATTTATATGTGTATATTTACATACATATGAACACAATTTTAAGCTTAATCTTTGTTAATATTTTATGTCTAGACAATTACAAAACAATAAAGCCAGTCCTGATTTGTGGGGATTTCTAATTTCTGAGGCATAAATACTTACATAATATATACATAAATATATTTAAATATATACATATATATTTATATATACATACATATAAATACATTTTAACAATCAGCTCTGGGCAATCTGGTTAGAGCTAGCTCTACAACCTTCTGTCTAGGTCACTGTAGAAAAAGTAAGGGATTTTAAGTTTCTATTCAAGCATTCAGGCTAATAATCTATCAAACGCAAGACAGTCTTTATTTCATCTGAGAGAAAATGTAAAACAAAGAAAACTCGTGTCTGAGTCCATAAGCAATTAATCCAATTGTCCTTTTCTCTCCAGTTTCTCTTTCTATCCAGAAACTAAAACATCCTCCAGATCCATAGTGCTACCCTAAGATTGAGAGATTTCCCCTCCCAAGAAATCATTTGGAGTTTCTAGAAATTGATGCCTTTCCCTCTTGTGAATGCCATCTTTTTAGGGACCCATATAGTCCTCAAATTTGGAATTCTGGCTTGGTGGTAGCTCAGCATTCCCACCCCTTAAACTTCATAGGAAAGAAACTGGATTTAATAATGAGTTGACCCTGTTATCCTCTAATCCAGAGCAACTCACATGGCTCATGAAGGGCAAGATCATGGTTTTCTACTTCATATTGCAATTCTGTTCTTCAGCTTCACCTCCTACTTCTTCTGAGAACTCAATCATCTGACTCCCAAGAAATCCTCTTCTCTCCAGGACATGCAACTTAGTTCAATGTTGTGAAAAAAAATACTACTCTAGCACTCCCCCTCTGCTAATCCACTGCTATTTGTCCAAATTCTTTCAGGTTCTGGCTTGGTTCAAGAATTGCCATTGTATCCAGCCATTGCTATCTTTGTACCATCTTATTCTCTCCTCTCTGGGGACTATGTGATTCCTATCAGGAGTCTCCCAGATGTGTAACTGACCCCAGGAAACCAAATTAGCTTCTCTTTATAGTACCTCTCCTACTGTATTTTTAGCTCAAGTTCATTTTAAATATAGATATATGGTATATAAGATATATAATATCTATATATTTATTTTTCACCATTCACTTCCATAGGATTTTGAGTTTCAAATTTTCTTTCCCTCTCTCTTCTCCCCCCACCCCAGGATGACATGTAAGCGGATATAGGCTCTACATATTAATTCATATTAAACATATTTTCACATTAGTCATGTTGTGAAGAGGAATTAGAACCAATGAGAGGAATCATGGAGAGAGAAGAAGCAAAGAAAAAAAAGAGAGAGAGCAAATAGTATGCAGCAATCTGCATTCAGACTCCATAATGTGGACAGCATTTTCCATCATGCGTCTTTTGGAGTTGTCTTAGATCCTTGCATTTCAAGCTCACTTTTAAAGGCCAAGTCTATGGCATATCTCTGCTGTATGTCTAACCATGAGTAAGCCAATCATCTTCAAATGAGATGGCAATGACATCTTTATACAGTGTTTATGAAAATATTTTCAGTTCCAGATAAAGATCTCATTAATGTATCTTTATCACTAACAATAAGAAACTAGAATAGTGCCTGCATTTATATACCCAACATCACTAAGCAACAAATATTTATTGAGTGCCTACCACATTCATATCATGTTTTATAATAATGATCCAAACCTTGAGTAAATAATCTCAGTCATCATAGATTTAAATGAAGATGAAACATTTTGTAGAACTTGAAACAATAATTATCCTTACTAAAAAAAGAAGTCTCTTATTTTGTTACATATGCAAAGAGGAAATAAACACAGACCAGCTATCTACCTCAATCATGAATGCCACATAGTATTTTTATAATCTGTGTGTTAGTCATAGGAAGAAGAAATGCTGAAATAATACGGAAAGTTCTCTTTTTTTCACTTTGCAGCAATTTTAGAATAATGATGTAGAACATGAAATGATGGTTATATTTTTCATTCCTTAAAAGCTAAAAAAGATTTTAATATAAAACTTGAGTCAGTTAATATTCTAGAAAGCGTACATATGTATGGCTAATTGAAAACATCTGGTTGAACAAATATGTAATTTCTTACTTTATAATATAGCCAGATTCATATTTAGGTTATGTTGACATGATGCAAAACATCTGAAAGTAAATGTAAAAATTCAGTTGTCTAAATGTCCATTTGGATGAAAATCATTAGCATAGTCAATCTTGTGTGGATACAGATATTCTCTCTGTCTCTTTCCATCTGTCTCTCTCCTTATACACACACACACGCACACACACACACACACACACACACACCCCTCATCTATATCCAAAGTCCTTCTGTTGCCAAAGCAGAACCCAGTTGTTGTGGTCAGGTGGCAACTGACCCAATACATATAATTGACCAACAGATAACTGAGGGCAGACTGCAGACTCTGTGTATGCCAATGAGAATGAATGAAGGCAGTTACTATGGCTAGTCCTATAATCTGTCCTTGTCACCTGGAAAGTCCATACTCTAACAGCTACAGCTGTTGCCTTATGGCCCGTCCTTTCTGGTGACCATATGGTCAGCACTATGTGGAACCATCTCTGATTACTTCAAACAGACATAGGCAACTGCGGCTGCTGTTTCTCAGCCGACGGCATCAGGATCATATTGCTGCCCATTAGTGCCTCAAAGTTGTTGGATTTTTCTAAGTATGCTGTTTGCTGGGCATACCATTTACATCCTTCACATGAGTATACTGCCATAGCTTTTAATTCCTGGAATATGGAACTGTGAATCGGAGAAGTTCAAGCCATTTTGACTTTTCTGGTGACTTTGGTGGCCTTCTCCTACACTTATGTTTTACATGACCCTTGGGTTTGCAGTACTCTGCTAACTGGTCTCCCTACCTCAAGTCTCTTTCCAATTTAATCCATCCTCCCCTTGGCTGTCAAATTGATCTTCCTAAAAGACAGATCTAACCATGTCACACACACTAAACCACTTTATCCTCAACTCCCAGTGTCTCCCTCTCCCCTCCAGGATCAAATAGACAATCCTCTCTCTGGTTTTCAAAGTACTTCATCACTTGACTCCTTCCTACCTTTCTAGTCTTCTTATACCTTACTCCCCTCTATGGACTCTACCATCCAGTGACTGTCCTCTTTGTTATTCTCCATACAATACATGCAAAGAGGAAATAAACACAGACCAGTTATCTACATCAATCATGAATGCCACATAGTACTTTTACAATCTGTGGGTTAGTCATAGGAAGAAGAAATGCTGAAATAATATGAAAAGTTCTCTGTATTTTTTCACTTCATAGCAATTTTAGAAATAATGGTGCAGAACAGGAAATGACGGTGTATATACATACAAATGGTATAGTATATATACATACATACAAAATACACTCTATCTCCCAACTCCAATCATTGTCCTCCCAATGCCTGGAATTCTCTCCTTCCTTCTTTTTCCCTCCTTAGCTTCCCTGGCTTCCTTCAAGTCCCAGCTAAAATCCCACCTTCTGCAGAAAGTTTTTCCCAAACCTCCTTAATGCTAATGCCTTTCTTCTGTTTATAATCTCCAATTTATCCTGTATGTATCTTGTTTGTACATAGTATTCTCTCACACTAGATTATGAGCTCCTAGAGATCAGGGACTGGTTTTTTTTTTAACACTTTTAGGGGGTATTTCCAGCATTAGTGCCATGTCTAGTATATATTAGGTGCATAATAAATGCTAGTTTAGTGACTGTGACCTTGACTAAAACTTTCTGATTTTCCCTTTCTTCAAAATAACATTTATGATAAGCAGGGTTGCTGTTAGAACCAAATGAGAACATGTAAAGCACTTTTCCATGCTAGAACCTCCCCCCATGAAAGTTATTATTATTAATAATAATTTAGGTTACCTCTAATAGCAAAAAGGAGGTAAATACTCTAATCACTTTCTTATCTCATACCATGTTTCCCCGATAATAAGACACTGTCTTATTATTTTTTTTGGAAAGAAAAACACCAGAGGGCTTATTTTCAGGGGAGGGCTTATGTTGTCCTGCCTCAGCTCTCCTCCGTGGCACTGCTCTTAATGGCGCCAGCAAGCAAATCACTGGGGACAGGATGATGCTCTCACTGCTGCAGCTCTGATTGGATGCAGCTTGGAGCGCGGCGTGCGTTTCACGGGAGGGGGGAACAGACGGTGCATACAGAGGGTACCGTAATGTAGCGTGTAGCGCAGGGGAATCACCTTCACTAGAGTAGCAATCTCAATAGGGCTTATTTTCGGGGGAGGGCTTATTTTAGAGGAATCTTACACAGTAAGGGGAGGGCTTATTTTCGGGATAGGTCTTATTATCAGGGAAACACGGTAGTTATAACTGGAAAAGATATTTGAATTGGCAAGGGAATATAGTTCACTCTCCATTATCTGCAGCTGTATCCCTGGCAAATCTTGCTTTTAAACCTACTGACTATTACCACCTCCTCTTTTTAAATATTTGCCTTGTTGATATCTGGGATACTCACTATTCATAGCTCCAAAACAGCTTAATTATAGCTCTCCGGCAACTCTTATTTGCTTTGCATGAGAAACCATTTGAAATGCAAATTTTAACCACCTTCCCAGCTCTAGGGCCCCTTAAAGAAAAGACAAATTTCATCTAAGAAATGATAGCTAAAAACATACCCTATAGTAGGGTGTAAATCTGCATTGTAAATGCAAGCCCTTCCTTTCGCTGAGCTGAAGTCAAGACCTATATAACTTGTTCTTCCCCTTAAGTAAGAGAGCAGGGCGGCTTTTACTCCCTCACAACACAATTTATCTTTAGGTTGCCTTTGTTGCAGATCCTGGTCTGATCCATTCAAACCTAAGATTGTCTTCCTTACTGATAAATTTTGGCTTCTCTACCAGCCTAATTCTTAACTACAATCCTTGGAGTGCATTTTGGTTTCATAACTGTAACCTGTGACCCAGAATTGAAGACTTTAACTTTACACATACCTGGTTTAATCTTGGGAGAATAACTCAGAAATACCTCTTTGGTTTATCCCTCTGCACTGGGTTTCCCCTGGGAACAGTGTGTTCATGTCTTAGTCTCTGCAAAAGGATGAAGAAAGGACTGTTAGTTCTGTTATGGGAGAAATACTTTCTCTCTGAATTGAAGTTGTTGGTAATTGCTGCCAAAATATATTTGTTACAATGCAGAAATTATACAAGTAGAAATCTTGGTTTTATTATTATGCCCAACCATAGATTCAGGCCTCAGAGAGAATCTGGACTCCTATAAGGATTCTCAAAAGTCCTCTTATCGGCAAAATTATATCAAAGTAACAGAGAAATAATTCTTTTACATACTGAAATCTTTTATATTCTTTGTAGGCCATAAAAATTAAAGAAAAAATAGATGGATAATACTATGCTTCTTTCAATGTCATAAAAGTTTACCATATTTAGTTAGTCATAATCTCATCCATCCCCTAAGGAAGCAA
>NW_027186304.1:71140792-71143979 GCF_028583685.1 Petaurus breviceps papuanus | reverse complement strand
TAGAGGGTTCACAAATGGGCTAATTGAGGAGGAAGCTTTACATATGGCTGAAGAGTCAGGGATGGTTGAGATTCTTCCTCTGGCCTTTTATCTCAGTAATGTTTAAGGCCTAAATAATATTTAAATAAATTTTTTTAAAACCCAAGGCACAGGTTTTGGTTAACTCAACAACCTCTCAACAAGGAAAAATGGCCCTGATTTTCCCTTAACATTATTATTTCATGAGTCAGATTTTGGTCAGGTGAGGTTAATAAGTCAAAAATCAAAAATTCCCATAAAAATTCCCATGTTTAAGTTTAAATATAGAAGAGAGACAGGCTTTATTTCATCTGCCAAAAAGTACAAGATGGTCTATGCTGGAACCCATAAACAATAAAATCATTCTCCTGATGGACCTCCACTTACCTGAGATATCTATATATTTTTCCAGACTTATTATACTTCCTTAGGTTTGAGGATCTCCCTTCCCCCCCCCCCCCCCCCCCACAAAAAAGGAAAGCATTTGGAGTTTTAAGTGTCAAACAATCCATGCTCCTAGTGAGCCTATTCCAAGGCTAGGTAAAATGGAACAACAGGAAATAGAACAGAGGGAAAGAAGGCTGGAACTGAAAATTCTTCTGGACCTTCATCTTTATGGGATTAGCTGGGTGTCTGCTCCCCTCCATTTCTTTAAAACCTGAGTTTTCTGTGGTTCAAAGGAAAAACATCCCAAAGGCACAAAGTCTCAATATTTAAAAAAACCTCTGTCCTCTTCATGCTGGTAAACTTATAAGGGAATTTAGGTAGTACTCATGTGAAAGTCCAGAGAAATGTGAGGATGCTTTCAAAACCCTGCCCCCAGCCATGAGCTCACTATCTTAACTGAAGTTTTGTCTCTGTCATCTTTCAACTCCTAAGCATATCACTAAAATGTACATTGATTTTCCTGCCTTAAGACAATGCTGGGTTGTAAGATTTAACTAAATTGCCAATAAAATCACCTTAGATCATTGAAAAACCCTTTATCTCCAGCCCATTCCCAGATTACATCAGGAACAGTTATATGAAAGATCTCAGAGCAATATGTTGTTTGCCTCTGGAAGCCTGAGATCTTGCTAGAGACTTTGCCCTCAGAAAAGGACAATTAAATGCCAATGAAACAACAGAGATGAAAGCACCTCCATTCCATTTTCGTAGTATTCCATTCAATTCAACAAAGATTATTAAGTGACTGTTGTCTATAGGTTGTGTGGTAGGTGTAAAGTATTCAAAAATAAAAATGAAAAAAACCCTGCCCTCAAGGAACTTATGTTGTATCAGAGGCAACAAAATGCTCAGATATCAGTAAATGAAACCTGGACATAAAATAAAGAGGATGTGATTTCAGGGGAAATGATGTTGTTTTTTTTTTTTTTTCCGGTCTGTCTGTGGCAAGTAAAGCTGTATATTGAAGAAAATGCTTGCCCTAAGTCAACATGGGCTCTCAGCACTAAAGATAATTAATGCTCTAAAGCTGAAGCCAAGTTTGACTGACTGTTTTTCATTGAATTCAATGATCTTTGGACAACTGACCAGGTCCTTTTGAATTTTGAACAAGAATCGGGTTTGTTTTAACAGAATACAAAATGAGGTTATATTCAGGGATGTACTAGAGTCCAGTTAAACTGGTTAGCAAGAGCCCATTAAGAAATTTTCAGTGTGAGCATCTACAACTTAGAAATTGTCAGTTTCTACAAATCAGGGCTTGATTTGTTGTTTTGTTCATTTTCTAGATTTAAGATAGTGATAAAGTAAAGTAAATGTTACTAATGCAGATTAAATTTTAAAACGTGTCCCGCACATTTTTTTTCAGAGCACCAGATGAAGCATTTACTAGTACAGCTCTATAGCCATAGGTCAACATTGATTTTCATGGATAAAGAGGTGATGTATAAGCCCTATACTAAAGTCTTCCTCCAAGGCCTTATTGTACCATGAAGGTGACCCTGGGTTCTTGAAGGCTATACCAATGACTTGAAATCAAGAGCCACCCTCCTTCTCTCCTGCTCTTTCTATAGATTCATTTTCAACCTTGTAGTTAACTTTATTATTCAGGATTTAATGAGTCTGTTAGTTCATTCATAGCAATGATACTCATACCCTGGGCTTTTGAGTCATATGTGACTCAAAAGCACCTTGGACCAATAATCACTTCTTTAAGGAGATATTAGACTTGGTCGCAGAAGGCAGACCCATTTACCACAGGAGAAAATATTTCAACATAGGACTAAGTTCACCAATTAGAAGTGTCAAAAAATGTCATCAGCTTCCTTAGCAGGGTAAATGTGTTCCTTATTACTGTTATTGATCAGGAGGAAGCTACCTGACCAGATGTTTGCAGATAGGTTTCAAGCTTTGGATAGAAGTTGACTTAGATAACAATAAATCTATGATTTCATGACATTTCCCTTTAGAATCCCTGTTTTCCAACTCTGAGGTACCACCTCATACCTATCAGATTGGCTAATATGACAAAAAAGGGAAATGATAAATGTTGGAGGGGGTGTGGGAAAACTGGGACAATAATGCATTGTTGGTGGAATTGTGAATTGATCCAACCATTCTGGAGAGCAATTTGGAACTATGCCCAAAGAGCTATAAAACTGTACATACCCTTTGACCCAACAATATCACTACTAGGTCTGTATACCAAAGAGATTTTTTTAAAGGTGGGAAAGGACCTACATGTATGAAAATATTTATAACAATACTTTTTTTGTGGTGCCTAAGAATTGGACATTGAGGGGATGCCTATGAATGGGGGAATGGCTGAACAAGTTGTGGTATATAATTATGATGGACTACTATTATGCTATCAAAAATAACAGACAGGACAGTTTCAGAAAAATCTGGAAAGACTTATATGAACTGATACAAAGTGAAGTGAGCAGAACCAGGAGAACAATTTACACAGTAACAGCAATATTGTACAATGAAAAATTATGAATCACTTATTTATTGTCAGCAATATAATGATTCAAGATAATCTGATAGAACTCATGATAAAACTTGCTTTCCACCTCTAGAGAAATAACCCATATTATCTGAATACAGAATGAAGCATTTTCTTTCTTTTTTTTCATTTCTTCCTTCCTTCCTTTCTTCTTTTCTTTTTCTTTCTTTCTTTCTTTCTTTCTTTCTTTCTTTCTTTCTTTCTTTCTTTCTTTCT
>NW_027186304.1:71109494-71140782 GCF_028583685.1 Petaurus breviceps papuanus | reverse complement strand
TCTTTCTTTCTTTCTTTCTTTCTTTCTTTCTTTCTTTCTTTCTTTCTCTTCTCTCTCTCTCTCTCTCTCTCTCCCTCTCCCTCTCTCTCATCCCTCCCTTTTTCTTTCTAATTTCTTTCTTTCTTTTTTTTTGTTTGAACCTTCTCATATAAAACCTATATTGGATCACTTATGATCTCAGGGAGGGGAAGGGGGGGATAGAATTTGGAAGTCAAAACTTTTTTTTAATGTTAAAAATTGTTTTAACGTAATTGGAGGGGAATAAAATATCATTTTAATAAACACACCCTGTTTTCCTTCAAAGTTCATTAGAAACACTACTTCCTATGGGAAGCCCTTCCTTATCCCTGCCCCTCCCCCCTCTAGCATCCCCCTTCTCCAATTGCTTTGTATTATTGTGTACATATGATAATGTGCAGATGTTGTCTCCCTCAACAGTACATTCCTTGAGCAGGGGCTGTTTTATTGTGGTCTTTGCATCCCGGGCATCCAGCACAATGCCTAGTACATAGCAGACACAATAAATGTTTATTTGATTAACTGTAATGAGATATTTAATTATACCAGGGTCAACAGATACAGTTGCAATGTATCTGTTTTGATTAAGGAAGATAATAAGAAGGGCTCCAGGGTTCATGGGTGTCACCTAGAATTTTAGGTACTCTACCATGTCTTCCCTTTTGCTCTCTGTCTTAGGCAAATTTCACAATTCACTAGCACCACTGTTGGAGGTTAGTCAAGGAAGAGGAAACTCAAATCTGTTGGTCTTCTGCTTATTAGCAATGCATGTAAAGGTTCATTAGGGGAAGGAAATGCAAATCAATTACTAACATGAGGATTGGGAATTGTCTATGGATTTTGTTTATCCAACCTCATCTCTCTCCCCAAAGAATTACAGCGGATCTTATATCCAGGAAGCAGACTTTTGACATTGCCTCTCCTCACGAGCAGCTAGGGAGGTACTAGATGATCCATAGTATCTCTTCCACCTTCAAATCCATACTTCTAAGTAGAATGTATGAATAGGTGAAAAGGGAATAAAGCTCAGTCACAAGGAGAATTGGGAAGCTTCACAGGGCTCCTAAGTGTGACTGTGCAGTTAATTTGATGACTTTGGTAATGGAATGTCATAGTTTTGTACAATGTAAAAGAGATCATAAGGTTCCTCTAGTGAATGGTTCCCAATATTTTTTTTTGTTCTGTGAACCCCTTTCAGCAACAATGTGTTTGCACCCCCAGAGTAATTTAATATACTTCTCATAACATTGTTTTAATTTATTCAGTAAGTGCATATAACTAAAATGATAATTTTTGTCACCAAAGCTCCAAATTAAAATTTATAATCTATAATAATAATTATTAAATAAATAAATGGAATTTTATTTTACCTATAATTATTAAAATTCTAAATATAAAGTCATAAAACTTATTATAAACTGATTATGGATATTTTATGTGGATATTCTATAAGAATTTTTAAAACAAATCTATAATGCTTCAAACATGCAAATGTTTGTCACAGAGAAAAACATATTTACAATATAAATGAGCAATTATTTACATGCTTCAGGCACCATTAAATAATTTTAAGGCTGAAACCCTTGGACCATTGTCACAAACAGCAGCCGCTAACTAAATGGGAGCCCCCTACAAAATACCTAGTACAAACCCTTCATGATACTGATAATGAAACTAATAGGTAAAGTGATTTGCTGTAAGTCACAAAGCTACTCAGTTCTTTGTTCTAGAACCCAGGTTTCTTGACTCTAGTGCTCTTTCCATTATGCTATATTTGGTCTCCCATGAGCCCTATACAATAGTTGTTGTCTCTGAGTCCTTCTTCCTAGAATTATTGGAATATCCATATTACTTGCATTACTGAAGATGTGGACAGGTTAAAATTATAGTTATGAAAGCTCTTTCCTGAAATCTAGGCCCCTTTGGGACAACGATACTTAAGCTGTCTCCCATCAACTGTCTGTCTTTTCAATGTCTATTCATTCCCAAAAGCTGAAGTAATGAGGGAATCAAAGAATCTCTGGTTTTCAAAGGACCTCAGAATTCATCTAGTATAACCTGCATTTGAATAGGGATGCCTTCAATAATATTCTTGACAAGTGCTTTTGAATTTTCCTATCCCCATGCCTGAAATTCTCCCTCCCTCTACCTCCACATCTTAGAATCTTCACTTTCCTTTAGGACTCCAATCAAATACTTCCTTTTGTATGACACTTTTTTTTTCTGCTAGTTCCTTGCACCACCCCTAGGAGCAACTTGTAGCTACTTCTTATGTATATACCTAAATACAAACATGTTATCTCCCCCTTTAGACTAAAAGCTCCCGGATGGCATAGACGGCTTCACTTTAGATGTTTTATGCCCAATAACTAACACAGTGTCTGGTACCTCTAATTAATGTTTGATGATTGCTTGACTGAGCATCCAAACTCTGCATGAAAGCCTCCATTAGGAGCAACCCACAACCACTTGAAGTAGTCCACTTCATTTCTGGGTGGTTCTAATCAGGAGGTATTGGTATTGAACCAAATGTGGTGGGATTTCTAGCAGAATAGAAGAAAGGAGGCACGGTCTAGAAAAACAACTCTGTCAGGTGCAGAAATATCTATCATTCTTTCCTCTAGCACACCATCATGGATGAATCAAGAATCGATTGTGTGTGAATGGAAGTGTAGTCACCAATAACCTAGGAGTTCATTATCCCATGTTCTAGATAAACTTCAAAATGAGATTAGCTTATGCATCCAAAATCACTCTGAAAGTCATCAAATTTCTCATATTGAAACGTTAATTTCTAGTACTTTGTTCTTCACCCTGTATTTGTTGAATTATTGAATCACCTTAATTTTTCAATTTGTTGTTGTTGTTATCATTGCATATTGGGGGTATTGAGTGGGAGGAATTGAGACAAGATGCAGATTTACAAATTTGGCTCTACTGAAGCATTTTTCCTCTTATTGTGTTCTTTAGTATCTAGATTCAAAGACCATTACAAAAGGGATTGTTTTGATTATGGTGAAATAACAATAGTGCTGACCTATAGCTTCAGCAAATTTCTGATATTCAGTAGAAAATATCGCTCACTGATATAAAGGACCAGGCTGTCTAGTGACTATGTAGCTGCCTGTGTGAAGTGATTTGAGGTAACACCAGAATAGACCCCTTAACTCAAAATATAAATTTTACCATTTTATTGCTATTAGAGCAATTTTCCCCTGGGTCTTTCAAGCTTTTCAGTCTTTGGAGTTCCTTATCAATTTAACAAAAGGAAATGATAATATTTGTTCTTGCTATCTCATAAAGACCATTTTCTTCTCCAAATTGATTATCTTTTTTCTCTCCCATGTCTTCTCTCTACCAACTTCACTTAGGCTGGAATCTCTCCCTCTTTCATTTCCTAAATTTAAAGGTAAATACAGATGAATACTTGGCTAGGGTACAATATTCATTAGATTTTTGACTTTGTATCATACTAGCATAGATAATTTTAAAGGAAAGTAGAAGCAATTCTTTTTTTTTTTTTTGCCTTTTGAAGGGCAATTGGGGTTAAGTAACTTGACCAAGGTTACACAGCTAGTATTTTTGTGTAGGTGTTAAGTGTCTCAGGCCGGAACCCAAAGTCAGGTCCTCCCAACTCCAGGGGCAGCTCTTTACTCTCTGTGCCACATAGCCACCCCTTATAGAATTCTTTTTTTTTTTTAATCAATCGGGGTTAAGTAACTTGCTCGAGGTTACAGGGCCAGTTATTTCTGGGTGTGGTGCTAAGTATTGAACCCGGGATTTGTTCCCCAGGTCATCCCGACACTGGGGCCGGTGCTCTTACTCACTGAGCCACGTGGCCGCCCAGTAGAAGCAATTCTTAAGCTCATTTACTATTGTGGCCAGCACAGTTGGTGGGCTAGCGAATGGTGAGAATAATGAGATGGGGGTGTAATCAATAGTCTGTTTATTACAGGACTATTTTATACAGAGCCAAAGATGCAAAGTGCTCACAGAGTTTATATTCCCCCCCAAAAAAGAATATAACACCCCAAAGGAATGCAGACAATGTACAAGGACCCTCCCTCTAGGTGAACCAGAGGAATGAAGACAATGTACAAAGACCCTCCCTTAATCTTGTTTACTATTTACCCTTGCTTAAGGTTAGTTATTTATTAGGGTAATATCCTAGAACCATATCCAGAGGCATAAAAAAAAAAGATTACATGCCCTCTTGCTCATCTGCCCTGTAACCTTGCAGGTAATTTTATAGGGAAGGGGAATATTCCTTTAGCGGGGCCAAGGGACCCCAAAAGTTTTCTACATCCAAACAAGTTTATACATCCTCCTGCTTATCTGCCCTGTAACCTTTCAGGTAATAATATAGGGGAGGGGAACATTTCATTAGTGGAGCTGGGGGACTCCTGGAAGTTCTCTACAATTTACTCAAAATATAGTGAACTTAAATTATTTGAAAACATCTACCCAGACTTCTATACATAGAGTCTAGATAACTGTATTTCATATTGAAGTTATGGCTTGGGGTTATAAAAAAAATCTCTTTAATTTTATAAAACTTAAGTTTCTAAACATGTAGTTTCATTCAATATAGGTCAAATAATCAAGCTGAGGGGGTGGCTAGGTGGCACAGTGAATAGAGCACCAGCCTTGGAGTCAGGAGGACCTGAGTTCAAATCCAGTCTCAGACACTTACCACAAAAACTAGCTATGTGACCTTGGGCAAGTCACTTAACCCCAATTGTCCTACCTTCCCCCCTCCAAAAAGCAACAACAACAAAAACAATCAAGCTGAGCAGTTTTCAGGGTCTTGATTTGATAAGTGACAAAGAAGTTAAATAAGCTTTATCAATTTCCATTAGCTGAAAAGGAAAAATAAGTCTACTCAGTTAATAAGGAGATAGGAAATAAATGGTGCTAATAATACATTTATTGGAACAAGGTTACAATCAGATTTTGGTTCAAGTCAAATGTTGCGGTTGTAATCAATTTTATTCCATTTTACATTTCATGTGAATGGACTAATAAAAACCATTTTTTCTGTGAATAAAGGGATAAAATGCTTTTGAAAAATCAATAAATATAGTTTATTTTATCCCAAACACAAGACAATCATGAGACATCAAACTCTCCAAACTCATAAATTTGAATTTTCAATTAGGAAATCAATAACAATAATATTTGGTGTTAACTGTTCTTGGTCCTAAAATATTTGATGTGTTCCTATGAGACAGAAGACTCACAATAATTTGGACTTGAAGGCTTATAAAATTGTTCTACTAATCTAAAAAATAAAACTTAGAACAAATAACCTTGAAAAAACTAGTAAGCAGTTATGACCATAACTGGAATTTCTTTATGCTATTAGCTAGCATTTGCTTCTCTTTAAAGGTGGATCAATTTCAAAGATAATGCTGCTCCCACTTTAACTCACAGTCTTATTCTCTTATGCCTTATAACTCTCATTTACAGGCATGAGGAGGTTAGATAATTTTCTCAAGCTTATAAAATCTCTAACATTGTCAGATATTTGAAATATATCTATCCAGTAAATGATGTTGTTTTCCATAGTAGGTCAGCACTCAAGTAATATAAGAATCTTATCAGATATCTCATTGGTAAAGATAGCTTTCACAATTTGAAACTAGCAACTAATTCATCTATGCTGCTGACATCTCTACTCCCTCTATTTGCTTTGCATTGTGGGACACATTTGAAAGCTATAATACATAGCCACCATCAGGACAGAGTTAAAAGATGACAATATCAAGTGTTAAAAGGAAACAAACTGTACTAATGACACAAAGTTGGGAGGACAAATAACATAAGCTAAAAAAGTCAGAATATTAAATATAAATAAAAGTTTAGAATATTGATATAAATGTCACATGATTCAATTTATTAAGGATATAAATAAATGTATTTAAGTTTTTAAAAGTAAACTTCACAAGTACAGAAAGGAGGGACATGACTAGGAAACAGTTCATCTGAAAAAGATCTGAGGGTTTTAATGAACTTCAAGTTCAATATGATATATCAGTCAGGAAAGGAAATACAATCTCTGACTGCCTCAAGAGAAGACTGGTGTCATAGACTAGAAAGATGATTGTCTCATTATTCTCTGTCTTCGCCAGACTATATCTGGAGTATCTTGGGCAACTCAGTCCTTGACACTATGTTTTAGGAAAGATATAGATAAGCTAGAGAGTGTCCATAAGAAAGCAAATAGAATGGTGAAAGGCTCTCAGTTCATGCCATATTAGAGTCACTTGAGGGAACTGGGAGAAGAAAGTAGAATTATTCCAGTGGCTCCATGTAGCACCAATGCAATATTTACAGCACCCATGATCATGATAATGACCATGACTATAAGTATGGCATGATGTTTGATCACAAAATAGACCAAACTCTCCATAGAGGATAGAACTAAAGCATTTATTTAGACACCAGAAAACCAAATCCCAAAACAAGTAAGCTGATTCCATCATAGTACCAAAGATATTCAGAAGCCATAACACTGAGAGCCACAGCATTCTTCAGCCTTCCCACAAACCAATACAAGATCAATATTTACTCACAAACCTCTCTATCTCCTTAATGAGCATCCTTTTTCCCCCAACATCTCCCTAGCTCTGCCTACCAGCTTCCTGTGGGCTCTGCTTCCCTTCAGCAAACTCCTCCCACCACAGGCTCCCTGTGATTACATTCAGCCTATTAGGGGGCAGAGTTTATCTTCAAGCAGGGGAGCAGGGGAGGTCTTCAAATGCCCCTACATCTATTAAGGGGCAGGGAAGATTTTTAAATTCCCACTCCTATTACACTCCAGAAGGCAGAACTCAGTGCAATGGATGAAAGCTGCAAAGAGACATATCTAGACTTGAAACAGGAAATACCTCTTAACAATTAGAGCCATCTGGGTCTTCCTGTTAAGGTAACAGTGTGAAAGGCCATAAAGTAACCTAACACTCCCAATGAATACTACAGCAAAGACTCAAAATGGCACCACATGAATTAATGATAAAGAAGACTAAAGAGAAATACCAATAAGTTCCTTCTTCCAGTTCAGGAGCGCACAAAAAGACAACTAGAAGCCTATGGGAATTTAAAGTGTGAATGCATAGGGTGGGGGAGGGGTAATATGAGATTAGTGTTAATATATGAGGTCTGAAATCAGTGGGATCTAGGCCCTGGCCTTCAGAAATGAAGCAGGGAAAGGAACTAGCCCATAGTGGGTCATTGTTCAGGAAGAGTAGGAGAAGAAATGTTAAACCTAAGGCCTCTCAGGGAAACCTAAAACCAATATTTCTTTTCAGAGCCATGACAGAAGACGCAGTACAAAAGTACAGAGTACTAAATACAGAAGTACAGAGTACTGAAGATAGAAGTACAGGGGACTGAATACAGCATGATCCCTGGCACCCAATCAGGGTCTTTTGGGATCACATGGGGAAGGAGTTACTCCTACATAGGGAATATGAAAGGAGAAAGAGGCAGCATCAGTATGCTAGGAAGGGAAATGGAAGCCAGGGTTTGTATCAGAGGACAAGACCTATCCCAGTCAACTCATCCTAACCTTCAATGGCAATTGTTTCTAGATTATTGGGGAGAGGCCTAAATAGGATCTATGAGAAAGAAAATAACCTGGTTCTGAAATAATCTAGAACTGAAACTGAAGTTATAAGTGGGAAAAATCCCTCTGAAAAGAATGAATAATCACTATGGATAAAGAGAAGCTCAAGAGATAAACACAGAAGAGAATAAACTACATTAAGCACAAATAAAGCTTCAAAGAAAAGAAGGACTTGGCTACAATGATTCTAAGATTGCCAGGAAGAAAGAATATAAAATTGGAAGAATATGTTACAATAAAAGCAAGTCACTTGGAAAATAGGTTGGGGAAAAGTAATTTAATAATCAATGGATATCACATTGAATATCATAAAAAAATAAAAAGCTGGATATTATATTTAAGAAATCATACAAACAAAAACCTCACAGATATTTTAGGACCAATGGACAATGTCAAAACCTCCTAATAAAACCCTCAAAATGAAAGCATCTAAAAATGTCATGGCCTAAGTCATGGTGATTCACCTAGGTGAAACAAAATACACCGCAAACAGCCAAAAAAGAGAGTTCAAGTTCCAAGGAACCACAGTAACAATCATATATGATTATGAAAGAAAAAGGCTAATAAAGTTTGTAAAACTAAGTATAATCCTACAGGGAAATAAATGCATAGACTATAGATGTATAGAATGTACATGGGTATTGCATTTTATAATGCATAGAAGATATATGTAGAGAATATACATGTGTAAAATAATAGAATTGACTTTCAAGCATTCTTGATGAAAAAAATGTCAGAGTTGGGTAGAAGCTTGGAAATGCACACAATAGAAACCTTGATGGTAAATACATTTGACACTGCAAAGTTCTGAATGGTGATAAGGTGCTTGCATTCTAATAAGGAGGGAGAAACAAGTATCCCTTCACTGTCTTTGAGAATCACAGAAGGAGTAAAGAAAGACAAACATAAGGTGTAGAGTGGTTATGTTCTTCTTGATGTTGTTTTTTGTAAGGGTTATGGGATTTAAAGATCTTCCATGCCCCATTGGACTTGCTGATGTAGCAGGAAGGGGAGGAGCAAGAGGAAGCGGAATCCAAGCTAGAGTTCCTGCAGTGGCTAGCAGTGGAGATGATGGGTAGCAGCAGCGGCAGAGGCAGCGGCAGTGGCAGCGCGAAGCCCTTTTTGAGTCAGCCAGAATTTCTGCTAAGGACTCCTGCTGAGGACTGCCAGGGGCCGGAGCTGCTGGGAGCATGCTTCCTGGACGCTGGGTGGTTGCTGTGAGTGGGGAGAGGAGGACCTTTGCCTGAGGTAGCCTGTTCTGTTTTAAAGTCTTGAGAATGTGGGTGCTTTCTACTTTATCTACCTGTGCCAATTTCATAACTACTCTGATGGCTTTCACTTTCTGGTTTTGGGACTCAGTCTTTTGGTATTTTAATAAATTTTCTAGCTTATTCCCCCATATAGCAAGCCTGATAGATTTTGTGATGGATAATTACATCAGCATATCTGTAATTTCCATAGGCATTGTGAATATTACATTGCTGATACAGTTTTAAGATGAAAGAAAAGGGGAGGGAACTTTACTAGAGTAGAAATGAGGAAGCAGGAGTAAGAAGGAACTTCCTATTTCTTATAATTGTGGTACACCAAAAGAAGAGGATCTAAATTCTAAACATAAAGGATAGGGTGGGAGAAAGAGGTGTCTCATGATTCTGATTGCTCTTAACCAGGTAAAAGAGGGTTGAACACACATTTTGGGTATAGAAATATGTCATTGAAATGCATTGAATTCAATAGGGAAACAAAAAGGAATGGGGGAAAAAGAGAAAGATTTAGGAGGATGGGTAGGCTAAGCAAGGGAATAATCATATTGATTTTTCAGAATGTCTATTTTTGTGTTTAGTTGGGGTTTTTGTTGTGGTTATCAAGTTGTTGCTGTATATTCAATTCATTGGCAATTTCTTTTTCTCTTTTGGTAGTGATAATATAGCTTTTAGTGATTTAGATTGCTTTGGTTACATAAATTTTTATATATCATCTTATTGATGTCATTTTCTTTAATGAAATTATATATTGTTTCTATGAGTGTTTCCTTGACCCACATATTCTTTAGGATTTTAATATTTAGTCTCCATATTAGTATGAGTCTTTTATTCAAATACCCTTTATTGATAATGATTTTTATTGCATTGTGTTCTATAAAGAATGTGTTTATGCTACATTTTTCTTCTTTTATTTATGAAGTTTTAATGCCTTTTTCATGTTTTTAATGGCCAATTTTTGCAAAGACACTATGTAGAGCTAAGAAATATGTATGGTCTCTTATATTTCTATTCAGCAACTTCCAGAGATCTAGCATATGTAATTTTTCTAAACTTTATCCAAGTCCTTAGCTTTTTTTCTTGCTTATCTTGCTTTATTTGTGTAGGTCTAAGGGATACTTGATTTTCCAATTATTATAGTTTTCTTGTTTTTCCTTTAAAAACTTAGATATTATGCCATTCAGTGCATATATATTGAAGGTTCATATATTTTATTATTTTTGGTGCCTTTAAGTATAATATCATTTCCCTACTTATTTATTTTAATCATGCTCATTTTTATTGTTGCTGTGACTGAGATTTTGATTGCCATCCCTGCTTTTTTACTTTACCTGAGGCATAATAAATTCTGCTACAACCCATCATTTTAACTCTATGAATCTTTACATTTCATATATTTTTCTTGTAAACAACGTGTTGTTTTTTATAAAGCATAGTTTACTATGCTTTCTTCATCCATTCCATGATCTTCGAATTTTTCATTTCCCATTTCTTTTCAAGGAGGATGTCAAGGGAAAAAAAAGGAATGTGATCACCACTAGTAATCTATAATTGTGGTATCATCCCTCTGCTCTGACCTTTCTTCACTCAGCCCAGATGCATTTACTGGTTGTTGTACTTTCTCTCCTTTCGATACCTCCTTTATGACTCATCCTCTGAGGCTGAAATTTGCCTTGATTATGACTATTCCCTTGCCACCTCTAATGTTCCCAAATCTCTCCCCTTTTCCTGTTACTGTTTGTTTCTCTACTGAATTGAATATATTTACATGCCAAATTTCTATCCCAAAACATGTGAGTGTTCAATCCTCCTGGTTATCTGGTTAATATAACAACCAGATTCGTGAATCACCTGCTCTTCCCACCCTATCCTCTATGTTTAGATACTCTTCTGAAATAGTAAGTTCCCTCTTACTCCTATTTCCTCATTTAAACTCCAGTAGATTTCCCTCCCTTTTACTTTGCTGTCTTAAAACCAACATCAAGAAGAACATAACTACTCTACACCTTATGTTTGTTTTTCTTTATTCCCTCTGTGACTCTTAAAGAGAGTGAAGGGACACTTGGCTTTATCTTCTTAGAGTACAAGCACCTTATCACCACCCTTCAACCCTTTGTGGTGTCAAATGTATTTACCTTCTAAGTTTCTATTGTTTTCATTTCCAAGTTTCTACCCAACTCTGACATTTTTTCATCAGGAATGCTTGAAAGTTAATTCTATTATTTTCACACGTATATTCTCTACATCTATGTATTTTAAAATGTAATATTCATATATATTCTGTATATCTATATTCTATGTATTTATTCCCCTTTAGAATTATTCTTAATTTTATGAAGTTTATTAGCCTTTTTCATTTATAATCTCATGGGAATGTAACTGCGGCTCCTTAGAGCTTGAACTCTTTTCTCTGTCTGTTTGCAGTGTATTTTGTTTGACCTGGAAGCTCTGGACTTAGGCTAAGAGATTCTTAGGTGCTTTCTCAAGAGGTACCTGGTGGATTGATCCTTTCAGTTTTGACTTCATCCTTTCATTTTAACAGATCTCAGAAGTTTTTTGTTTACATGACTTCTTAAATACAATATCCACATTTTTATTTGCTTGTGGTATTCAGGGAGTGCACTGATTATTAAATTCTCTCTCCTAAACTTTTTTTCAGGTGATTTGTATCATATTCTTCTAGTTTTATATTCTTTCTTCCAGGCAGTCTTAGAAGTCCTGTAGCCAAGCTTTTCTTTTCACTGAAGCTCTACTTGTCTAACATAGAGTTATTCTCTTTTGTGTTTATCTCTGGGCTTCTCTTTATCCATAATAAATATTCTTGTCAGAGTTGTTGTTTTTTTTAATATTTCAACTTTTATGGAAGCTACGGGTATTTACTAAAAAAAGAGAGTGTTGGAAAAAGAAGTAGATATCATCAAATAATTCAATTAATATAACACTGGACCTCTAGTTAATTAATGTGACTATACTTTTCAATATGCAATGAAATCCCCCCCTCAAAAAAAACCCAAAACTTCACCTACTTGAGATAGCATAATATACTAGCAAGATCACCAATTTTGCAATCAGTATACCTGTGGTCCAGGCATGGTCCTGCCACTAATCAACTATTTGATCCCAGGCAAGCTGCTTTTTTTCTCTCTGAGTCTGAATTTCCTCATCTTTAAAATGTGGGTATTGCACTAGATAACATGGAAGGTCCCTGGAAGAAGTGAACAATATACATTTTTCATTATTTTACATTTCAGCAGTTTGCCTAAGATTGACTCAATTTGCCCCCACACCCTGCAAGACACCCTATGTTGTAATCTCTTTATTTTTTCCTTCTGCATGTAGAATTCAGTGTTTTCAATTATATTCCAGGGTTGCCATTCTTTTTTTGTTTTGGTTTTGGTTTGGTTTGTTTTTTTGCTTACTGGAGAGGGGAAGGCAGGGCAATTGGGGTTAAGTGACTTGCCCAAGGTCACATGGCTAGTGGTGTTAAGTGTCTGAGACCAAATTTGAACTCAGGTCCTCCTGACTCCAGGGCCAGTGCTCTATTCACTGCACCACCTAGCCACCTCGAGGGTTGCCATTCTTTCAGGAACACAGGAGAGATGCCATTTCCCAAGGAGAATAGCTTCCAATGAGACAAAGGGATAGCAACACAATCAAGTGGTGGGGTTATTCTTAGCAATGTCAAAACTTTGCTCTGGATCAGAATTGTGTGTCCAAAAGTTGACTGTTTTGGTATTGTTCTTTTACTCTCTATAAGCATTCAGATGTATCTGGATGGCCTTACATAAGGTATGACAGGACACTATGCCTCATGCATAGTCTTTCTATGGTCCTTCTTCTTGGCCTTTTGGTACTGGAAACACTTCTTTCTTACCTTTCTCTGGAAACTGAATTTGTGCAAACAGAAAGCAACCGTCCTTTATTGCCTCCTCTCACCATATCTGTTGTTATTTCCACCTATTTTGGAAACAACAGTCTTCCACCCTTCCTGACCTTAATTTATTCTTTACTGAGTCTTGGAACCCTGCACATATCCCATACCATTGACTTGCATATGCTTCCCCTCCTGGCAATGACTTTAGCGTCCCAGTGACCCTCCATTTTCAGTCCAGCCAATAGCCAACCAAGCGAACACACCTCAGATGTCTACTGAGCCATAGAGCATCCAACTCATTAGTAAGAGACTTTGCCCTGCCACTAGATATGGAACACTAGCCAGGAATGTTGCAGAGACACATGACATTGAAAGCAGGTCTCAACAGATTGGACCATTGCTTCAGACTTAATTGTTCTGAAATTTGATTCCACCACAGAGCCAGACCCTGCCTGACCATCTGCCAAATAACACATTGCTTTTGTTGACAGGGCTTCTGACTTTGAGCTGTTGCCTATTAATGAGGGAGCACAATCTCCAAAGGTCTCTGCACTGCTATTCTCCATTCTCTGCTCCACACACAATGGCACTTTCTTTCCATTTTAATTGCAGAGCACAGAAAGTGGCAGGGGAACAAAGCATTCACATATTAGTGTTCAGTTCAGAGCACCTAATACATGCAAATACTTTGGGCATTTTTAAAGGATAGTTTACCTTCTTGGCACATCTGGTCAATATTATCTCAGGGGAAAAAAAGCAGCTTAGAGTCTAATGCTATCCCCTTCCTCCCTGCCCTCCCTATTTTCAGAAACATCATCCTTTGAATCTATAAGTGTGTTTTTTTAAAAAAACCAGTGAACTGAAAGGAATGATGTTCAGAAGCTGGAATGTAATGAGAGAGGTTAGTGTGCAGAAATTGACTCCCAAGAAAAGATTTTCCTCCTAGGATAAATTTATCTTTCATTTTGAATGAACTTTTGTGAAAGTGGTGAATATGGTACAGGTGCATCAAATCTATCTCTGATTTGTACCAGCTGCCCCTCATACCATGCAAGACAGAATTACAGGGCTGCCAAGATAATCTCTGATACAGCTGCCCTCCCATTTTTCTAAGTGAAAAATACCACATTGATTCTCTGACCCCTTTTCTAGTGACATGTTAAGCTTCAGTCAATTACAGTGTTTTAAGTATCTTTTCTTGCATCTAGATTCTGATCTTTGAAGACATTTTTCATGGCCAGACCTCAGAGAATCAGAATCACGGAGAGGTAATGTTGACGTTTAGGGGTACTCGAGATCCCAAAAATACCCACATGCCAGGTCCTGCTGAACAAATTCAACTCAAGCCTTCTATCAGTCAAAGTAAAACGAAGTTTATTAAGGATTCTCCATAATGGGTAGACTCTTAAGGAGTCTAAGTATTTGTGACTCTTGGATTGGACAAGCGGGTCAGAATGATCTGACACAGACTAAGGCTGTGCTAGATTGAATCTCAGCACCTTCATGGAGGCAAGGTGGATCTTACATACAAAAAGACTGAGGGAAGGATCTAGGGGTGATCTAGAGGAGGGGTTTGAGGAGGATCTTGAGGAACTGAGGTCAGACTCCAAGAATGGGATTAAGGGTGGGAAACAACTGAAGGCTACCTGGAGATGACAGACAATGAAGGGCTAGGCTAGTTTGAGGGTAACAGATTTGGGTATAGATATTTTCATAGGAACAAGGGTGGGAACTAGCTGGACAATGGAGGGCTAGGGTAGGTTAAGAGTAACAGAGATTTGGGCCTAGGATAATGAAAGGTTTATGGCCTCAGTGGAAGATTCAATCAGAGTTCTAGGGGTTTCCCAGAGCCTGTACCCCATCAGTGGCATATCAATCACACATTCTATTTCCCTTTTCTTTTCAGGTGGTCTCCAGTGACAAAAATCACTTCTTTTTCTCTTACCTTTCACCTTCACCCAAATATTCTCTATCATGACTGCTCTCTCTGGTTCCTGGATTTCCTTACATAGATAAACTTTCTTTTTATTTATTTATTTTATTTTTTGTTTTTTTGCCTTTTTTGGAGGGTAGTTGGGGTTAAGTAACTTGCCCAAGGTAACAAGGACAGTTTTAATTGTTGTTGTTATTGTTTTGTGGGTAGTAAGTGTCTGAGGCCGGAACTGAACTTGGGTCCTCCTGACTCCAGGGCCTGAGCTTTCCTCACTGTGCCACCTCACACCCGATATACTTTCTTAATATGCTGTGATACCTAAGTCCACTCTCTTCCCCTTACTTGTCCCATTTCTTTTGAATGAGGTATACATATACACAGTCATGGTCTAATCATGGGTTTCAGCCCACCAAATCTTAGTTATGAGGTCTAATTTGCTGCCTTGTATTAGGACCTCTAGTTCCCTTGATTATTGTCTAAATTTGGGGCATTTATATATCTACATTTGAAGTCATGATTTTACTTCTGACTCTTTTCTTGTATTTTGTCTCCTTTGTATTTCTGGCTGTCTCACCTGCTATTCTCTTTCCTCCTTTGTGGCTACTCACAGTAGAATCTAATTTGGGAGATATACACAAGCCATCTTCTCCCCTCCCCACACTTAAAGTTCTTTTGATTATATTAGCACCATGCTTGGCAAATACATTCTTTCCAACCTTTGTTAGGTGTAGTCAGTCTCTGAATGGGAATCTGCCAACCCTATATTATGACCTGATAATCCAAAGACATTCTCAGATGTCACCTTTTTATTTGACTGTTCACTTACTAAATTGAAGGGGTTTTTTAACTTGTGTATCTCTTTCCTTCAATGAGCAATAAGTATGATAACAACCTGTACCCCTAGGTAATGGAAATGCAAATTTAAAGATCTTCCTTGCCCCTAGGCTAAAGTACACCTGGAGCCTGGAGTGGGAGCTTGTTTTTCAGTAGATACTTTTTGATTGGGCAGTGGGTCAATAAGGTTGTTACATTCTCTGAGCCAGGAGAAGGCTATATAAGCCCTGATGTGTAGCTTTGTTTTGGGGTTCACTTTGAGAAGTGTTCTGTGATTTGATCAGATGAAACTCTGGGAAGCCATTGTCCAGGCTCCCCCCACTTTGAAACCCAGATGTTGATTTGGTATGGATGTAATGGTTGGACAGTTTGGAAAGCTGTCTACTTGATCTGTTTCTGTCTTGATAATTCTGTCTGTATATTCTGAAGTTCAGGATGCTAACCTTTTTCCCCTGAACTAGGTAAACAATACATGTTTGACTGATTAAAGTAAGCGTGTTAACCCATTTTGAGTTGCTTTCCTTTATCAAAGCAGATCTAAGAACCTGTGGTGGCAGAAAACCCTGAGGATGCTTGGGGTGCTTGCTGCTACACCCTATGGTCTTTAGTTTTTGCTCAAGGTTTTCTAATTATTGACACTATTCTAAACTTCCTTCTAAAAGCATCATTTGTTTGGGTTGGCTAGGTGGACAGTGAATAGAGCACTGTCCCTGGATTCAAGAGGACCTGGGTTTGGATCCGACCTCAGACACACATACACACAAACCTAGCCATGTGACCTTGGGCAAGTCACTTAAGCCCAATTGCCCTCCAAAAACAAGCTTCATTTGTTCACATAAGAATCACTGGAAATGGGTCATTGTCATGTTTTGATAAATCTTGGGAATTTCTTTCTTATATACTGGATTTGATTGCCTCAGGAAGAGAATAATGGGCTCTATTGTGGTTCTCAATTCAATACACAGCTGCCTCAGTACCCAAGAAATTAAGGAATAACAACTACTACTACTACTCTGTTCCAACCCTCATTGGATTGATGGGATATAGGCTCTGGCAACCCCCTTGAACTTTGATTGAATCTTCCTATTTGAGGAGGCATTTGCCTGAGGCCATAAGCCTTTCTGGACCCAAACCTCTGTTACTAGCCTAGCAGTCTTTTGTTCTTTGATCCTTACCAAACCCTCCATTGTCTCATCTCCAGGTAGCCTCCAGCAACTTCCCACCCTTAATCACTCATTTACTGGAGTCTGACCTCATTAACTCCTCCTGAAGACCCTCCCCAAACTCCTCTAGACCACCCCTAGATTCCTCCCACAACCTTTCTGCATATGAGACCCCATCTTCCCTCCATGTGTGTGAGAGCATCATAGAATTTTCTAATACAAGCCTTACAGATACTTAGGCTCCTTAAGAGTCTACCCAATATGGCGAACTTTTAATAAACTTTGCTTTTCTTTGGCCGAGAGAAGACTTGAGTCCAATTCATTTGGCAGAACCTGGCATATTGGTATTTAGGGTTCTCAAGCACCCCTAGCCCTATAACCTCATCATTTTATGATGACCCTCTTTAGGATGACATTTCTATGGCAATATTATGTTATTCTTTGGAGGGTTAGAAGCTTCTTATTTCTCAGAGCAACTACCTCTCTCTTCCTCAGGAAGAGCCTCAAATCTATGGTTGAGATCTAAATGTCCAGGTATCCTTCCCCTTCACTTTCTTCCATGTGTGACTCTTCCATTCTCTTTTATGACCTGATGATAGGAGAGAAATTCTATTCCATCAGCTCTCTCTGCCTATCCCTTCCACTTGAGCTGTCTAATATCCTGAAAGGATTACCATCCTGAGGCTAAACCCCTAATCATATTTTTAAAACCTCTTGAACTCTTTTGGCAACAATGAACAAGCTCCCATAAGGCCATATCTTCCCCACCCCAGCAATGAGCTGCTGGCTGTCTTTATACAAACCTCTTCTCCATCCTCCATTGTTCACTTCCTTAGTCCCATCTCCCTCAACTCAACTTCCCCCAATGTTATACTCTAAAACTGTCTGTCCCTTCTCCTGTACTCAGAAATATGTGAAATAATAAACATATACATAACAATAATAGCATAATATAATAACAGAAATAAACATATACATAACAAATTAGCTTTAGGCTTAAATCTTTTCTTTCTCCTCTTTTCATCTTCGGGCTGTCACTGAAAACCAACTCCTCCCGGATGAGTGTAATGCCAAGCACTAGCAGCTTTCCAGAAGAATGGTACTGTGAACAGCTTTTAAGGTTCTGATTGCACAGTATAGTGAATGCTCTATTTATTCCATAACAAATCAAAGCAAAACATTCACAGAAAATCAAGGTACAGCATTCACAATATTACAACTTATCACAGAAAATCATAATGTAGTATTCACAACAGCTTATCATTAAAATGGCCACATAGTTTTCAACAAAGTGGTCACAATATTTAGAACAAAGATCAATCATCTCAAAGTACAATAGTCAAAGTCTTCTACTCCTGGGGTACACTAAATTAACTCAATCAGTCACTTATTCAGCAATCAGTTCCTAAGTATCATTAATCACTAAGTACAATCCTTAGAGAATAAACATACCCTCCACCCCTAGGTCACTAGTAAACTACAATTTCATCATTACTCAGTACCCATGGAGAGGTCTTTTCATCTTGACTTGGGGCTGGTTCTCAGATTCCCTGGATCCCCTTCCATGATCCCAAATTCTACTGGATTCACCCGACTGTCACCTAGGTTCAATGGCAGACAGTTCTCAATTCCTTGTCCAGCTCTCTGGGTAGGTCCTGCTCCACAGTGAAGTTCACAGGGTCCAGTTCATCTCAAATCCTTCACAATTTCTGCTCCCAGGAATTCAAGGCTCAACCAAGCCACAAACAAAGTCCCTGCATCCTGGTCATGCTTCCTCAGTCTTCTGCAGCTCGTTCAAAAAAATTAGAATCACCTTATCCAGACTTTGAGGGAGGGGACTCCTGGGCTCCTGTTCAGAAGAAGTTTCACCACAAGTTCTCAGGAAATTCTGGCTCAGTTCTCCATTCTCTCTTCTGTAGCTGCTCTGCGTCCAGATTCTTGTCTGAAGAAATTCTGACCATCCTTCTTTGGGGCTTTTCTTATATACATAGGGCATTAGCTTCCTGTTTCAGCCAACCTCTTCCTGTTATGTCAGCAATGGGAGAGAGGAGTTCATACCTTCTTTTTCCCCAACAGAGGCTTGATCCATTACAAGTGCTAAGTACCTGCTACCTTTGCCAGCACAAAGGGATCTTCAAATTCAAATTAATTACCATTACATTGAGACAGCCTCCCTGGTAAACCTTCCTGATTGTACTTGCCCTTATTTCTCCAATTCATTGGTTGAGGTGGGGGAAAGTTAGAATACCGTCCATTACTATTTCCAGGCTTTTGCTCTACCCCCATCACTCGGTAATCCTCTTTAGTTAATCTATAACTACCACCCACTCAACATTTTGGTAGTTATTATCTTCTAGTTTCGAAGACACTCCCCCCTTTTCCTTGGTGAATTCAGTGCCTAGCTCAGTCTTTCCTGTTCAACTTCTACCCTCATATTAGGGGACTTCAATAAACACATTTCTTTTTATCTTCTCCAAAAGGTAGATCACCCTGTACTTTGAACACAGATGACAGTCATTTGGCTGTAGAACAGATACAGACATCTCACATAGGTTGCAAGTCATTGCAACAATTTGGTGATGAAATAGATAGAGTGTGGGGTCTAGAGTCAGGCAGACCTAAGTTCAAATCCTGCCTCAGATACTTACTATCTATGTGACCCTGGCAAGTTACTTCACCTTGTTTGCCTTAGTTTCTTCATCTGTAAAATGAGCTGAAAAAGGAAATGACAAATCACTCCAGTATTTTTGTTAAGCAAACCTCAAACAGGGTCACAAAGAGTCAGACGTGAATGAACAACAATTCCATAATAGTTGAGATTTTCAAATCTCATTTCTTTGAAATATTTTTGAGAGTTTACTTAGCCTTAGATTTATAACCCTAATCACCTAGTTAAAACTTGTATCTCCTTTTAATAATTTGACAATCCCAGTCAATTTCTTTTCTTAATCTCAACACTATAGCTGTAACAAAAGCCATCACCCCTTCTGTTTTACACCAATCTCCTATTTTCCCCTAATTTACCCCACCCACAAAATCTCTTAATTTACTTAACCTTAATTGGTCACTTGCCTTTTCTTACTTTGCTCAGTCTCATCAATTATATTTTACTTATCCTGCTGGAGTCTTCTCTCTAATCCCCTCCTCGATCCCCCTTAATCCTTCTTAATCATTTTATATCCTTGATCCTGCTTATGGAGTACAAGCTGGATTAGTATCTGGGGCTGGAGATTGTTCTCTATCCTTCATATTTTCTTCAACTTTTCCAAAAATTTACCAAATTCCTCCTCACCAAATTCAACCTCTGACATAATTCACTCATCCAAACACCTCTCAGTCATGATTTTCCTCTTTTTATTTGGATGCTGTAGGTTGTACTGTCTTGGGAAACAAAAATAGTTTGTCATTTGCCTGGAAAGAAGAGGGGTTTTTATTGGTCTTTTTAAGACCAAATTCGTCTTGTTGTATGCCTTTCATTCACTAATAAGCATTTATTAGGCACCTATAATATACCAGACCTTAGGCTTTGAATAGCATTTCTTTTAATATATATTGCCATAATTTTTATTGATACTAAAACTAGGCCATAACTGTACTAGTTCAAATGTAAATGACTTCTATTTGTAGGCTTAGAGACTTTAAAGGTATAAACATTCTTAAGATATCATCTGTTTATAAAAAATTTTGCAAACCTCCCAGCACTGTATATATATATATATATACACACCAATAATTAATAAAAATAAACCTACTTCTTTTACATATCAGGAAACAGTGACCCAGAAAATAGACGTCTCAGTTATTATAACTGTATAATGAAGGAGTTTGTCCAGATCATGTTGAGAGTCTCTTCCATCTGAAAGATACTATGATTCTGAGTGACTTGTCTAAGGAGACACAGCCTCTTAAAGGCAGATTTGGAGCTAGGTTCCAATCACTAAATGGTATAATGGAAAGAAAGTTGGATTTAGAATCAAAAGGTCCAGCTTTGCTCTGTCAATATGATAGTCCTTCAAATATTTGAAATCAGTTATGATGTACTACCTGAACATTCTCTAAGTGAAGCATCTCTAGTTCTGATGAGGTACAGGCTCTGGGAACCCCCTTGAACTCTGATTGAATCTCCCACTTGATGAGGCATTTGCCTGAGGCTATATGCCTTTCATTATAGCTAGGCCAAAATCTCTTACTCTTACTAGCCTAGCCCTCCATTGTCCACCTACTTCCCACCCTAGAGCCTATCAAAATATCTATACCCAAATCAATTGTTAAGCCCTTGAACTGACCTAGCCCACCATTGTCTGTCCCGTTCCTTCATTCTTAAGAAGCTTTGTCCAGGTCCATGTTCTCCAACATAACCAAACTGGACTGAGAGCCTCAGAGTGTCAGGCTGAGTATGAGACAGCATTCTAGCTGTCCAACCTAATGGGACATGAGAGGTCATGTCCAATAAGACCCACAAAAAAAAAAAACCATCCAAGGTACTTAGATAACAAGAAGGGAATAGGGAAAGAGAGAGGTTTATGTACCTTCCAGTCCCAGCTGGAGAAGTGCTTGATATTAGCAGTGTTACCTGATCAGGGAACCATAAAAATGAAGAGGGTCATCATAAAATGATGAGGTATATGGTTAGGGGTGCTCGAGACCCAAAAATACCAACATGCCTGGGTCCTGCAGAATGAATTCAACTCAAGTCTTTTCTCAACCAAAGAAAATCAAAGTTTATTAAAAGTTCACCATATTGGGTAGACTCCTAAAGAGCCTCAGTATCTGTGATACTTGCATTGAGCAAGCAGGCCAGAATCATCTGACACAGAGCAAGTCCGTACTACAAAATTCTATGGTGCTCTCACACAACATGGAGGCAAGATGGGGTCTTTATACAGAAAGATTGTGGGAGGAATCTATGGGTAGTCTAGAGGAGGAGTTTGGGGAGGGTCTTCAGGAAGAGTCAGATGAGGTTAGATTCCAGTAATGAGTTTGGGAAGGGTCTTCAGGAGGAGTCAATGAAATCAGACTCACTGGAGAGGGTCTTCAGGAGGAGTTAATGAGGTCAGACTCCTGTAAATGAGTGAAGTTGCTGGAGGCTACCTGGAGATGACAGACAATGGTGGGCTAGGCCAGTTCAAGGTGTAAGTTGATTTGGGTATAGATATTTTGATAGGTTCAAGGGTGAGAAGTAGATGGACAATGGAGGGCTAGGCTAGTAAGAGTAGGAGATTTGGGCCTTGCTGTAAAGAAAGGCTTATGGCCTTAGGCAAGTGCCTCATCAAGTGGGAAGATTCAATTAGAGTTCAAGGGGATTCCCAAAGCCTTTACCTCATCAATTCCATCAACAAAATTTTATAAGGCATGAATTCAAAGTCTTTGAACTACCCTGTTGCCCTCCTCTAGACACCCTTCAGCTTATCAATATTTTCCCCAAAATTTAAACTCCAGAGCTGAACCCAGTACTCAAGGGTGTGCTGGAGTCAGCCTGAACTAACTTGTGAGAACTGATTATTAAATTTGCAGTGTATTTACACTTCAGAAATTGGCACTATAATTTAGGGCTTAAATTATTGTTTCGATCATTATATAGGCTTTTAAAAGCGTTAATAATACAGATTAAACTCTGAAGTATGTGTATACACATTTTTCCCCCTCAAGAGCCCTGTTGTTAAATATTTACCAACATACCCTTTCAAGTTTTCTACAGGAGTTCAAGTATAGGGAGATTATCACTTCCTTATTTTAAGAAATAATGCCTCTCTTAATACAACCTAGGATTCTATAGCTTTTCTGACTGCCATAACTGTTTGACTCATAATGAGCTTGCAATATGTCCAAATCACCAGAGCTTATGCAGACGAGTGGCTATCTAATCATGCCTTCCCCATCACCTACATGAGTTCAAAAAATGAATTTCAGAAGCATTGAGACTGCACTTACCCCTACTGAACTTCATCTTGTTTTATTTATGGATTATTAAATTATGGATATGAAAGTAGATCACTTGTAGATGAAGATAGAATAAAGAATACAACCATCTAGCTCTGTGTGGGGCTATGGTGGTATAGAGGTCATGGGAATTAAAAAGGTTGATAAATGGAGAAGTAAAGGTGATCAGGAAAACTTTCATCCTTTAAGTTGACATCCCAGAGTTTAAGGGACAATTTGTGTTCCTTTTAGCAGTATCCTTTGTGAATCACCAGAAGTAGGTAGTAACCTTAGTCTGGACAAATCTTAAATGGTTCTCTATTATGTCTTGGATTTTTTGTTGCTGTTGTTTGCCCTTTATTTTTAGAAAAGAAGCAATGATATCTTGAGGGTGATGTCTTGACTTGCATGTGACCTAATTTTAGTGAGGCAGAACTGCATAGTTATTATTATATATATTATTAATATATTTATTATTATTATTAATATATATTAATATATTATTAATGACTCCCAGAAGTTATTTTGATAGTCTAGTGGGAAAACAAGAGTCAGGATGACTGGTGATGGTCCAAGATGCAGTGAAAGACCTTGGTGTCTTCTACGTCTGACCAAGTTCCAAGTGCCTATTGCAACCACCACTGGAACAGATTATTCTCATCTTCGAATTCTGTGGGGAAGTCTTCACATGCTTGAGGTAGACAGCTCTCTAATCTGGAGATGGGTTTGAGGCCTATTTATTACCCAAAACCTGTTTTACCCTGTCTACTGAGAAGGTTTTACTGGGGTGTGGCCACTGCAAATACTACAGCTTTTTGGAGACACAGGAGAGAATTGAGTGAAGGTGAATGAGCAACCCTGAAAAGGGTTCGGCAAGCCCTCACAACAGATATGCTAGTCCTCCCTGAACACCCCATACACTCCTATGATTTGAGTATGTGCCCTAAGGAAACAATACACATTTGTGTTGTGACCAGGTCAACAAATAGCTGCAACTAGAGGTAAATTTGTAAATGTTTACCAGCTAGCCCTCTGGGGGTAAAATGCATGCCTAACAAACTATTGAGTTTAATCTGCATTATTAACGGTTTCCCCATCACTTTCTTCAGTCTAAACAATCAGCAAAGCGATAAATCAAACCCTGACTTGTAGAATTTGCTCTTTTCTGATTTACATTAAAAAATTAACGATTGGCTTTCCAGAAGAGATTTGAGGTAGTCTCAATATGCTGCAAAGATAACCAGAGTCCAAAGGAGTTTGCCAACCATCCTCTTCTTCTGGCCCTTACAAGATGATAGCTCATTGGACAGCCCATCATCAGATCCCTGTCATCCCTCCTTGGAGGACAAACAGCTGCTTCCTTCTTAAAGCATTCAATTGCCCTTTTTTTTTTAATCAAGACCTCAGATTTGTTCCTTAGCTCCAAGAGTTCAGTATCATTCCTCCTTATGCTGGTCTCCAACTCAAGGACATGTCATGATTCCCTGATTCCGCAGGTCCTTTGTCTTCCTTATTTTTGCTCTGAAGAACTTTCAGTTTTTGAAGGAACACTTCTTTGTCACTAAAAAGCTAGACTGAAGTGAGCTGCTTCTTGAGCCCATTCACTTTTTATTTAAGAGGCAGACCAGGGGGCAAATTGTGCATTAGTAATAGGCTTTTGGCCTTGGCAGAAATACAAACATTGCATGTCCAATGCCAAGTTACTGAAAAATTCTTCCTTCTCTCTATTCCTCTTAGTAGTTCATATACTCTTTTGCCATCTTCTGACCCCTTTACAAATTAATTCCCTTTTAATATCCTCACTGCTTAGCTAAGTGTCTGGCATATAGCATGTGTTTTTATAAATTCTTATTGACTTATTGACCCCCTTAAATTTTGTGGCTTAGAGGAAGTTACTTCAGCTGGCTCTTAGTTTCCTTTTTTGAAAAATAAGAACATTTGATGCTTCATCTGGTTTTAACTTCAGGAGAATAAGATGCCACTCCCAGTTTAAGCTCTTCACTTCTAATCTAATAAAACACCTCTTTTATCCCCGCTGCCCCCAACTTCAAGCTTTGATTAACACCACCTCACACAACCCTCTGTAATGGTCATGGGAATTTGAAGATCTTCCCTGCCCCTGTTATATGCCTAAGGGAGTTTGAAGACCTTCCCTGATTTGAAAATGTACCCTGTACATTTTCTGTATTTCAGGAAGCTGGGAGTCAGGAGCTTTTTTTTAGCAATTGGAATTAAGTAATTTGCTCAAGGTTACATGGCCAGGTGTTTCTGGGTGGGTGCTAAGTGTCTGAGCACGGATTTGATCCCTAGGTCATCCTGACACTGGGGCCGGTGCTCTTACTGGCTGAGCCACAATCTTTCTTTTTAATTAGTTGTATCCCCAGTACTTATCACACTGCCAGGCACACATTAGGTACTTAATTTATTAGATACCTTAATTTATTAAGCACACATTAGGTGCTTAATAAATATTTTTTGGATTGGATTGGATGGGACTAACCAACCTCTTAAGTCTTTTCCAGTGCTAACCCATTTTATTGATCAACAAGTGAATATAAGAAGAAAAAATAATTTGATTTATATGAAAAACAAATTATTTCTTTGTCGGGAACCAACCCAGACAGGTGAGAATGGAAAGTGATAAATGGCATATATATCCTTCTTAGATAATGGGATTTTTTTTTTAAGTAAGAACTTTTAAACCAAAAAGGAAAACTGACAAAAATGCTTCTAATTAAACAAACAACATCAAGTTCTTAAAAAAAAAAATGTAATTTCTGCTCAGCAACTGAAGAAATCTTCCTGTAAAAGAAATACTTAAACACTTCCCCAGCTCTAGATTTCACTTTGGCAGAGCTAATCAGGCTTATAAATCAAAAGCTGTATTCATTGACATGTCATTCAGAGCTGCTTTCTGCTGTCATCAAAAGTCAGCTTTATGCTGTGGTAGGTCTAGTCTGATGCTATATAGTCTGATACCCTGTTCTGGAAAAGTATTAGGGTGAGGAGAAGGGGAGGAAACTAGGCAGATAGAGAACAGGGCCTGGGGTCAAGAAGACCTGAATTCAAATCTGGCCTTAGACCCTTACTATCTGTATGACCCTGAACAAGTCAGTTGAGCTCTCTTTGCCACAGTTTCCTCCTCTATAAGATAGGAGGATAATAGCACCTCCCTCCAGGGTTGTCCTCAGGATCAAAAGAAATAATAATTTATAAAGCACCTTAACATAGTGTGGGGCTTATAGTAAGCAATATATAAATGTTAGTTATTATAATCATTTTCTTCTGCTTGTGTTTATTACAGAAGGCTGCTTTGTTAAGGTCTGCATCGATTTCTATCCCATTCATTCGCTGCAAGAAAAGAAAATGAATGTCAGTGGCCACCCTTGCTGACAATGCTCCGTTTTTTAGGAGCTGGTGACTATTCCTCCAATCAGTTTGACTAAATCCAATTATCTGTGAGAACCAGTCACTAGGCCAATACAGAAACGATTCTGACAGGGTGAAATGAACACCAGTGTTGGGAAAGAAAGACAATTTCTCAGTAGCCAAACATATGGCCTATAATGTAGCAGGTGTTGGTATAATCCAGAAAAACTCACTCATCAGAAGAGGGTTTTAATTCATTATGGTCACTTTACAAATCAAAGCTGTCACTACCTCAGCTGTATCATCTTCAAAGTTTCATTGACATCAGACATGCTTGCTGTGACCTGCATCACAAACTGATGCCTGTCTGAGCCAGGGCTGCAGCTGACTCATCCTCCTCCCCCACCCCAATCCCCAGTCTCCTTCCCTTCCCATCTCCTCCTCTATTGTTAAAATGAGCCTGAAAGGGCTAGGTGGCACTGGCCCTGGAGTCAGGAGGACATGAGTAAGGACTTACTTAGTAGCTGTGAGACCCTAGGCAAGTCACTTAATCCTATTTGCCTTCCTCCACCAAAAAAAAAAAAAGTAAGTGGCTAAACTGGGGAGTCAGATTTAGATCTTCTGACTCTGAGCTCCCTGATTTTCCCACTGTGCCAGGCTCTGCTGTCTCATTAGTCCAAATATTCACATATTGTTTTGCTAAATAGTATTCTGCTTACTAGTCATTTGTACTGAACTCATTTTTAAGGGACTACAATAATAATATTTATAGAGTATGCTAGAGCTGAAGAAAGATTTGTAATACAGTACACTATTCTCATATGATTTACATACATGAGTTAGACAATATAAGCATTCTTGGATAAGCAGCAAGACATACTGAAAGACTTTTGGACTTGGTGGAGATTTAGATCTGAATCCTGTCTTTGGCATGGGTAACCGTCCAAAGCACCTAACCCCTCTGAGCCTCAGTTTTCTTATCTGCAAACTAGGGATTAAAAATAGTGGCAGGAGGTATTTCCAAGGAATATTGTGAGGTTTGAATGCTCTGATGTATACAGAGTACTCTGTAGTATTCAAAAGCCTATGAAAATATGCATTCTTATAACCCCTTCTTATAGATGGACCATCTGAGGCTCTCTGAGGAGAAATCATTATATTTAATTATATAATATATTAATATGTATAATTGATAATATAATTATAATTAATAATTAATCAGAATTTTTTATTTGTCAAATTTATTGAGTACCTACTGTGTGCAAGGCACATTGTATAGGGAGGAATATTGGATAGAAGATGAACTTTGGATCCAAGAAGATCTGGTACCAGGCCTGCCTTTTGACATACAATGACTATGGGACTACACACAAGTCATTTAACCTGCTAGGGTTCTAGGTTTGAGTGTCGTACTCTAATACTACAAGTTGCAAATTTAACAAGACCTTTTACAAACATTAATTACTTCAAATAGTATAATAAAAAATATACAAACTGATTTCTCTAGCAAGTGGGAGGCATAGTTCACTTCCCTCTATGTCACCTGATTCCCTAGAGAGAAGGGGATTAGAGTCATAGTTTAGCTCAATTTCCATCAAGCACAGAACTAGTTCTTTTTTTTTTTTTAATTTTTTTGCTTTTTGGATGGGGGAAGGCAGGGTAATTGGGGTTAAGTGACTTGCCCAAGGTCAAACGACTAATATGTGTTAAGTGTTTGAGGCTGAATTTGACCTCAGGTCCTCCTGACTCCAGGGCCACCTAGCCTCGGGCAAAGAACTAGTTCTGAAATCCCAACTCCTTGCCCCCGGGTAAAGCCCTAGGCACCTTAGTTTCTTCTGTGCAGACCTAGCTACTACACCATCCAGTCTACAATCCTGGCCCCACAGTCACCAACACTTGAAAACCTGGTCCCCAGCAGTGCACCTTGGCACTAGAAACTGAGACAAACCATACAACACTGAAACACCGCCCTCCTTCCCCCCAGGTCCCCAGCCCATTTCTCTGAGCTATAGGTCCCTTCCCTCTTACTTTTCAATTCATCAGTTTTATGAAAAGGGCAAATGACTGCTTGACCAGTTTTAAAGACATAGACAGGCAATGCAGGAGATTTCCCCCCACCCACATCACCCATATTGTATGGGATGCATGGAGCTGCATGTTAGCCATACTGGGCATTCTCAAAAGGTCAGCCTGGGTTACACAGAGAAGGTGCTTACCTGAATAGGTAGAGGATTCTTCCTTATCTGGGAGTTTCCTAGACCAGCGATCACAGGGCAAATCCCTGTCCCTTCTTAATATACTATGTGCCAGATGCTACAGATAAAAAGGCAAAAATGAAAGTCTCTGCCCTGTAGGTGCTGACATTTTATAAGGGGAGACAACAGGTGTTACCATATGCATAATACGTAAAAAAATAAATTCAAACTAATTTGGCATAAGGGGCAGAAAGGAAAGGCACTATCATCTGGGAATTATTTCATATAGAAGATGCTACTTGAGCTGAAACTCTAAAAAAACTAGGGATTTAAGAAGAAGGTGGGGACAAAGTGCATTGTATGCATATAAGACAGTTCTGGAAGGAAGGAAACAGGATATGGAATGGCAGCAAGAAGGCCAGTTTGGCAAGCAATGTGTAAAAAGATATTATCTACATACATGCATGCACATACATGCATACATTTACCCAATATACGGTGCATTATAAATACATGTGTGAAAAATGTGTGTACATAAATGTAGAAATATGTTATACTTACATGCACACACATATGGGTTTTGATATATAGCAGGTTGCTGTAAGAAATTAAATGGGAATTTGGGGGGAGTTTTGTGGAAGGTGCAGACAACTTGCAAAGGTGAGCAGACAACATAGAGAAGGTTTAGATACTCAGAAATGGATGAGATATATATATATAGTACAACATATTTTCTCTTTTAATACCATCATAATTTAGACATCTTCTGAGGTATGAAGGAAGGGCCAAAAGATTTTACAAGGATTTTCCAGATTATGTGGGCAAATCCTGCAATATGGAAAGGATAACTGTAGTCATTCATCAGTCATTTCAGTCATGTCTGACTCTTCATGACCCCATTTAGGGTTTTCTTGGCAAGGATACTATAGTGGTTTGCTATTTCCTTCTCAGCTTATTCTACAGATAAGGAAACTGAGGCAAATAGTTAAGTGACTTGCCCAAAGTCACATAGCTACTAAGTGTCTGAGGCTGGCCTTCTCATTTCCAACCCTGTTCCCTTTCTACTATCACATATCTTGTTGCCAATATGTTACATGAAGATGAAGAACTAGGAAGTTTTAATATATTATATTCCAAAGAATTCATTCTCTCCATAAAAACAAATTACTAATGATATCCAGACCCATTATGTTAAAATCTAGGGCCCACAAAAATAACAATGGCATCATTCACTGTGTTCACTAAGCTTTCACTACCTTGAAAGGAATCCCTTTTCAAACATCTATAATTATGACTGGTTTCTGCATCAGATTTTCTGAGCAACAGTAAATTAATTTTACTGTAGTGGGTGAATATGTCTGTGAAACTTGCAGAGAACCTGAAAAGAGTGAGTTTAACTGATTTTATTGACTGGCTTCACCTGCAGCAGCCTCCCAGAAATAGAGCTTTAAAAAAAAGTCAGTCAGAAGATGTTTCTAAATTTTCTTCTATAAGCATTACCTTGACAATCTTGGAAAATATATCAACAGCTCTTTGTAGAAAAAAAGAGAAGAAAACAAGCATTTTTCAGTGCCTACTATGGGCCAAGAAGTATGCTAAGTACTTTATAAATATTTCATTTGATCCTCACAATGGCCTTGGAAGGTAGGTGCTATTTTCCTCCCCATTTTACAGTTGAGGGAAACTGAGGCAGACAGTGATTAAGTGACTTGCTTATGTGTCTAAGGTCAGATTTGAACTCAGGTTTTCCTGACTCCAGGCCCAGTAGTTTATCCACTGTGCCATCCAGCTGCCTCTGAAAATTATTAGAACCTCAAAAATGATCTTATCTTCAGGAATTAATGGATAGAACTAAACCTGTGCACTAACTAAACTTCGGGAGATAGAATTTGCACCCTAAGGAGTCATGATATCTTGCTAAGTGATGATGGACCAAGGAGAGGCTAAAGATCACCAGCCCTTGCTAATCAAGAGGCAGTCTGGTATCTAATGGAAATGCTGCTGGACTGGGAGTCAGAATATTTGGCTCTGATTCCTATAACTTGCTTCACAATGGATGTTTCCATCACCTCAGTTCCCTCCTCTATAACATAGGAATGATGACACTTTGATTTTTTATTTTGTAGGATTCTTAACAGCAAAATGTTATATAAACCTTAAAAGTACTAAAGAATGGGAATTGCTATTGCTCTATGATCTGATCTTTACCAAGATTTCTGGGGTCAAACAACTGTCAATTCATGTAATAATAACTGGTGCTTCACAAGTTTTCAGAGTTCTTTTTTCATACAACAACAGAATTAGGTAGCAGAGCTATTGATATATACATTTTAAAAGTGAAGAAACTTGAGGCCAAAGAGGGGTTAAATGGTTGATCCAAAACCACGTAGCTAAAAAGTAAAGGAACCAGAAATAAAACCTAGATCTCTGGATTCTAGATCCCAGGGCTCTTTCCACTACAGGACTCAGAAACCAGTGAGTGGAGCCTTTGCCAGAACCAGAACCCTGCCAAGAATTCTTGCCAACATAATCCATCCAGCCTTTGCTTGAAGACTTTGGGTGAGGGCAAGCCCATTACCCTCTAGACAGCCCATTCTGCTTTGCCTCTTCTGGGCTTTAATTAGGGGGTTTGGGCTGCTGTTTAACTTTACTGATTCATATTGAACTTCCACTAAAAACCCTATATTTTTTCTCAGACTTAGCTGTGTGTCCCCGGTCTTACATTTGTTATGTTTATTTTCTGAAACAACATAAAAACTTTCCATTTTTCTCTAAGTTTTCATTCTATTAGGTTCTACCCAAAGTTCTAGCCCATCAGGATCTTTTTTAATCCTGGCTCTGAGCTCTAACATCTTTGCTCTCCCTCCAAATTTGTGTCATTTGTTAATTTGAAAAACTATGTCATCTATTCCTTAATCTAAGTCATTAATAAAAATGTTAATCAGCATTGAGCTAGAGACCTGTAAGGGTTATGGGATTTAAAGATCTCCCATGCCCCATGGACGTGCTGACATAGCAGAGCAAGAGAAAGTGAAAAGCCAAGCTAATGGTCCTGCGGTTGGCAGTTGGCGGCGGTTGCCTTTTTTTTTTTTTT
>NW_027186304.1:71095158-71109394 GCF_028583685.1 Petaurus breviceps papuanus | reverse complement strand
GCGGTTGCCTTTTTTTTTTTTTTGAGTTAGGACCCCTGCTGAGCACGGCCAGAGGCCGGAGCTGCTGGGAGCAGGACTTTCTGCTAAGGACTCCTGCTGAGGACTGCCAGGGGCCGGAGCTGCTGGGAGCCCGCTTCCAGGGCGCTGGGTGGTTGCTGTGAGTGGGGAGAGGAGGACCTTTGCCTGAGGTAGCCTGTTCTGTTTTAAAGGCTTGAAAATGTGGGTGCTTTCTACTTTATCTACCTGTGCCAATATCATAACTACTCTGATGGCTTTCACTTTCTGGTTTTGGGACTCAGTCTTTTGGTATCTTAATAAATTTTCTAGTTTATTTCCCCAAATGGCAAACCTGACATATTTTGTGATGGATAATTATATCAGCATATTTGTAATCTCTATAGGCATTGTGAATATGGCATTGCTGATACAAGACCTAATTTCCAAATGTCATGAAACCATTCATTGGTTCCTGTCCTTCAACCACTTGTGAATCCACCTAGTTACTGTTTTACCTAGCCCATATCTCTCCGCATTTTCCCAAAAAGTAGCATGAGAGATTTTGCCTACATCTCTAGAATTCCCTTCATCCTCCAGTTTAGCAATATGGTCACGAAGGGGAGGGGGGAGTAGGAAGTGAGGTGTTCCTGATGAAGATCTTTGTAATCACTGCCTCTGTTTCTAGTCCCATACCAATCATCCCTTTAATATATTTTAGAATTTTTACTTCAACTCAAAGTTAAGCTCATTGGCCTATAATTTCAAATGTAAATACCTTATCAGTTAGGTTTCTACCTGACTTGTTCTTCACACAAATATTCTCCACCATTCATTCTGCCCTCTGATTCCTATATTCCTTCATTTGAGTGTATCTTTTTGAAGTACACCTCTTCTCTGCTTCCTCTGATCCTATTGAATATGGTATGCTCTTCTAGAGTCATATTCCAGTCACAGGTCCCATCCTTCCAAGTCTCAGTGATACTTAGGATGTCAACTTGCCCCTTTGTAATGGTAATAGAAATTTGAAGATCTTTCCTGCCCCTTAATAAGCCTAAATTGAACTTGAGGACCTTTACTGATTTGAAAACTTACTCTGCCCCTGCACAACTTTTATTACTTTGTAGTCAAATGGGTCAAGAAGGTTGTGATGTTCTCTGACCTGGAGAAGACTATATATACCTCTAAGGTGAGGTTTTGCTTTGGGGCTCACTTATGGAAAGAGTTGTGCAGTTTGGCCAGATGAGACTCTGGGCAGCTGTTGAGCTCCCTGGCTTTGAAAACCCAGATGTCGGTGCTTCTCTCTCTGGTGACAGACTAGGTATAGATGTAATGGTCAGACAGCTAGAAGCCCCATCTGCTGAACTGTGTTATTTTCCCTTGTAACTTCTGTTTATATTCTCTGAAGTTCAGGGTGCTGACTTTTCCCCCTGAACTAGGTAAACGATATATGTTTGATTAAAGTAAGGTTGTTAACCCTTTTTGAGTTGCTTTACTTTAGATAAGCAGATCAAAGAACCTGTGCTAGCAGCTGTCCTGGGTGTGCTAGAGTGCTTGCTACTACACCCTTGGATTAGTATCACTTATTTTATTTTTTTGAGTCTGAATTTCCCTATCTGTTGCAGACTCGAAGTTCAATGACCACTCATAGACCCAATCCGTCTACTGATTGTCACTGGAGCTTTGTCCTGTTGTTTTTCTTAACTGGGCCAGTTTGCCTCTACTTAGGCAGCTTGGTTCCCACCCCATCCGCACTTTTCTGGTGACTCAACATATCAGTGTCTGACTTAGTGCAACCCTAATCAATTTTAGTTTTACTTCCACTCTGAATGCCTAAGTTTGAAAGATGCTCCAGCTACAGCATTCTGATAACTGGGACTAGAGGCTCATATCACCACGCCTGGATGGGATCACTTTTTCTATTTCATAGAATCAATCACAGAATTTCAGTCAAAAGGTATGTAAAATCCTATCTAGCTCAACCCATTTATGAACAAGACTCTCTACAACATATCTAACAAGTGGTCATCAAGCCTGTACCTGAAGACCTCTAGTGAAAGTAAGCCCACTATTATTCAAGGCAGTCCTTTCCTCTTTCAGATAGCAATAACATTCTGAAGGTTATTCCTTACATAAAACCTACATTTATCTCCACAGCTTCTACCCGTTGCTCATAGTTCTAAGCTCTAGAACTATAAGGAATAAGCCTAATCCATCTTCTGCATTGTAGCCAAACATCATCCCTCCTTCCTCTCCAGTTTTCTCTTCTCTTGGTTAACCATCCCCAGTCTCTGCAACCAGTCCTCTAGGGTATGATCTCAATGCATTTTGTCATTTTGGTTATTCTCCTCTGGACTGTCCTTCAACTAGTTCCAAAGATTAATAGTTAATAGTAGCTAGCATTTATAATACTTTGTCATGCAAAACCTTTTATATATTATTTCACTTGTTCCTAAATTGTTACTACCCTATCTTCTAGTTCTCATATCTTAGTCTTATCTACAAGAATAGTATGAGACTTTGTCAAATGCTTTGCTAAAATTTAGATAGACTACTTATAGTATTCCTCTCATCTATCAATTCAGTAACACTGTCCAAAAAACAAAACAAAACAAACCCTCCCCCAAATAAAAAAAGAAAGGGGATTGCTTTATCATGATCCCTGATTCTATCCTAGGCTTAAAGGGGAAAGGGAACAAACATTTATTAAGTAACTTACTATGTGTCCAGCATCATACTATGTGCTTTACAAATATTACTCCATTTAATTCTCCCAACAACCCTGGGAGGTGAGTACAATTATCATTCCCATTTTACAGTTAGGAAACTAAAGCAGGCATAGATTATATGACCTGCCCAGGGTCAAACAGATAATAAGTATCTAAGGTTGGACTTAAAGTCAGGTCTTCCTGAAAACAGACCTGGTGCTCTAACCACTGCATCACCTAGCTGCCTCTAAACCTAGATGCTTCATTTAGTATCCAGCATTCTCTCAGCAGGAGAAGGACAGAGAAGGAAATGGCAAATAACTCCTATAATTTTGCTGAGATAACCCTATGGATAGAGTGGTCTGCAGGATCACAAAGAGATGGATATAACTGAATGACTGAACAACAGTTCTCTGACAGGCAATATGGTCATCACTTTACCTGCCTTGTTGCCTGTACTATATACATTTTCTTATAGACATTTGAGTCCATAGATCTTACTACTGACTCCTTTCTTGGATTTTGTTACCTGTTCATTTCTGGGTGTTTCTTCTACATGATATCTGTCTTGATAGATATACATACATACATACATACTACATATATACACACACACACAATTTCCTCCCACCCTTTACTTTACAACCTAAAGAGGTTTACAAGTTGCCAAGTCAATTTGTTTTGACCATCCCTTGTCAGGTGTGTTCTTTGGTCAAGAACCCAGCCATCTGGTATCTGGTATGTTAAGCCATGGTCCAGAAATCCAAATCCTGTTTTCAGGCTCCATCTTCTTAACCAGATGTTCACTTCCCACATCTCTTCTTCTTTTCTGAAAGCCTAGCCTCCATCTAGCCATAGTGATAGCCATGGATTCTCCAAAAATTGGGTTGGAACTAGGGACACATATTGCTCAGTGGGGTCCTCATCCAAACATATGTTGGCTGTTTTGGAATTCTTGCTTTCTTTTTGGAGTCTCTCTGCATGGTGAGAAATTTTGTGCTTTTTGTTTCTAGCCTGAGTATCAGTGAAATGCTGTTTGTGTAACTAGTATATATATCATTCTAATCTGAATGTAATAAAATCCCCTGCTAGATAAAGTGCCTCATGTGGATTTTAGAATCCAATCTAAACCTCCCCCAACCCCAGCCTTCACCAGTCAGATCCCAACAGAGCCATAGTACTGAAGGTAGATGGAAAGTATAGCATTGAACAATGTAGTCACAGGAATTTTTGTATGAGCTAGTTTTCTTGTTCTGGCTAGCATTTGAATGGTGGCTGACCGCAGTTAATAGCCAGCATACACTTGGGACAAATAGGCTTTATTACTCACATTTTTCATTTCTGGCTTCGACACTCTGAATTTGCTGGAGCAAAACGCTAATACTACCAACATTTCCACAGAGGAAAAAGACACATGGTCAATTTTCAGAGGGGTTAAACGGAAAATGACTTTGAATGCAAAAGGAAGCCAGTGAGATTCAAGATATATTCATACTTATCCACCCCCACACATATACATATAAATGCATATACATACGTAAGCATATACATATAGAAATACATAAAGGCACATACACATGCATATACATAGCATATAAATATGTACATGTCTACACAAACATACAAATATGAAGATATACATATATGCACATGCAAAGCTTATATATGTATATACATATACAAATTTGTGAATATGCAGATACATATTCTTATATAGATACATATGCATAAGCATATACATATATACAATGCATATACAAACACCTGTGTGCATATAGACACATACAAATATAAATATGTGTAAACATGCACACACATTTATACACATACACATATACACACATAGACATACACACACAGACATACACATACAGATACACAACAGCTAGGTACTACAATGGATAGAGTGGCAGGCCTGGAGTCAGGAAGACCTGATTTCAAATCCAGCCTTAGACGCTTACTAGCTGTGTGACCCTGAACAAGTCACTTATCCCTTCTTTGTCTCAGTTTGCTTAACTGTAAAATGGAGATAATAACAGCTATTTACCAGGGCTTTTGTGAGGATCAAATGAGATGATAATTATAAAGCACTTAGCAGAGTAACTAGTACATAATAAGTGATACATAAGAGTTAGCCATCATCATTATTCTATCATCATATATGTATACAATTAGCCGATATTCTGAAAGAGGAGGTAAATAATGAAAAAATGAGATCTAAAATTGTGCTCTTAACCCCCGCTACACTATAGTGGGCTCTGAAACAATTACAAGGCTTCCCAGGGAAAGAAAAAAATTATCCCTTCAAATAATCACTGAAGACAGATGCAATTTGCTTGGGGCACAGTTTACTGGGCTATATCTAGCACATATAGTGGGTAGTGGGTAAAATCCTGGACTTGGAGTCAGAAACACATGGGTTGAAATCCCATCTTAAATACTTATTGGCTGTGTGTCCCTGAGCAAATTACTTCACCTCTCTGGGCCTCAGAGAAGCGGTTGGACCTGATGGTGTTTAAGATTCCTTCTAGTTCTAAATCTATGATTTGTAATTTATGATCCAATAAAAGATACCACCTCAAAAGATAGCAGAAATTATATCTCCTCAATCTTTATGCATTGTAGCTCTAAAGCTAGAAGGACCTTGGGAAACATCAGGTCCAGTCCCCACACTTAATAGACACTAAAGTCTCAGAGAGTTAAATGACTTACCCAAGGTCACACAGGGAGATGTGTTAAATTTGAACCCAGGTCTTTTGACTCGAGCTCAGAGTCTTTTCACTATAAATGATCAATAAATGTTTATTTATTGATTGATTGATTCACTATGCCACCCTGCCACCTTCTGGCCCATGGCTGGGTGACATCTTAATTCTGTTGCCAATTCTCTTTGGCACAGCTCCCTTCACTCCCATGATGGGGACCATGGGACCACCCAGGTAACTATTAATGCAAACCTTTTTAAGGAGACTGAACCCATGTGTCCCTTCCATGAAACAAAAATACACATGCCCTGTTCCATGGGAAGTGCTCCAATCCAATTCACACTAAAAAATAATGTTATTGACTTTTCACAGCCATGCTATAACTGCAAAGGTTTGTAAATGATTTGTTTATGCTGAAGGAATGTTTGGCTGTTCTCTTTTATAATCCTGTGAGCATGCCTATGCTGTCAGATTAAAAAATGACCAGCACTAAAGTTCAGAGCTATAACCAGGATGGAGTGACTGGGGCTTAACCACAGATAAATGATAGTATGTGAAGCCGAGCAACATAAAAACAACAGACCTTCGCATCTACTTAGCAATAATTAGCTAGATAAGAAAGCAACCCAGGGGTGGAACTTCCTCCCAAACCTCGATCTCTTCTTCCCTCCTTTCATTTGAGGACACACTTTATGCCACTTTCCCTGGGCTAAAATTATGATAGTTTCTCTGACCATAATCACAGCTGCCAAAGTTATAAGAAATAAATAATAATAATAGTTGGTGTTTAAATAATGCTTTAAGTTCTGCAAAGCACTTTCCCCATGAAAACATGATCAGATAGATGTTGAAGCATTTTTACTTTCATTTTGCTGAAGGGGAAACTGAGTCTGAGACAGGTTAAGTACTTTTCTCATTGGCAAATAGCCAGGAAGCATTCTGTGGTGTTCCAGGAGGACTAGCTCCTCTCGTTCGAGGGCTTGCAGAACCCTTTGCAGGGCTGCTCACCTAATTTGGTACGCACTTGTCTCCCACCTCTCACCTGTGACTCCAAGAAGCTTAGCATTTGCAGTGACCGCACCCCCAGTAAAAACCTTCTCAGCAGACAGGCGAACCAGGTTGAGGGTAATCAACAGGCTTCAAACCCATTGGTGAGTTATGAAGATACGTACTTAAAGCATGTGAAGACTTCCTCAGGCAGAATGGGTGTATGAGAATGATCTGGTCCAATGGCCATGGAGGCAGTTGATGTAAACACTGTGTAGCACTTAGAGCTTGGTCAGACATGGAAGACACCAAGGTCATCCACTGAATCCTTGGTCATCGCCAGTCATTCTGACTTTTGTCTTACCATTGGACTTCAATGAATCTGGAAGAGAGAGTGAGACTGATGACTGTGCAATTCTGCCTTGCTTCAATCCAATTCATGCACAAGACATCACCCCATGATATCACTTGTCCTCTTCAAAAATAACAATTTAGTGTTACAGCCAGAATTCTACACCAGGTCTTTGAACTCCAAGTCTAGGGCTCTTTCCACCATACCACATGACCTCTCTAAAGTAAAGCATACTCTCTACATTCTTTTTTTTTTAAGCAATCAGGGTTAAGTAACTTGCTCAAGGTTACATGGCCAGGTGTTTCTGGGTGGGTGCTAAGTGTCTGAGCCCGGATTCGATCCCCAGGTCGTCCCGACACTGGGGCCGGTGCTCTTACTCGCTGTGCTACCTGGCTGCCCCTACTCTCTACATTCTTAAGGGGTATGCTCTAATGGTATCTTAAACAGAGAAACCCTAAAAATGTAAACTGGACTATACTATGATGAAGACTGTTTCTTTTTTTCCACTCTTGCCTCTACTCACTTGCAGAATGCCAAGTTTACTTTGCTGATCCTCCCTATTCTGTCTGTAACAAGAACCAGCCCCAGCTGAGTTGAAGAATGTCTAACATCTTCCCCACCAAGAAGATAGAAGGAAACTTGAAAGAAAACTGGGGGAAATGGGAGAATTTTTCAAGCTTTTAGATCCCTAGAGAGTACTTATTCAGAGTCGAAACCTTAACTAGGGTGGGGTAACGCAGGTACTAGTACCCAAAGGAGTGATTTCTTTCTTTTTTTTGAGGAGGCATAAATGTCCTCACTAAGTGGTCAGTGACCACTGAGCCAGTCAGTGTGTCATACCTTTCAATATTCCGCTAGTCTTTGCCTGTTCAGATACGGGAGGAAAGGCAGGCTCCAGAATAGAACTAAGGCATGGGGTGGCTAAAAAAGGTTTGGGGAGTGGGTTTGCTGACCCTTCTACTTATCATTAGTTTCTCCTCTGCACCAATGCCACTCCCCTAGTCTGTCTTCTAGGCACCTTTTTACTTCCCTCTCAACTGTTTTTGCTACAAGTGAAAAAAAAATTTAAGTTATACTTCTGGAAAGTAGACATCAAACTTTAGAGACACCTTATCTCAAGCTGGTCTGAATGACTGTGAAACCATGTGGACATGGGAGGAGTGGTCTGCTCTTGATCCCCTGGGTAAACTTCTGTAAGGTCATATTCCCATAATACCAGGGAAACACTTCAGGGTAGAGGCCCCTTAACGGACACTGTGTGAGAGCTATAAAGCAGAGAGAATTGAATTTTTTAAATAGTGAAATAAAGGCTTCCCTATACCGAATATTTGGTTGTTACCCTGAGTGCTTGTGTGGAAGCTGAATGCTTCTTTTGTTCACATCTGCAGAAAGTTAGGCAAGAGGAATAGTTGGAGATTTCTCAGGGTGAACTCTTGCTGGAAACAAAGAGCCAAGGAAATATGACCCTCAAGGGTAAGACTCCAAGATCAGAACTGATATCTGGGAGCCCAGTCTCTAGAGGTGTCTGAGTCACAGATTAAGTATGTATAAGGAGAGAAAGATTGAGACCCTCTATAATATACAAACTACAAATAGTAATTTGCCAAAATTGCATAAGAACAGTATTTGCTACCTCCTCTAGTAGCTAGAAAATACTTTTATTAAGTTCTTTGATTTTTTTTTATATACAAGTATAACTTTAAGATCACTCTAGTTAGGGATTTATTTTTTACCAAAGAAGTTAGGTGTCATAAAGAACTTGTTAGCAAACTCCCTCTGACATCCTTTAGGAACAGAAGCAATAACTTCTAAACATTATAGGGGTTAGCACCTGGACTTTTTCAGTTTCTGTTTTATTTTGCTTTGCTTTGTTTTCCTAAGAAAGCTAACCTTTTTCACAAGTATGCCTGAGTGACTCATTCATTTTTCAGAGCCAAGCTCAAATTTAATTTCCTTCATGGAGGCTTCCTAGTTTATAGCTAGCTGTTTTGGCTTATAGCTTCTTTGACTTCTTATAAATATGTAAATGAGATAATATTTGTAAAGCTCTTAGCATAGTACCTAGCATACAGTAGGTGCTTAATAAATGCCTGTTTCCCACCCTACCCCCAACAGCCTGAATTTTTCTATACTACTCATTTGTCAATTAGTAATATATCATCAGATACCTGCTAATTGTGTGACCCTGGGTAAGTAACTTAACCTTGTTTGACTCAGTTTCCCCATCTGTAAAATGAGCAAACCAATCCAGTATCTTTTCCAAGAAAACCAACTGGGGTCATGAAGAGTCCAACATGACCAAATAATGACTCAGCAAAACCCTGTACTGTCATATAAATTCCTCTGCGGCCGTGTTACCTCCTCTATGAGAAAAGAATTTTTTACATGCTTCTCAAATCATGCCCCATAGGCCACATATTCAACATGACAACTGTGTTCATTTCAAAGATTGGGCTGCCTAGAGCCCCACTTGTTCTGCCCAAAGACTTAGGAAAAACCCAGAATGGTTAGTTAAGAAAGGGGGATCAGTAGTTCAGAAGGGAGCACATCTTTGTGTATATGAATATGTTTATCCCAAAGGCAAAATCCCAAAAAGCAGTGTTGCAAAAATTTACCTTCTGGGAAACACGACAGTATTCTCAGTACTCAAAGGCATAATCCATGGCATTTGAATAATGGGTTCTATTCCTGGCCAATTGACACTACTGATCTATAAAGCTCCCCTTTTGCTTAACAGATGCAATATAGTTGCTTGAAATGACATATAAAACACAGGAGAACTCTGACAGCCTTCCACACTTCTCCATCTGCCAGGCCAGGTTCCACCTCATTTAGTATCTGTTCTGAAATGCTGAGAGTTTAGGGGAAAGCGGACGTGAAGCAAAAGTCATACATTTTTCAATTACAATCTTGTTGGTTGTTTTTTTTTTAGTTCAATAACACTGAGCTCAATGGAGGCAATGGATATGATTTTAAACATACCAATGTACCTCCCTCATATAGGAATACAGAGAGAGAGAGAGAGAGAGAGAGAGAGAGAGAGAGAGAGAGAGAGAGAATACCAAGTATAGATGTTATTGGTTTTTCTTCATACCCAAGGTTATAGACATTGGCCTATATTTATCACTAAACTATTAATAAATGTTAGTTGATGTTGCTAGACTTATACAAATAGATATCCCTTTCAGTGCCAAACCCAGTTGCTCAATCTGACATTTTATGCAATGGTGAGCAGGAACCAGCTTATCCAGGCTCCTGAGAGCAGATTGTTAATTTTTACTGTGAGCATTTACACCTTGAAAAATCAGCAAAGGCTATAAATCAAGATCTGATTTATTGTCTTATTGATTTTCTATAATTAAATGTACTGGGAAAATGGCAATAATGAAGATTAAAATTAAAAGTAGGTTGTGAGTATTATTTTTTCCCCCAGAGGACCAGGTGTTAAATAGTTAGCAGAATATCCCTGCTTTGAAGGAATAAAGGTATTTTTATTCATTTCTTCAGGTGACTTTACACAACTGTCAGTTTTTTATGGTTCAATCCTGTGATTTATTCTGTGTAGTGAACTCCCTTTACTGATGCAAATTTGCATTTTGCAATTAAAAAAAATGGACAAATCTTTGATTTGTTGAAAATATAGAACTCCCCGTGAGAGACCCTTCTCTATCTATGAAGAATTGGTCCCAGCATTTGAAATTGGTTTACACTTTAAAAATGCACATATCACAACTGAACAAGATAGAGGGTTGCAAGGTTAGAAGGATGAGCAGACATTACAAATTCTCTTTTTAGAATTTATGATTCTTTGCTCTCCCCAAGATCAATGGGTATACATGGCAAAGCAACACATTTAGATTTGTTTTTAAAACCGCTAAATTGCCTAGAAGATCTGGGAGTTAAACTGGGTGTAACCAGGTAATCCAGTTGAACCCCCTCACTATGTAGGGGGAATAAATAAGACACAGAAAGGGGAAATGACTTGCCTAAGATAACCTTAGGATCATAGGTCTAGAGTAGATAGAACAGAGTTTGAAGGCCATTTAGTCCAATATCTTCAGTTCACATATGAAGAAACTAACAAGCCTAAAGATTCCAACACCAAAGTAAAAATGGTGATGGATAAACCATGCAAACTATAATTGTCCTCCTGCACTTGTCAGCATCAGCTTTGTGAAAATAAGTGCTCCACTCCAGAAGTACTAGTCCCTGGGTAACAACCAAATATTTGATATAGGGAAGCCTTTATTTTTACTATTTAGAAAATTCAGTTCTCCCTGCATTATACTTCTAATACAGTGTCCGTTAAGGGGCCTCTACCCTGAAGTGTTTCCCTGCTATTATGGGAATATGACCTTACAGAAGTTTACCCAGGGGATCAAGAGCAGACCACTCCTCCCACATCCACATGGGCTTCAGTCATCCAGACCAATTTGAGATAAGGTGTCTCTAAAATTTAATGTCCACTTGCCAGAAGTTATAGCTTAGATTTTTTTTTTCACAAAAATAGTTGAGAGGGGAGTAAAAGGGTGCCTAGAGGATAGACTGTGGGAATGACACTGGTGCAGAGGAGAACCTAATCATAAGTACAAGGGTCAGCAAATCCGTTCCCCAACCTTTTTTTAGCCACCCCATGCCTCAGTTCTATTCTGGAGCCTGCCTTTCCTCCCGTATCTGAATAGGCAAAGACCAACAGAACACTGAAAGATGTGACACACTGGCTCAGTGGTCACTGACCACCTTACTGAGGAAATTTATCCCCACTCAAAAGGAAAAAAAAATCACTCTTTTGGATATTAGCATCTGAGGCAAAAACCTAGCTACCCTATCCTACTTAAAGTTTTGACTCTGAATAAGTACTCTCTAGGGATCTAAAACCTTGAAAAATTCTCCCATTTTCCCCAGTTTTCTTTCAAGTCGCCTTGTGTCTTCCTGATGGGAAAGATGTTAGGAATTCTTCAAATCAGCTGGGATTGTTTGGAGCCTCACCCCCACCCCTTTTCAGTTCTATGGTGTCAGGAACAGACAAGTGTACAAGCCAGAGACTCTGGATTAGAACTTTGGTAGCCTAGAGCTGGAAATTCTGTGTCCTACTGATCCAAGTACCTGAGATCTTGGGGATCATCTAAATTAATGGTTCCTAAAGTATAGTCCCAGGATCCCTGAGAATCTTCAAGGTCAAATCTACTTTCATAATTATACTAAGATGTTTTAATGTCTATTATAGTAAATATTGATAGATATGACTCACATAAACAAAATCTCTTGAGGGGCCTCAGTAATTTTCAAAAGTGTAAAGCATTCCTCAAGTGATAAAGGTTGAGACCTAAAGCATCTCTCAAGCTATACATTCATAATGTGGACAGTTGTGAGTTAGCTTGTCTCTCTCATGTTCCATCTTTTCTTGGAGACAGGATGTCTGTGGTCTGGCATTGTACTTCTTTGTTTACTTTCTCTTGGTGCTGTATTGTTACTGGGAGACCAAGTGAAGAAATTGACTCCAACATGAACAAGGCTTTTCTGCCTTGGTAGCTAAGAACTTGGAGCTCAATGTAATGTTGTGGCCATGAAAAATATGTATGTTTACTTTTAAGGTTAACCGTGCTTAATTTATGCTGTACTAACCATTGAGGTTAAATGTCATCCAGGGTCATACAAGTAGCAAGTCAAAGAGCTGGGATTTAAAGTACTGGACTGGAGGAGCCAAGATGGCAGAGTAGAAGCACGACCTTCCCACAGCTCCCACACCTTACCCAATCCATGTAAAAAGGTGACTCTAAACAAACTTTGGAGCTGCACAACCCACAAAATGACAAAGAGAATCTAACCCCCCGCCGAGGACAGACCAGGAGGCTGGCAGGAATCGGCCAGCGCAGCTCTCTGGGAGCCGAGCCCAGCACCACACGGAGGCTTTAGCCCCAGGGTGGGCCTTACCAGCCGCTGTCCAGATGGGCTCCAGATCAGCAGCAGCTGTGGCCGTTTCCAGATTTATCAACACATAGATGTGAAGGACAAAATGAGAGGTCAATGCAGTCCAGACTTTGGGACCAGTAAGTGGGAGGGCGTGGCTTTTACCCTCGCTGAGACACCAGCACAGCCAGCCAGCACCATGTGGCAGCTTCAGCTCCTAGCCTACAGAGTGTAGGGGGACCAAGCACCAGTCTGAAGGGTAATCACTCTTGCTTTAACCTTCTTGGATCTGGATTGCAGTCTAGGGTGGAGGTCCTGGGGTATGTGTCCAGCTTGCCGGAGCCTGTAGAGACCTCAGAGAGGGCACCCATCTAATACCTCTGGCAGCTGAGAAAACCTCAGCGTTTGGGATGAAAGCTCCCCTGTCTGGTGGCAGAGTCCTACTGTGGCAAAACATCCAAAAGTCAAGTAATTGAGTGGCAAAATGAGCAGGCAAAGGAAACAAAGCAGACAGAAGATTCCAACAATAGACTCCTATTTTGGGGACAAAAAGAGCAAAGCATGGAACAGGAGGAAAATAGTGAAGTCAGAGCTCCTGCACCAAAAGCTTCAAAGGAAGATACAAGCTGGTTACAGGCCATAGAGAACCTTAAGAAGCAGATAAGAGAAGTGGAGGAAAAATTGGGAAGAGAAATGAGAACGATGCAAGAAAATTATGAAATGAGAGTCAACAGCCTGACTGAAGAAAATAATACCTTAAAAAACAGACTGACTCAAATGGCAAAGGAGGCTCAAAAAGGCAATGAGGAAAAGAATGCCTTAAAAAGCCAAATTTGACAGATGGAAAAAGAATCTCAAAAGCTCAATGAGGAGAATCATTGCTTCAGAATTAGATTGGAGCAAATGGAAGCTAATGACTTTATGAGAAATCAAGATGCTGTTAAACATATCCAAACAAATGAAAGAATAGAAAGCAATGTGAAATATCTCATGGGAAAAACCACTGACCTGGAAAATAGATCCATGAGAGATAATTTTAAAATTATTGGACTACCTGAAAGCCATGACCAAGGTAAGAACCTAGAAATCATCCTCCAAGAAGTTCTGAAAGAAAACTTTCCTGATGTTTTAGTACCAGAGGGCAAAATAGAAGTTGAAAGAATCCACCGATCACCTGCTGGAAAAGATCCCAAAAAGAAAACTCCTAGGAATATTATAGCCAGGTTCCAGAATTCCCAGATTAAGGAGAGAATATTACAAGCAGCCAGGAAGAAACAATTTGAATATTGTGGAAACACAATCAGGATAACCCAGGATCTGGCAGCTTCTACACTGAGGGATCGAAGGGTTTGGAATGTGATATTCCGAAAGTCAAAGGAGCTGGGATTAAAACCAAGAGTCACCTACCCAGCAAAACTGAGTATCATGTTTCAGGGGAAAATATGGTCATTCAGTAGAATAGAGGACTTTCAAGCATTCTTGCTGAAAAACACCAAGGTTGAACAGAAAATTTGACATTCAGATACAAGAAGTAAGAGAAGCATGAGAAAGTAAACAGGGAAAAGAAATCATAAGGAACT
>NW_027186304.1:71061952-71095058 GCF_028583685.1 Petaurus breviceps papuanus | reverse complement strand
ATATATATATATATATATATATATATATATATATATATATATATATGAGGGTATATGGGCATATGAATACATATGTGAATGTGTGTATATATGTCTACAGGTATACATAGATAGAGGGAATAGGACCAATTTAACAGGAAGGGATGATACTTAAAAGGTGAAATTAAGAGGTGAGAGGAATATAATCAAAGGAGATAGGGAGAGACAGATTGGGGAAACTATCTCATACAGAAGAGGCAAGGGAAAATGGTTACAATGGAGGGGAAGAATAGGAAGGCAAAAGGGAATGGGTTAACCTTATTTCCATTGAATTTGGCTTGAGGAGGGAGTGAAATACACACTAAAGAGGGTATCTCACCCTCCAGGAGAGTAGTGGGGAAAGGGGATGAGAGGGGGGATGATGGAAGGGAGGGAAGCCTGGAGGGGAGGGAAGTTGGAAGCACCCACTTTTGAAAAGGGACGGAATCAAAGTAGAGAATAGAACAAGTGGGAGGTGGGATAGGAGGGAGGGAAATATATTCAGTCTTTTACAATATATCTACTATGTTATTGTCTTGCATTAGCCACATATGTACAACCTATACTGAACTGCTTATCTTCCCAGTAATGGTGGGTGACAAGGAAGGAAGGGAATGAATCTGGAATTGAAAGTTTTAAAATCAAATATTTAAATATATGTATATGTGTATATGTGTGTGTATGTATATATACATATATATATATATATATACTATTATTAATACCATCTTACATGTAATTGGGAAATAAGATATACAGGCACTGAGGCATAGAGACCCACTGGAAAAGTCGAAAGGGGTATGGGAGAAAATATGGGAGAGAGCAGATTGGAGGAGGGGATATACTGTGGGACTGCTATTTTGGGGTGGTAGGTAGGGGAAAAACAGGGAGAAAATTTGTAACTCGAAATCTGGCGGAAATGAATGATGTAAATCAGAAGTTAATAAAGCATTAAAAAATAAAAAAATAATAAAGTACTGGACTTTTTAGAAATGGTTTTGGGTATGAGCAAAGGTTTTTAAACCCAACATTCTGTCAGGAGGATGTCTGCATTAAAAAAAATTCAGTCTGTAGATATGTGATGTTCAGGGAAATTTTAATCAGAAATATTATCTAGAATTACTAGATCTGAGTTGGGGGATAATATTTCCTCTCTCCTTTGACAGGTAGGTGTTTAGGTGGAAAGAAAAAGTCTAATTGGAGAGCATAGCACATATTCTCAATGTCTCAGAGATGCCCCACATGGCAATAATCTTTCTGTTCTTCTCTCTTGTAAAAGAAAGATGGAGGCATTCAGAGAACTGATGGGAACATTGGGAAAACATCCCTGGGGTTTTAGCAAAGGGAAATCACAAAAGAGATTCTCATTTGAAGGAGACCATAGTCAGTATCTATCTAGGAAGTGATCAGATAGAGACTTTAATTCCAAATGAAACTAGAATTTAATGTTAGAGAAGCCTAGGGGTTTCAACACTCAAACTAAATAACTTAGAACAGAGAAGTCAGTTGGAATGGCAAATCCATTCCTTTAATGAGCTGGAACAGCCAAACAAAATAGATTACTAGTGACTGTGACTAATGGATGTTGTAGCTGAGGGGAAAGCATCCTGAAAGCTTTTGATGTCAACCTGGTTTGAAGTCTCTGGGTACCATCTTAAGAATTTGCCCAATTCTCAAATAAAACTTCACTCTAGGTTGAAAAAAACATTCAACTCAAATGGGAATGAAACTGGGATTAAATTTAGAAATGACAAATAGCTATTAAGGATTAGTGAGTAAGTTACCTAATAATTCAATTTTAAACTCCATGGGGGAAGATTGCATGTCTCATCTAAAACTTGGCATCATTCCCAGCACTTGCCTCAATGCTCTGTGCACAATAGACACTAACTGTTTGCCGAATCAAAATGAATTAAGTTATACCTCAGTCTCCCTTAAAAATACATGTGCTTTTATGCTTATGCTTATTCTAATGAGTTCCATTTTAATAAATATTAATAAATGGGTAGGAAAGTCTACTAATCTTTCCTCAAATTAATGTATGTGGGAAATCTGTTTGAACCATGAGGACATTGCCAAGGTATCAGCTGATGAGACAAAATTTTCATTGCAGTCAAGATATTCAAGGGAAAGTAGCATTTGGAGTCATGAAACCTAACACTGTACCATATAGTCATTCAATTCTTCATTTGTAATATTTTCCTAAAGTATAAATGATCATTTATTAAAAAGCAACTAGTGAGGCACAGCTTAGAGGCCTGAAGAAATATAAAGTTTGGATAAGATACGGTCCCTGCTCCTCCAAGAGTCTAACAGAGGCTAAAGTGTATGGACAGGTAATTATTTTATCCAATGCACAAGCATATTAAAACAGGATAAAACAAAGTACTAGGCTCAACAGAACTTGGTAATTTATTGAACCTGAAAGATAAAAAGAGGGCAAAGTTAAAGATCCAGTTAGGGTTTTTAAGTGCAGGAAACTAGGTAAATGATAGCACTAATAAAGTCCAAAGTAAGAACAGGTTTAGTGGATAAGATAATAATCTTAGTTTGGAATATGTAATGTTTGAGGTGCTGATGAAATACCCAGGTGTAGACATCTTGTAGGCAGTTTGAAATGTATATCTGGAGCTTTAGAAGAAAAGTCTGGACTGGAAATAGAGATTTGGGAGTCAACTGCATGAATGTGGTAGCTGAAGATGTAGAAATGAATAAAACTACCAAAGAGAGACTACATAAAGAAAAGGCAGTAAAAACAGAACTTTGGGAAGCATCCATCTTAAGGCATCAGGAAGAAGACAATTTGCCAGAAAAAGAGAAGAAAGAGGTTTAAGAATTGGAAATGAACTAAAAGACAATGACCTCAGAAGCTAATGGAGGAGAAAAGTCTTCAATGGTGTCAAGTGCTGCAGAAAGAAAAGGAATAAATAAAGGATAAAGAAGATATGGATTTTTTAACAAGGGACATCAGATTTGATGGTTAGAAGGGGCATTGGTGACCTTTGGCAGAGTAGTTTCAGTTAGAATGGTGGTTATAGAAGCCCACCTCCAAGGACCTAAGAGAGCTGACTCTCTGTATGGATTTGTTTTTTCATACTCTTTAGAAGGTTTCATTATTGGGGCAGCTAGGTGGCACAGTGAATAGAGTACCAGCCCTGGAGTCAGGAGGACCTGAGTTCAAATCTGGTCTCAGACACTTAACACTTACTAGCTGTATGACCTCGGGCAAGTCACTTAACCCCAATTGCCCTGCATTCCCCCCTCCAAAAAAAAATTGTTTCATTATGTTGGTATGTAGAAAATGTCTTCATTCATAGTATTTCCTTGAGAGTATCAGGACTGGGAAAGTTTCTTTTTTTTCTTTGTGGAGGGGGAAGGGCAGGGCAATTGGGATTAAGTGACTTGCCCAAGGTCACATGGCTAATAAGTGTTAAGTGTCTGAGGCCAAATTTGAACTCAGGTCCTCCTGATTCCAGGGCCAGCGCTCTCTATTCACTTCGACTGGGACAATTTCAGGTTGACTTTGTAGACTGTGTAGCTCTGTTTGGTCAGATTAAGGACAGATGCCTATCAGATAAAAATTTTCTACTTTTGGTGGGAATTTGGCACTGACTGGAATGTTGCTGTCTGTATCTATTGCATTTGAATTTGACTATGCTTTTATTGAATCTAATTAAAGTTGTCAATCATGAGTGTTAGTGAATGACTGAACACTGTTTTATTTAGAAAGGATGTGAATAGGAAATAGATGGAGGTGGAGCCATGAATCATATATCATGATTGATATTTTCCTAGATATCTAGCTCATAATATAATAGGAAATGGTAGTGTTGAACTATTGATGGTCACCAGTCCCAAGATTCTGACAGGCTCAATGAGTTACATAGATGACAGCTTTCTTCCAAGGAGTTAAAAGTACCTTTGCATATGTTGTTTTATTTATTCCATATTTATGCATTTTCTATTATCCAAAAGAAAGAAGTAAAGATTTTTTAAATTATCCCCAGTTGTAGATTTTCCTAAGGCCCAACATTGACAGAGCCTGCACCAAGACCAAAGTAATTCATATCAACTTTAACCACTAAACAAGCTGCTTTCGTTTTTTAAAAAATTGTTAGATCAGGAATTTCTTTCTTCTTTTTGTAGCCTTGAGAAATACTGTATAGGAACTGCAGCAACAAAACATTTGCTGTTTAGTTGAAACCATAGATGAAGGAATTTTGGGACTTACAAAAGGGTCTTAGAGGTAATCTATTCAAAACCCTTCATTTTAGGACAGGGAAACTTAACACCCAAGAATATTAAGCTACTTTCCTAAGTTAATTAATGTCAGAGCCATGGTAGCTTCCAGCACACTGATGACTCAAGGCCACTGTACTGGATAGGACAGGTAAGTATAAAGAAGACAACTATCCCCAAGCAAATATAGAGTTCTTAACTCCAGGCTACAGGATTCAGTGTTTTAAGGTCAGCTGCACAGATAGGAATTATGTGCACTTAGCAAATTGTGCCAGGCTTATATCATTGGACTCCTAAGTCATTCTACTCAATTGTGTATCTCCCATGGATTTATGGAGATTGAAAATAAACCCCACATTATTATAGTGCTAAGATTGTTTTAGGGAATGAGGGCTTGGCAGTTGATTATAAATAACTCTGGACTTAGAAGATCTATCTGGTGAAAGTTCTTATTCTGCAACCATTTTGCTTTGTAGATAAGTCACTCACCCTTTCTCTTTTTCAGTTCTATCCTCTATAAAATGGTAGTAATGATACCTAACCCTACTTGTCTGAAAAGGAAGCTGAGTAGATATAGGAGAAACCACTATGATCCCTTTGGAAGAAGGATGATACAGCAATTTATGCAGGCATGATATATTTAGAAAGGATGATTTCATCTAGAAAGGATGGGAATAGGTGGGAGATGGAGGTAGAGCCATGAGTGACAAGTCATAGTTTCCTAGTCATCTAGACAATGGAAGTAAATAACAGTAAGTGGTAGAATACTGTGGTAGCTGAAGTCACCAGTTCCAAAGTTCTTACAACTGTCAGGACCAACTTGTTGCATACACAATATAGCAACTTTCCTTCAGGGAATCCAAAGAACCTTTACATATATTATTTCATTTGGCCAATTTTAATGCATTTTCCATTATTTACAAGAAGGCAGTAAAGATGTTTTCATCATTTCTAGTTTTAGATTTTCCTAAGGCTCATCATTAACAGAGGAAAAGAGAAGAAGGGAAAGGGAAAGGGGAGGTGTAGTGATCCAGTGGTACTCTAAACCTTAGATCATGTGAATCTGTTATCTCTATACTACTGACAACTGAGTTGGATGTCAGGAGATCCTGGTTTTTCAACTTTGGACCTTTGTGACTTAGGGCAAGTGACCTAACACTTTTGAACCTCAAGGTTTTCATCTGTAAAACGAGGAAGTTGGACTGTAGTTATCCCTTCCACATGGTGACTTTCCTATCATGGTTTTCATATTTTGTGGGTCGGCATAAGAAATTTAATGGGAATTTTGGGGGAGCTTTGTGGGAGCCACAGATGACATACAAAGGCAAGCAGATGCAGAAAAAGTTTAGAAATTCAGAAATGCATAAATATATGTATAGTACTATATAGTGTCAACATGTTGTATCTTTTAATACCATAATAATTCAGACTTCTTCTCTGGTACAAAGAGTAGGTAAAAAAATTATGTGCCTTTTCCAGAACATGGGGCACTGTGCCCCTAATTCACCCTCCCCCCATGATATAAAAGGGGTAGCTCTAGATGGACTTTCAATTCCTTTCTTCCTCCAAATATAAGATGTTATTCATAAATTTTCAGTTTGTTATTGACTTTCATGTTTGAAATCTGCAGACATATTTTGTGTCAAAAATAAAGGACCTAGCTTGGTTTTTCCATTTTCTAAAAAAGTTTATAAACCATTAGAGATGTCCTTCCTGGTACGAGGTGGAGGTGAGAGGTGGAGGAAGGGGCAGAGAGTTGTTCTGATTGGTTTCATACTATGATAGAACCCCTTTTTCAAAATTAATGATGGGTAATATTCTGCTCCAGGGAATGGGGAGGATGAAGTTCTTAGAAATTCTGCGGCATGGCTGAAATTAAATCAGCATGCAAGTCTGAGAAATTTATCACTTTATGAAACCAATAAATATCCAGATTTAGCAAATGTACTTGTGATGGATCGCAGACCAAAATTATTTTTTTTCCTACCTGTATGTAGTGAAATATTTGGGGAGATTTTTTATTTTGCCGACTTTTCAGTTTTCCTTTAACAAAAGGCCCCCAGGAGGAGGGTGGAGGGAGCGATGGGGTGATAGATTTGAGTTTTCCAAAGAAGCTCAGAGGTACTGGGAGCTAAAACCTTCACCTTATCTTCTCCCCTATATCATCAGCCTGTTAGGCTGTTAGTACTCTACATTTGCTGGACAGCTCCACTCTCTCCACTGAGAAAGGCCAGTGTACATCCTCCTAAGGACCTCCTGTGGTGAAATGAAGGAACTTCAGGGTAATAATGAGAAGGCTCTGTTGTAGGAGTCAGTCAGATCAGACTAAGTATCAACCAGCTCATCTCCCTGACTTTACTATAACCATTCTGAATATAAGCTCAGTTAATACTGAAAGAGCATAGGCAAGGGCTAGTTTTTTCTATAGTACTTAAAAATGTCCTCTTGTTCACATGAACTCCCCAAAGGCCTCGAAAAACTTTTTTGAAAATATTGAGAGCCCTAAGGAATTAATGGGGGGTAGGGAAATAGTCTTAACCACAGCTTCTAATTGAGCCCTGATACTGCTTGTCTGCCTCCTCAAGTTTCATTAGTGGTCAGGCTAATACATGAATGATCCTAGCCAAAGTAGTTGCATGTGAGTTTGTGATAGTAATGGAATATAAAGATCCCCCTGTATTGGCTTGGTTTTCAAATTGATTGTGTTAAAACCCAGAGCTTGTTAATCCCACCTGTGGGATGGACTGGTTGACTTGAAAAGAGAGTCCTGAACTGGGAGGAGCTGGTGACGTAGATTTGGAGAGACAAGAGAGAGGCAGAAGAACTTTTTGGAAGCAGCACCCTCGTGGAGGCAGAGAGAGACTGAGAGGATTGCTGAGGGCTGCTTTAAATTACCCTGGACTTTTGAGACCTGCCCCCAGAGCTGCCAAGGACTGAGGAGACACGGCTGTTTTGCTGGTACTTTGTCTGTTTTGATGTTTTGTTTTTTTTTTGACAGATTTGTTCACTGGTGAAAGATAGTCCTGTTGAAGAAGTCCTGGAACCTGGCTGTTGGCTAAGAGCTCCTGAGACTGTCCTGCAGACAGAGAGTGAATACTGTTCACTGGTGAAGGACAGTGCTGTTGTTGCAGGGGTCTGGGAACCTTTCTGTTGGTTCAGAAGCCCTGAAGAAGGATTTTCTTGTTGTATGTTTACAGAAATCCTGGGAGAGGGTTTTGCTAATGTTTTCAGGGTTTCTAGGACCGTTCTGCAGACAGAGGATGAATTAATGAAGAGACTGGCAATGTATCTTGTAGCCTTGCTAAGCCTTGTCTCCCCAGGAACTAAGATTGCTGAGAACTTGCCTCCCATCAAGATGAAGAAAAGACCTCCCTTTGGGTATTAAGTGCTGTGCTTAAGCTTGATGTAACTCTGGGGTAGATTCAATTGTGATCCAGGGGTGGGGAACTTTTGACCTTTTTGTGTTCTATGGTTGAACAAATGAATGTACTTTACTTATGTTTGGAAACTAATCTCCATTTGAGAAGAGGGGCTTTGTGGTGGACTAAATGAAGGTACAGCCTAGGGGTGGAGTAGTATTTAGAACAGGGACTTTGTAATTGATTGAATGAATGGAAGGTCCTGGGGTGGGGTAGTACTTGGAGATTATTTAATCACACTTAGTAAATGCTGTATTTTGAATGATGTCATGTTTTGATCTTCTCTGTCCTTGGTTTGTCACCGAGTAAAATGGAAAGCACCTATGCTGGTATTCTGAACCTTGGGAAGTTGCCTTTGCTTGGCATTACATTACAGAGTTCTAGCCCCCCCCCCCTAAAAAATGTTATAAGGCAACTCACAGACTGGTTCTGCTACAATTGTAAAGAGGTCAGAACTCCTAGGGACAGCCAGTGATAATAAGAAGAAGAGAACCAAAGTATTTAGAATTGAAAGGGACTTTAGAGATTCGAGGATCACACATTTAGAGATGGAAGGAAGCTCTGGGGTGCCATAATCCTGCCACCAACAACCCCCATTTGACAGATGAGGAGATTGAAGCTTAGAGAGGTCAAGTGACTTGTACAAGATCACACCAAGAGTAAACAGCAGAGCCCAAAATTGAACTAAGGTTATCTCATTCTAGAGACAGTATCTGTTCATTCCACAACACTCTGTTAAATGAATGAATTTTAAAACTTCAAACATTTGTTAATCTATTATTATGTGCTAAATGGTAAGGTTCTTAATTTAAAAGCAGACAAAATTTTCTTCAATAGGCTTACCTAAGAAAGCAAGGTAGAATAGTGAATGATAGTGTGCTAGATGAAGAGTCAGGAAATCCTAAATTCAAATCATGCTTCAGACCATTACTATCTATGTAACCCTAGGCAAATTACTTAACCTCCCTCAGCCTCAGTTTCCTTATCTGTAAAACAGGAATTATTAGAGAATCTCTCTCTTCAGATTTTTGTTAGGATCCAATGAGATAAAATATAAAGCACTTTCTAAATCTCAAAGCAAAGAATAAATCCTAGCTATTATGATGACTATATTTTGATTGGAGGAGACAAGGCAAGTAAGATAGTTGTGGCTAGGGAAGGGCATTTTGGCTCAGGAAGTTACAAGGATGGCAAGTAGATTCTGCCCTTGCATATGAGAAAATGGAGACCCAGAGAGATGATGGGATTTTCCCAAAGTCTCATGGGTTTATTAATAGAAGAACCAAGATCCAAAGCCATATTTATTAATTCCAAGGCTAATGGCCACTATATCTATCACTGCATATAAGTCTGTAGGTTCCCTCATTTACCTTCTTTAGACGGAGGCACATCTTAGTCACAGAATTTGGTTCTAGGCCCTTCCATAACCCTAGAATCTGTACTAACTTCTACAGAATCCTAATTCCCCTACAATTCTAAAATTTGCTTATGTGGATCAGAAATACTGGGAAAAGGCCTAGAAATGCATGTCTTCATATCTTTGAGACCAGATCTGGATTCTGAGGTAGCTGCAATCTGGACTAGGCCATATATCTGTGTTTTCCTTCAGTTGAACCTATAGGGTAGACCTGAGGGGTCACTTGCACAGGTTTGGAGTCACTAATAACCTATGCAGAATTAATGAACTAGGAAAGTCCTTATGGTAGTAGTATTAAGAATGAATGAAAAAGTGTTTTATTTAGTGCTTATACCATGCCAAGCATCATTAGATGACTCTGAAGAACTTTGCAAACAACCTATATGTATGTATATATGTGTGTATATATATATATATATATGTATATGTATATGTATATGTATATGCTGCACAGTGTATTGGACTTCAGTGGGTTTAAATACTGCCCCAGGTACTTGTGAGCTGTGTGATCCTGGATCCTTATCAGAGCAATCTACCTCACAACATACATAGAGCTGCCTTTGGAAAGAGGTACCTATGAGATATATCTGTTCTCTTCTATGTGGCATCAGAAGGGAGATCCTGGAGGGGTGATGGTATGAAAAAAGAGTTCTAGCTTTGGAGAGACCATGGTGTAACCTCTTAGACTGAGAGATTGCCGGGGTGGAGAGAGGATTCACCTGACCAAAGGTGGGAATTTCTGAATCCCAGTATCTTGAATAAAAAAGGAGGGATTGCCTGGGCAGGCAGTAGCAGTCTCAAGGTTGTCTATTTACCAATTTCAAGTTCTAGGGTTCAGGAATCCAGATTTCCAGAATAGAGATCCTAAGCAGCGCCATCCTCTTATAGAAAAAAGTACTATACCCTGGAATCCAGCCTTCTGGTGAAAAGAAGGGGAGTTCCTGGATAGCACAAGTCTTTAGGAGAATAAAATTATTCATGTGGCCCTCATAGCTGGAGAAGCCACAAAGCACTAAGCCAATGACATGGGGACACAAAACACAGAAAATTTGCCCTCCCAAATTCCCATGACTTATTTGAAATGTGAAGGTTCAACGTGAAGTGGGTTTTCTCTTTAGCAACCCCAATTGTTTCCCTTCTGTGGAAAAGATAGAAATCAGTTAGAGTACTTGACCTTATAAAAGCATAATGAAGGGGAGGCCAGGTAGCACAGCGAGTAAGAGCACCGGCTCCAGTGGCAGTGTAACCTTGAGCAAGTTACTTAACCCCGATTGCTTAGGGGCGACCAGGTAGCACAGTGAGTAAGATAACTGGCCCCAGAGTCGGGATGACCTGGGGATCAAATCTGGGCTCAGACACTTAGCACCACACCCAGAAACACCTGGCCATGTAACCTTGAGCAAGTTACTTAACCCCAATTGTTTAGGGGCAGCCAGGTGGCTCAGCGAGTAAGAGCACCGGCTCCAGTGGCAGTGTAACCTTGAGCAAGTTACTTAACCCTGATTGCTTAGGGGCGACCAGGTAGCACAGTGAGTAAGACAACTGGCCCCAGAGTCGGGATGACCTGGGGATCAAATCCGAGCTCAGACACTTAGCACCACACCCAGAAACACCTGGCCATGTAACCTTGAGCAAGTTACTTAAGCCCAATTGCTTAAAAAAAAAACAACTTAATGAAACACAATGAATACCCACAGTAGAAGTTAACTTAATGGAAAAATAGTTGTAGAAGGCAATATATACTATTGCACATTTATTTTGCTATGTACAATGGATTCTTCACTTTCTTAATGAAGTAATAATGTACTTAATGTCATCTGCTGAACCTCTAGTGAAGCCTCATTGTTTTGTCTCCACATTTAATATCTTCTTTTCAAGTTCTGAAATCACACTAAAAACCCCTGGTTTATTAGGACACAACATATATGTGTGTGTGTGTGTGTGTGTGTGTGTGTGTGTATATATGTGTGTGTGTGTATACGTGTGTGTATATATATATGTGTGTGTATACACATACACAAACATATGTATGCATATGTATACATACACACATATATTATGATATGTTACATTGTTATATATTATATATAGTTAGTTAGTTAGTTTTAACATTTTTGCCTTTTAAAATATATTAGGATTTTCCTCTGTTCTGTAATGATGGAAAACCATAAGCCTGGTGGTTTCTCCACTTCAAAGCACTCAACTATTCAACTAAGCATATTCTAACACTAATGGACCAGAAAACTCCTTATATTTGTTAGATTTATTTTCCAAAAAGGCACCATTTGAAGTCCACAAATACCACGGTGTCAAGCGGCAAAAATCCCAAAGAACCACTCACATGATAGGGAGTCCATCTGTGCCAGCTGTCCTTCCAGCATGGTTGGTCAGCTGTTGGTACTTTACAGTGCTCCAGGTTACATTGTAGCAAGTCCTGGGAGTATTTTTTTTATTACCTTGTTCTATAGTGTAGTGGAAAGAGTACTAGATTTGTAGTTAAGACCTGGGTTCGAATTCTGCCTCAATCACCTACTCTCTATGTGACCTTGGCGTGTCTCTTTACATCATGGGTCTCAATCTCTCATCTGTGAAATGAAAGTATTAGACTAGATGACTTCTTTTTTGTTACTTTTCTCAATAACATGAAAAAACAATTTTTAACATTCATTTTTTAAAAATTTGAGTTCCAAATTCTCTCTTTACGTCTTCCTATGCCCCTTCCTTGAAAAGGCAAGCAATTTGATATAGATTACAAATGTACAGTTAGGCAAAACATATTTTCATATTAGGCATGTTACAAAAGAAAACACTGACAAAAAAAAACAAGAAAAATAAAGTTTTAAAAAAAGTATGCTTTGATCTACTCTCAGACTCTATCAGTTCTTTCTCTGGGAGTGGGTAGCATTTTTCATCATAATTCTTTCAGAATTGTTTCGAATTATTGTATTGCTGAGAATAGTTAAGTAATTCATAGTTGATCATCATACAATATTGCTGTTATTGTATACAATGTTTTCCTGGTTCTGCTCAGTTCAATTTGCATCAGTTCATATAAGTCTTCCTAGGCTTTTCTGAAACCATCCTGCCCATTTGTTAGAATATTCCATCACAATTATATACCACAACTTGGTCAACCATTCTCCAATTGATGAAGATCGTTTCAATTTCTAATTCTTTGCCACCACAAAAAGAGCTGCTTTAAATTTTTTATACCTAAATGTTCTTTTTCTTTTTCTTTGCTCTCTTTGGGATACAGATATAGTTGTGGTATTGGTGGATCAAAGGGTATATGTGGTTTTATAGACCTTTGGGCATAGTTCCAAACAGCTCTCCAGAATGATTGGATCAGTTCACAACTTCACCAACAATGCATTACTATTCCAATTTTTCCACATTCTCCTCCAATATTTGTCATTTTTCTTTTCTGTCGTTGTAACCAAAACTATATAACTTCTAGGTCCCTTCCAACTCCAAATCTATGAGCCTTGCAATAGATACAGTTAATTGGTCAACCAGTATATACACAGCAGCTCCCTAGTACTTAGTCCTATGCTAGGGCTATGGGAGATACAAAGATGAATGAGACCTGATCTCTGATTTCCATGACTTAACAATGTAGTAAGGGAGGAAAGCATTAACACACATGAGAGTCCAGAAAACATAGAAGGCAGTAGAGACCTAACGCTAAACTATGAAGAACAGATTGTAAATGCTATGGAAGTTCAGAGAGGGGCAGGGGCAATGTGGGTTTTGAAAAGCCGAAAAGACTTTATGGAGATGGTGGGACCTGAGCTGGCCTTGAAGAATGATCATACTTTAAGTTGACAGAGAGAAGAGGGAAGGGCATTGGAAGTGGAATGGATAGGTGAGTCACTGTACTCTTTAGAGCACTGAGAAACAAGGCTGTAATCATCTGGTGGCTATTGTTCCATTAAGAGATGCCAAGGGCCAAGCCCTAAATTCCCTATTCTGAGTTTTTGCATTGGTACTTTACCATAACTGTTTCTGGTGACCCACAGGTATAAAATTCCATCTACCAGTTAGCTGGGGTCATCTCCCTTCTCTTTAACTTTCCTCATCTATGCAAACCTCCACCAAAGTCCTTCTCTGAACTTTTATTGTAGTAAGCAAGAAACTTGGGATTCTCAAAGGCTGTTTCAGCAGAACACAAACTACCAAAGTGGAAACAATCTGAGTATAGATGGACCCAGTATGGTTGTTGTTGAATGGCAGTCCTCATTTAATTGGGAAAGCCAATCACAAGGAAGTGATCAATCAGTCAATCAATAAACATTTGTTAAGCTCCCAATATATGACAGGCACTGTGCTAAGCACTAGGGATACAAAAAGAGGTAAAACGTTTCTGTCCTCAAGGAATTTTCAATCTAATGGGCAAGGCAGTATGCGTACAAATATATATGTATGCAAAGCAAGTTACATACAGGATAAATAAGAAATGATTAACAGAGGAAAGACTCTGGAATTAAGAGGGGTTTTGGAAAGCTTCCTGTGGAAGATAGGGTTTTAGTTAGGGCTTAAAGGAAGCAAGGGGGTTCAGTAGTCATAGTGGAGGAGGGAGGGCACTCCAGGAATGGAGGACAGCCAGAGAAAATGCTAAGGGCCAAGAAATGAATTGTCTTGTTTGTGAAACAGCCAGCATTACAGGATCAAAAAGTACCTATTGGGAAATAAAGTTTAAGAAGAAAACTGCAAAGTAGGAAGGGGCAAGGTTATGAAAGACTTTGAAGGCCAAACAGGTCATTTTGTATTTGGTCCTGGAGGTAATAGGAAATCCCTGGAGTTTATTGAGTGGGAAGCAAGGAGGAGGACCTGCTCTCCAGGAAAATCACTAGTGGCAGGAAGGAATGGAGTGGAGAGAGACTCAAAGCAGGCACACTCTTGCCTTGCAATAATCCCGGCAAGCTGATGAAGGCCTGCACCAGATTAGTGGCAGTGTTAGGGAGAGGAGACAAATGTTGCAAAGATATGTTGCAAAGGCAAAATTGACAGGCCTTCCCATCAAGCAATAATTTTATTTATTTATTTGTTTATTCATTCAATTATTTATTCATCCATTCATTCACTCATTTATTTATTTTTTGTTACAGCAACTCATGAAGAAAGGCCTGTATCAATGTAGAGAATATCCACATTGAAGAAATGAGGATATTGGAAATAACTACTCCACTTTTGGCATTGCTGAATTAAAATAAATACTTGTGCAATGTACCAAAAAAAAAAAATCAAAGGTTGGGACACTATTGCAAGTAGTGTTCTGAAATACTACAACTCTTTATCACTCAATCAGGGTAAAAACAGGACCAGGACACAAAAGTCAAAATACCATTTTGCTAATAAACATATTCTTTGTCATTTCTATCTGCATGTAGGCTGTGACCGCTGCACTTCCAACATTGTTGGCAGGGATTGGGTGATACTTTATAAAAAAAAGTTTTATTGAAAACAATCTTGAACATCAACGCAATCAACCTGTACTTGTTTAGAAACTATTTATATCTGAATTAATTAATACAGTGGAAAAAATGCTGACTCTGGAATAAGCAAACCTTGAGTTCAAATCCTGCCTTGGACACTTACTAGTTGCATTACCCTGGGCAAATTGCTTAATCTCTAAAGCTACTTCTTCATTTATAAAATGAGGGCCTTGGATGAGAGGGTCTCTGAGGTCCTTTCCAAATCTAGATCTTTGATCCTATGAGGGAATGTGTAGAATATCATAACTTTTTTTTCTATGTCTATTTTTATTACAATTATTATGTCTATCATGGCCCATCAATTGACTACCCCTTTCCCCCTCCACTACCTCCAAGTAAAAGTACTACTTTATATAACAAATATGTATAATTAGGCTAAAAAGTGAGCACATACATTAACCATGTCTGATAGTACATTTTTTGTTCTAACTGTACATATGCTTTAACCAGTGATTAGGCACGTATACCGAGAAAGTCAAGGGCAGGGTAAAGGAACTATACAGACACATGAATACTAGAGTAGCACTTTTTGTTTAAAAAAAAAATCCAAAACTGGAAACAAAATAAGTGTCCATTAATTGAGGGCTGACTGAATAATTTGTGGTTTATTAATGTAGTCTATTGTGTTATTTGTAAAACTTCATTTTCAATGTTTTATTGGTCTCCCAATTTCCATTTGAAGAAAAGAAAAAGGATGGAAGAAGGAAATTTGGATGTGTGATAAGCATATGATCAGGTCAACTAATTTAAGTAGTAAAATGAAGCCATTTCTTTAGGATTTGTGCATGTGGTCCAAGGAACGTAGAAGTATCCATCTCTTTGCTAAAAATAAATATTTCAAACACGGTCCTACTAGACATCACATTTCAAAGGAAGAGCCCTCATGTATTTCTTTACTGTTGGGTGACAATTGATCTCAGATCCCCAGATGGCTGAGGCAATATGATCTCCATCTGGCCTGTAAGGGAGAAGATTCAATTTTTGAAAAAAAAAAAAACCTCAGATGGATTTATCCCTCTCCCAGGCCTTTTTTTTGGGGGGAGGGGTCTGGGAGGGAAGTTAAGAATGGTTGGGGAAGGGAGGGAGGGTAAAGAGAATAAATGGGGAAAAGTCATTTATTGAGTCTCACAATAACTATAGCTAATAATACTATCATAATACTACTATTCTTGATTAACATATTCAATAAGTACCATACTGTAAATATGTAAATGACAATTCCACCAGAATTTTTCCTGATTTCCCCCAGCTTTAAGTGCTTCTTCCACCACCCATTTCTTTGTATGTGATTTATTTATCTATTTATAATTTATCTCCCTGAAGTAGAATATAAGTTTCTTAAATTCAGAGATTGTTTCACTAATGTCTATGTCCTCAGCATCTATGACAATAGCAGGAACTTAATAAATGTCTTTTAAATTGAATTATGTTGAAACTTGGACCCAACCTTTGCTGTGTTTAGTAATGGTGCTAAATCCTCTCATTCATGGATTAAACACAAGTATGGGGAACCTGCAACCTCAAGGCCACATGTGGCCTTCTAAGTCTTTGGGTACAGTCTTTTGACCGACTCCAGGTTTTACAGAACAAATCCTTTTATTAAGTGGATTTGTTCTGTGAAGTTTGGATTCAGTCAAAGGTCCACACTTGAGGGTCTAGAGGGCCTCATGTGGCCTTGACGCTGCAGGTTCCTCACCTCTGGATTAAAGAAACACCTTCCTTCCCTTCTTGGCCCAACTCATCTCTTGATTTATATACCCAGTTGCAAGCACTTTACTTGAGAAGGCCTCAGACACTCCTCAGAAACTAAGACAAAGGCTGTATCATCCTCAGAAGCTCCACCCAGACACCGCAGTTCCCCAACCTCCACGCCCCTCAATGAAAAACCAAGAACTGCTCTTAGTCACAGGTTACCCAGGATAGCAGGCTCTGTGAGCTATCAAAGTGAATCACCCAAGGGAAAACAGAAGTTTGAACATGAGGTAAATGAAGTGGAAAGAGAAAACCACTGAACCAAACACATTATTCACCACTAGGAGGGCCATTAAAGAAACAAAAGCAGTTTTCAACCGAATTGTCGGGAGGGGAGGAGGAAAATTTAATACTTTGATTGGAAAACTGCCTCTAGGTTCTTTAAGTCAGAATAGATGAAAAGAAGGGGGAAAAATGCCTTGCAGATGTGTCTGTAAGGAAATATATGAGGGCACCTATATATTTACATATATGTGCATTTTTGGTACTTTTAGATTAAGGCAAACATAAAACGAACACTATATTAGTTATCCTAAGTTAACTTAGATAAAAGTCCAGGCTGTCAAGGGATAGGCTTAAAGGAAGGCTTCACTATACTCCATTGTGACAATTCTACACTCTCAGAAAAAGGGGGCGGTGGGGGGGTATTTTTAACACTTTTTGCCCCTTCCTAACATTTAAATGGTGTGGGGCCATGGTCATTGTTACCCTGGGAGCTATATAGTCTACAAAGCTTTCTCCTGGTTCCTGCCACAAAGTTTCAAAGGTGAATCTCAATTTTTTCTCATGACATTATTTTTCTTTTGAATAATTCAATTCTCCCCCAAAAGAAAATGTCTTTGTTAAAACTCTGCCGATAAATTTGTATATACATATGTGTATGTATCAAAATGTATGTACATATATATGGAGAGAGAAAGGAGGAAAGAGAAAAAGAAGCAAAATGATGGGAAGAAAGGTGCAGAAGAGAAAAACAGAGAAGAAAAAAAGAGAAAGAGAAATTTATAGAATAAGAAGGGATTGTAGAGATTACCTAATCCCACCTCCTTTTTATATAGGTGAAGAGAGCTAACTGAATGGGCTGCAGTAGCTTAACCAGTCACATAGAGAGTTAGTGGCTTAAGAACATAGATTTAAAACTAAATTGGACTTTATAGCTCTTATATTGCACCACCCCCTTATTTTGCATATGAGAAAACTGAGCCCCAGAGAAATTATTTACCCAAGATCATTCAGCTAGCTACCATTTTAACCTAAATGGAAAGGAACTTTACTAAAGGCACTTTCCTAAAAGGAAAGTAAAGGAACACTAAATTTAAAATTACTCCCATCCACCCCATTCCCAATAAGAAATTTTTTAAAAATTGTTTTTGTTTTTTTAAGAAAATTTAAAAATTACTTTTTAATGACATAATATAATGAGTAAGTCTGGCTAGTCTACTCCCTTTTTTCTTTCTACCTCTTATTTTCCACAACCCTTAGTAATTTCCATCACTGTCACTCTCCTCATGATCTTCAACTTCTTCCTTAAATTTCTCATTTTCACTAGTCTTAGTTTCTGTAAATAAAGAAATTATCTGCAGTTCCTCCCACCAACTATGATAAAAATCTTCGTTTTAATGCCCTTTCAGTACAACTAGCAGATATATCCGAGTTTATACTTCTACAGTGAAATAACAAACCAGTTACCTTATTTCACCACTAGATGGTGCACACGTGTGACTTTCGGCCAATCTCACCTTGAAAGTGAAATTATTTTGAATGAAAACCGTGGTCCTTAGGTATGTGGAGCAGGCAGTATTTTACTTGGTGTGGGGTGTGAAACTAGACCTGTTGTTTCTTTGGTGCAGGGAACTCCCTCTAACAATGTGATTGGAGATGTGCTCTACAATTTACATCCTTTTGTTTGTGAATGCCTGGGGCCAGTAAGATGCAAAGGTTCTAAGAGGGAATACTAAGTGACTTAGAGGGTGAGTCACTGCTTTTGGGTGCCAGAAGCAACACTTGAGCCCAAGTCTTCAAGAGTAGGTCTTCCTGTTCTTTATCCATGACACTATTCTGACAATTAGAAGTATCATTATCAAACTAATTTTCAGATGGGGAAACTGAGTCTCAGAGAGACAAAGTAACTTGCCCAGGGTCATTTGGCTAGTTAGAATCAGAACCAAGACTTGAACTCAGGTCTTCTTATCCAGAGGAAAGGCCCCAAAATACTACCTCAGTATCCTGGATCCAAATTCAGCTTCATCATCACTTCTTCCCTCCATCATAAAAACCCTTAGCGCATAACATCACGATGCTAACTCTTGTTTGAATTTTGGACAGTTAGAAGATGCTAAGGACTCCATGAAGGACCCCAAAGTGAACTGGATGGGAAGGACAAAGACTTTGACCTACTAATTGTTAACAGGTACAATAGAAGGGTGAGGGCTGGGATGCTATGCGGGAAGACAAGAAGGAGAGCTGGAGGGCAGAAATGTTAGGTAAGCTTGTTGTTCTTTATGGGGTCCTTCATGACCCCATTTTGGGGTTTTCATGGCCAAGGTATTAGAGTAGTTTGCCATTTCCTTCTCCAGTTCATTTTACAGATGAAGAAACTGAGGCAAACAGGGTTAAATGACTTGCCCAGGGTCACACAGCTTCCAAGCCCGGTGCTCTATCCAAGAAAACTGTGCCACCTAGCTGCCTGTGAGGTGATCACAGAGCAATATATAGAGCAGGTCTTCTGAGAGACAAGCAAATATTACTCCTAGATTGGGAACAAAGATGGGATCAGCTTACCTGTAGGAGTGAATCACTTAGATGATAAAGAGAAAACTACCCCCGAATTATTTATTTGTCTTTTTCTCAGTTTGATGTATTCATTCCTTTAGTACAGTCTTTTCATAGGTCCTTCATTGGGGTGTGATTGGAAAAGCAGGCTTTTCCTGTAGCAGTGCCTTTCATGTTAGGCACCAAGACCTGGGAGTAAATGATTTGACATTTGTTTAACTTGGCTTGTTATGTAGAAAAAATCAGGACTTGAACTCAAGTCTTAGGACCATAGATTTAGAACTGAAAGGGACATCGGACTCTATCTAGTCTAACCTCATTTATTCATGAAGAAATTGGGGACCCTGGGAAGTTAAATGCCTTGTCATACAGGTAGTAAGTGGTAGAGGCAGGATTTAAATGAAGGTTTTTTGACTCCAGAGACAGTGTTCTTTCTACCTTCTCCCCTAGAGCTCTGATTCCTAATCCAACGGATTTTCCACTACAGCAAAGGCCTAAATGGAACAAAAGTCTATTACCTGACAAGACTTTAAGCCTCTATTCTGTCTCCCTAAGCTTAAACTAACTAATTTTTCTTTTGGAGGAGGGAAGGTAAGGCAATTGGGGTTAAGTGACTTGCCCAAGGTCACACAGCTAGTAAGTGTGTCAAGTGTCTGAGGCCGGATTTGAACTCAGGTCCTCCTGACTCCAAGGCTGGTGCTCTATTCACTGAGCTACCTAGCTATCCCTTAGACATACCTAAATTTAAAGCAGTCTGGAATGATTTTTTTTAAATCTCAAAAAAAAAAGATTACATAACACAATGTGTATCTCCACTATCTAGAAATTCTTTTTCATATGTAAATTCACAATATCATAGGACTAGATGAAGTACAAGTCCAAAGGTCTTTTGTTTATTCACCCTCACCCACCTTTTGACCCTGGACCTCCAGCCCTTCTCTGCAACCCTTACTCTCCTGAGATGCTGAAGTCCATGGTTTTCCTTTTACTTCTTCGACAATTCCTTTGTGACCTTGCCTAACAGCTCATATACTTCCACATTTTAAATATGGATGTCCTCCAAAACTCCCAAATTATATCCTTGGTTCTTTTGTTTTCTCCCCTTTACCAGCTAGCTTGGTGATCTTATCAACTCGGATCATTTAAATGATCACCCCTAAATCAATGATTCACAAATGCATATCTCTACCTCCAATTTCTCCTCTTGACTCCCATTCTGTATATATTCCTCCTTATATGAGTCATACATCTAGAGACCCTGTCATCAAACTATTTAAAACTGAACTCATCATCTTCTTCTCAAACTCCCATTCCTCCTCCCACTTTTCTGTTTCTGTTTATGGCTTCACCATTCTCTCAGTCCCAGAGGCTCAAAACTTTAAACCCATCTTTGACCCTTTACTTTCCCTCACCCCAAAAATCCAATTCATATCTTGTCCATTTTGCTACCAGAATGTCTTTTGTATCCAGCCCCTCTTCTCTACTAACACTAACTACCACCACTCTAGTTCAGGCCCTACTCTTTTCATTTTTAAGGTATTGTAATGACTTCCTAACTAATCTTTCCAATCAACTGCTCTTCTAATTACATTTCTTACTCTGTTACCTCAATAATATCACTGATTATGTCCATTCTCATCATAGAATTCTACTCAAAAACTTTTGCTGGTTACCCACTAAATTAAGTATAAGTTCCTAGACCTAGAATTTAAGGTCCTCCACACTCTACTTTTTTTTTATTTCTTTTTTTTGCTTTTTGGAGGGGCAAGTGGGGTTAAGTGATTTGCCCAAGGTCACGTGGCTAGTAAGTGTTAAGTGTCTGAGGCTGGATTTGCACTCAGGTCCTCCTGACTCCAGGGCTGTTGCTCTATTATTCTTTGCACCACCTAGCTGCCCCCACACTCTACTTTTCAAGGCTCTATTTATACCACTCACCTTGACATAGTCTGTGTTTCAGCCAAACTTGACTCATCTTCATCCCCCTTCCCACCCTACCCTTTCCTGACTCCTTGGCCTTGCTCACACTAGCCCCAAGCCCAGAATGAATATTCTCCAAGGCATAGCTCAGGTGCTACCTCTTCCATGAAAATTCCCCTTATCTCTGAGCTCAATCATTTTCCTTAAATTTCTCTTAGTATTTTCCCAGGCCTTTCCTGTACACTTGTCACATTGTCCCTTGAGTCAAGATCATTTGTGTTTATATCTTGCTTTCCCCCATCAGATAACAGGCTTCTTAGAACCAAGATCAGTCTTTGTGTCTCCCCCAGTCTCATACATGATAAGTACTTAATAAACATTTGTTGCCTTGAGTTTTCATTTTCTTAAAGGCTAATGACTGTAAGTTCAAGACTTTTTTTAAAAATGGTAATTCCAACCCTTTTCAACTATGGCATTATTTTTGTTTCCCTAAAATTGTTTCTTAACTCCTTTATTCTTGTTCACAGTGGAGTCTCATGACTCATTTCATTTAAAGCCTTCGGGAATAGTTAGCAATGTTCTGCTTTCCAAGGTGTTATTTGCCTGACTTTTCTCTCTCCTTCCCAGGCTTTCAACTTCACCCATACCAACACCTTCTCATACACTTTTGCCCTTCCTTGTCTTTCCACCTTGCTGTGTGCAGCCCTGCCAGTCTGTGGAGGAGACAAGTAAATTGTCCTTTTTTACAGGGACAAGTTTGCATTCACATATTTTCATTTCATTGCATAGCCACACAGAGATGTGGATGTAAATCAATTCATTCAGTGCTCACCAGAGCTCATGATTTGCTGTACATTTTAATCTTGCAAAAGGCAAATTCCAGCTGCAGAAAGTGCATTTATCCTATTTGTCCTGATCTGATTCCCTGTTTCAATTCCAGTCACACTTATGATAATGAACTAGCCTAGCAATGCTCTTCACTGTGAACCTGTCTGAGAACAGGCTATTCTGCCGGTATGAGATGTCAAAGATCTAGCAATACAGGCCCTTTACTGGTGTTCCTAGTGGGAAAAGGGTGCAGAAGCTTCCCTCCATTGTTTTTGTGATCCCTCAGGAGCTAGATTGTTTATGTTGTTCTTATTGATATGTCACTGAATATGAGAATTACTAATGGAATGGCGCTTTAAAAGGAAAGTAGGGAGGGGGCACATTTTTGTCTTTAAAATACTTCCTTGAGGAAGCCTTTCCTAATTACCCCCACCTCCTTATCACTCCGCTAGTAGTCCTCTCAACACTAATGAGGAGTGTGCTGGTAAATGTTTATAACAGGCTTTCTGAGAATGTAGGATACACTTTTCCCAAATTCATCTGCAGTAACATTTTCTACATTGCTTTCTTAAATCTACAAATCAATGAAATGATAAACCGAGCCCTAATTCATGGCACTTGCTGATTTTCAAGGTTCAAATGCTCACAATAAAAGTTGAATAATCACATCTTACATGCTGATACTACTTCTGGATCTAATTTATATATATTACCTTTTGCATTTGTTGACACTTTGCTTTATATTTAGCTAAAGGAGAAATGATCACTTAGGACCCAGCATGGGTTCCCTATGAACAAATCATGCCCAAGTAACTTAATTTCAACTGTTTATCAATTGCTCCATCATTGGTTCTGACTTGCCTGTCCAAAATACTCTTTCCTGGCCACTACTCCCCTCAATGTGTTGTCTTCCCCAGTAAGAATGTAAGTTCCTTGAAGGTGAAGACTGTCTTTCTTGTTTGTAGTATTTATAAACTTAGTACTTAGCATAGTGCTTGATATATTATGAGGACTTAATAAATGCTTTTTCATTCATTCTTTTTTTTTTTTAAAGCAATTGGGGTTAAGTAACTTGCTCAAGGTTACACAGCCAGTTATTATTTCTGGGTGTGGTGCTGAGTATCTGAGCCTGGATTTGATCCAGGTCATCGCGACACTGGAGCCAGTGCTCTTAACTCACTGAGCCACCTGGATGCCCCTAAGCAATTGGGGTTAAGTAACTTGCTCAAGGTTACACGGCCAGGTGTTTCTGGGTGGGTGCTAAGTGTCTGAGCCCGGGATTCAATCTCCAGGTCTTCTCAACACTGGAGCCGGTGCTCTTACTCGCTGTACTACCTGGCCGCCCCACATTCATTTATTTTTAATAAGGTTAATAGATGGGTAAATGGGAGGGGTAGTGCTATAGGTATAGTATATCTAAATTTAAGCAAGGAATTGTCAAACTGTCTCATGACGTGTCCTTGTAAATAACAGAAGAGGCTCACATGAAGACAGTAACTATAGAATTTGGATGACCCTGGGCAGTTATAAGTCACACTCTACACTTTATACATTGCAAAGCAGCCACATAAAACTCAGCATGAAGAAATTTTTTATGCTCACTGGAGGGTTATTTTGTGGTCACTCTCACTGGAAGGTTATTTGTAAAATCATCCCTTACAGAGAAAAAGTACTAAGGAACTTCTATTTTAAATTTGTTATGGAAACTACTGCCTCCTATTACCTTAGATTATACACACACACACACACACACACACATATACACACACACACACACTCACACACACACATGCCCCTCCCACCCCAAGGCCAATGAGGAGGCCTCTCATTGACCTATGTATGCATCTACTTTTCCTTCTGACACAGCATCCTGGGCAATGATCCAAAGAAGATGAGTCTTGCCTTTTGTGTCCCTTGGGGAACAAACACCCTTCACCAGAATCTACTCATCTGGATGTTTACCTGTGAAAGAGATTCAGAGAAACACTCTGAAAAGCTAAAGTTACCAGGATTTTTGGTACTCATTATGTTGTTGTTATTCAATTATGTCTGATTCTTCATGACCCAATTTGGGGTTTTCTTAGAAAAGATATTAGAATAGTTTGCCATTTCCTTCTCCAGCTCATTTTACAGGTGAGGAAATGGAGGCAAACAGGGTTAAATGACTTGCCTAGGGTAACCTAGCTAGTAGGTGTCTGAGGTCAGATTTGAACTCATGAAGATGAGTCTTCCTGTCTCTAGGTTAGGCACTTAAACTGCACCCAGGATGATATAACCTCAAACTCGGTCACAGACTTGTGTCTGAGGTTTTGAATCTTTAAAAATAGACTTTGAGTAATCAAATGTTGCCACCACTTAGGTCTAAGGGAAGAAAGATCAACCAGGAAAATACTGGTCCATTACAAAATGTGGATTAAATAATAATATAAGCAGGAAGGTGCATAACTAATCAAGCACTGATACCCAAGAGTAAGGATTAATAGATCTATGTCATCCTAGGGAGATAGCATAGCAGGATGACTTGAGTGCTGGCTTTGGATTAAGAAAGGCATGGGTTCAAATCCTACTTTTGACACTTTATAGCTCTGATCATGAACAAGTTACTTAACCTTGCTGAGTCTCACTCTTTTCATCTATAAAACAAGAATAAGACCTGTAATACTATACTTCAAGGGGTTAAAAAAAGAAGATCCAAACAAGTAGATAGATAAGTGTTATAGGAATATAAATTTTTAAAATCTTCCCTGCCCTAGGCCAAAGTGCACCTGAAGCCTGTGGTGGGAGGCTTGTTTTTCAGGAGATACTTTGTGATTGGGCAGTGGGTCAAGAAGATTGTTACATTCTCTGAGCCAGGAGAAGGCTATATAAACCCTGATGTGGGACTTTGTTTGGGGGCTCACTTTGAAAAGTGTTGCGCGATTTGATCAGATGAGAATCTGGGCAGCCGTTGAGAGCCCCCCAGCTTTGAATGTTGATGCTTCCCTCTCTGGTAACTGACTAGGTATGGATGTAATGGTTGGACAGTGGGAGGCCTGTCTGCCTGATCTGTTTGTTTCTCTGTCTTTTTGTAATTTCTGCTTGTAACCTCTGTATACTCTGAAGTTCGGAGTGCTGACTTTCTCCCCCTGAACTAGATAAATGATATGTTTGATTGATTAAAGAAAGATTGTTAACTCATTTTGAGTTGCTTTCCTTTAGAAAAGCAGATCTAAGAACCTGTGTTGGCAGTGTAATGGCAATGTAATTTTGCATTTGAAAATCCCTTTGTGTTGGCAAAAGTAGCAGGTGCTTAACACTTAGTAACTGATCAAGCCTCTGATTGGGGGAACAGAAGGTATGAACTCCTGTCTCCTGTTAACTGACTAACCGGAAGGGGTTGGCTGAAGGAAGAGAAATAGGTAATACTGTGTATTTAAGAAAAGCCCCAGAGAAGCACAGTCAGAATTTCCTTGATCCTGAGATTTGGTGGCAGAACAGCTACAGAAGAATGGAGAACTGAGTCCTGAAAACTTGTGGTTGTGGAGCTCTTCTGAAAAGGCTCCCAGGAACCCAGAGCCCAGAGCCAGGAGGCCAGAGCCAGGAGCTGGAGCCAGGAGCCAGGAGCCCAGGTGACTGAAGCATGACCAGGATGCTGAGACTTTGTTTGTGGCTTGGTTGACCCTTGAATTCCTTGGAGCAGAAATGGCGAAGGAGCTGACATGGACCAGACCCTGTGAACGCCAGTGTGGAGCAGGAGCTGCCCAGAGAGCTGGTCAAGGAACTGGCAGCTGTCTGCCATTGAACCCAGGTAGAATCTGGGACCATGGAAGGGGATCCAGGGAATCTGAGAACAGGCCCCAAGTCAAGATGAAGAAAAGACCTCTCCTTGAGTGCTGAGTAATTATGGAATTATAGTTAACTAGTGACCTAAGTGGTGGAGGGTTTTGTGTATGATACTTAATAAGACTTTACTGAATAAATTATTGTACTTTGAGTACTTTGACTATTGTTACTGATAAGTGACTGAGTTAATCAAGACTTTGCCCCAAGAGTGGAAGACTTTGAGACTACTGATTAGCAACTAATTGAGTTAATCAAGACTTTGCCCCAAGAATGGAAGACTTTGACTCTGTACTTTGATACTACTGATAAGTGACTGATTGAATTAACTTAAGTGTGACTATTTTACTTTGAAACTATGTTGTGAATATTATATTGTGATTTTCTGTGACAAGTTGAGATGTGGTGAATGCTGTATTTTGAACTATGCTGTACCTTGATTTTCCATGGATGTTTTGCTTTTGTTATGGAATAGATAGAGTGATCACTATACTGAGTAATCAGAACCTTAAAAAAGCTGTTCACAGTAGCAGCTCTTCTGGAAAGTTTCTGTGTCTGGCATTACAGCAGCCACCCTGGGGATGCTGGGATGATTGCTGCTACAATAAGGCAATTGAATCAATGGTACATGATAAAATCTTAAGGATAAGTGATATTACAATGTTAGAGAAGGGAAATGTACCATTTTTTAAAAAAGAAAATAGTCTACAAACCATATACCAAGGTGCTTGATTTTGATACCTAATGAGGAACTGTGATGGCCTTCTTGCACCCCTAAAACATCTTTTCCAACCTTGACTGCTGGTCCTTCCTTTCATAACTTCTAATTCAGTGGAGTTGGGCTTATCCTGCTTAATAAAACTGTCCTGGCCACCTGAGCCAAGTGGATTCTTGGGTAGTTCCATTGATATCCACACTCTGCTTAGGAAGCTGCCATACACTGAAGGAACTCAGTTACATTTTCTTTCACTTTTTTTTTCTGACCAAGAAGAGCTGGCACCTTCAATCTTATGCTTTCCACAAAGTGTTTGTATGTGTAAAGACAACAATCAAAGTTGTTTACTTAGCATTTAAGCTGTCCCCAATCTGAAAGATTGAAATTTATGAAACTTAAATTCTTAAACTTGGTACATAAAAAATTACAGAAATCAATCAATAAGCATTTATTAAAAATAGAAGCAATTCATGAAAAAAAGATCTAGGTATTTTCTTTTTTCTAACAATGTTTTCAATTAACAAATATTTATTTTCTCTCCTTCCCACCTACCCCTTTGGGGAAAAAAAACTCAAAACCTTTGGCACAAATGTGCATAGTCGAACAAAACAAATTCTTGCTTTTTCTATATCAAAAAAAATAATGTGCCTCATTCAGCACTCTGAATCTATCACTGTTCTATCAGGAGATGGGTAGTATTCTTTACCATGGAATCATGGAACCATGATTGGTCATTTCATTGATCAGAGTTCTTAAGTCTTTCAAAGCTGTTTTTATAATAGCGATGTTACAGTATACATTGTTGTGTTCAGTTCTTTCATTCATTCAGGCATTCCCAGGTATTTCTGAAACAAATTTAGGGGCTTTTATTAGATGCAGTAGAAGGGCTTAGGCAATCTTTTTTTTTTTTTAAAAAAAAGCAATTGGGGTTAAGTAACTTGCTCAAGTTTACACGGCCAGGTGTTTCTGGGTGGGTGCTAAGTGTCTGAGCGGGATTCGATTCCCAGGTCATCCCGGTGCTCTTACTCACTGTGCTACCTTACTCACTGTGCTACCTGGCCGCCCCAGGCTGAGGCAATCTTTTTTTTTTTTTCTTTCTGTGAATCCCCTACATCTACCAGAGTTCTGGTTCCATAGCAAGTGCATAATAAAGGTTTGTTGAATTAAGCTAAGTGTAGGTGATATGAACCATCAATATGACTTAGCTGCCAAAAAAAAAATACAATGTAATCTTGAATTATATTAACATCAGTAGAGTTACCAGCTGAAGAATGGTTTATCATATCATGCTGTGGTCAGAATAATTCTTGGATATTTTAGCAAGGATAGTTGCAAAATAGAACACAATCAGAGGAGTATGGCCAGGGCAATGAATGATCTAAAGAGCAAATCACATTAAAAATTATTGATGGAAGTGGAGATGATTAACCAGGAGTAAGGAAAATTTGGTTGGAGGTGAGAGTCAGGAGAGGGGGTTCATTATAACTGTCCTCAAATATTTGTGCAGTCCTCTGGGCCCTCTCTGCAAACCCCAATTCAAAGTCCAGAGTTCAATCCATTTTAATTAGCCAACAAGAACTTATTAAATACCTACTATGTCCCAGACTGTGCTAGATGTTGAGGATACAAAGACACTGAAATAGTGCCTGATCTCAGCTCTCTAATTGATCTTCCTAGAGTGCAAGTCTGATCATGTAATTTCCCTACTCAATAAACTCTCTTGGTGCCCTTTCACTTCAAGGATTATATATAAAATTTTCTGTTCTTCAGAGTTTGTTCCCTTCCTTCTTTTCCAGTCTTCCACTACTCTGAGCTTGCGATATATTACAGGAGACAAGTACTCATATAAATAGATATGAAATGCTAAATATGGAATGGGCTACCTTTGAGGTAAGTAACTTCCTGTCCCTGGAAATGTTTAAATGATACTGAATGATTATGAGTCAGTTAATCAATAAGCATTTATTAACTGTCAACTGTAGCACAGACACTGTGCTAAGCAATGAGTGTATAAAGAAAGATAAAAGATAATTCTGGCTCTTAGGGAGCTCACAAACTAATGAGAGGAGACAACAGGCAAACAACTACATATAAACAAAATCTATATGAAAGACAAATAGGAGGTAATTGACAGAAGATTAGAATTAAGGATTATCTGGAAAGGCACCAGTGAAAATGCCAGGAGTGGTGAGATGGGAGTATCTCCTGACTCCAAATTGTGCTGTTCCTGTGCAAGGGAGAGCAAGGAGGCCAATGTTACTCAATCTCAGGGTTTGTTGAGTAGCAAAGTAAAGAAGACTGGAAAAGGAAGAAAGGGCCAGGCTGTGAAAAACAGAGAATTTTATATTTGATCTTCAAGGTGATAGGGAGCCAAAGGAGTTTATTGAGTTCTATAGTTACATGATCAGACTTGCATTCTAGGAAGGGCAATTTGACAGCTTGAGTGAAGAATGAACTGAAGTTGGAAGAAAATTTTGTCAAGAAGATGAACCAGCAGGCTTTTGTAAGAGTCTAGGCATGAGATGAAGAGGTCTTATACTGGGGTGATAGCAGCACCAAAGGGATGGGGGCATATTTGAAAGACATTATAAAGGTAAAATCAATAAGCTTTGGCAATAGATTGAGGTTGTATGAGAAAGAAAGGAGTCAAGGACAACACCTAGGTTGAAAGGCTGGTCTTCTGAAAGGATGATGGTGTCCTTAACAATAATAGGGTAGGATGAAGGAACAGAATTGGGGAGGAGAGGATAATGAATTTAGTTTTGAACATGTTAAATTTAAGGTGTCTATGGGATATCAAGTTCAAGATGTACAATAGGCATCTTGGAGAGTAAGACTGGATGAGTAGATTTGAGAATCATCAGTCATTGAACAAGTATCTACTGTGTTTCCCCGATAATAAGACCTATCCTGAAAATAAGCCCTCCCCTTACTGTGTAAGATTCCTCTAAAATAAGCCCTCCCCCGAAAATAATCCCTATTGAGATTGCTACTGTAGTGAAGGTGATCCCCTGCGCTACACGCTACATTACAGTACCCTCTGTATGCACCGTTCCCCCCCCCTCCCCGGTGAAACGCACGCCGCGCTCCGAGCTGCATCCAATCAGAGCTGCAGCAGTGAGCATGTCATCCTGTTCTTCCCCAGTGATTTGCTTGCTGGCGCCATTGAGAGCAGTGCCGCGAAGGAGAGCTGAGGCAGGACAACATAAGCCCTCCCCTGAAAATAAGCCCTCTGGTGTTTTTCTTTCCAAAAAATTTAATAAGACAGGGTCTTATTATTGGGGAAACACGGTATTAAGTACTTACTATGTGTCTATATCTGGGTGGCTAGGTGGTGTGATACTGCACAGTGTTGAACCTGGAGTCAGGAAAATTATTCACCCTGAATTCAAATTTGGCTTCAGACACTTACTAGCTGTGTGACCCTGGCCAAGTCACTTAACCCTGTTTGCCTCAGTTTTCAAGTCTGAAAAAGAACTGGGGAAGGAAATGGCAAACCACTCCAGTATCTTGCCAAAAACAACAATAACAACAACAAATAGAGACATGAAAAGTCAGACACAACTGAACAACAATAGCATGTGTCAGTATTGTAGAATTTTAGAGCAGGAAAAGAATTTTGACATTATTTTTCTAATCATATTTTACAGGTGAGAAAATTGAAGTGTAAGGAGATTAGCCTCATGGTTAGTAAATATCAGAGCCTGGATCAAAGGCCTGGACACCTGACTTCCAAGCCATTCTTTTCTCTACATCCTATATAAGGTACATATATATGCATATATAAACACATGTATATACATATATACACATATACACACATACATATATATTTATATATTTAAGTGATACTGTTTTTTAACCCATAGGTAATTTCTGATCTCACTTCCTGTCCCCCTAAAGAAATAGAACATTCCCTTGTCACAAACATAATATTACATAAAAGCAAAGTCAGAGCTATTTTAAGGGAGATTCTTACATTGTTTGAGAGATTAAACTGGATGATCTGGAAATTCTCATCAACTCTAAGAGCTTATGATTCAAATATAAACAATGACTCATCTGTAAAGCCCTATTCAGAGAGCAGGTGCTCAAACCACCACAGAAGCAAGCAATCCGCAAGCATTTAAGTACCTACAATGAGAAATAGAGAACAGGAAAGGTACAAAGTAAAAAAAAATTAGTTCCTGCCCTCAAGGAGTCTGCATTCTCTAGGAGGGAGATAAGTATACCTATAAGAAGATGCAACATTTCTACAAATTCTAACTGCTCTTCTGACTGGGTAGGACTGCCTCTGAAGACATAGAAGTTACTAGAGATCCTGGGGGCTGTATTTCTTTCATGCTGAATAAAGAGAAGTCTCAGTAGTGGGAATGGAGAATGGAGTTGGATAAGACCAAGAATGAATTGGAGAGAGAGCAGCCTAGCCATAGCAGATGTACTATTCGTACCAAGAGATTTAGCAACATTAGAAAGGGCTTCTTAGTCTAAAGTGTTTTTCCTTTCTCTAACTTATAGGGAAGCTCATGGGCTGTTGGGTGAGGAAATAGAGCATCAGGCCTGAATTCAGGAAGGTTGAACTTCCTGAGTTCAAATATGGCCTCAGATACTAGCTGTGTGACCTTGGGTAAGTCACTTGACCCTGTTTGCCTCAGTTTCTTTATCTGTAACATGAACTGGAGAAGGAGATGGCAAACATATGCAGTATCTTTGCCAAGAAAACCCCAAATGGGGTCGGGAAGAGTTTGACACCACTGAAAAATGACCAAACAACAACTCATAGGGAACTATGTTGATGAGTCAGTAAAGAGTGACTGAATTCTGGCTTCTTGGAGATCACTGGTGCAATGGTGACTTCATTTCACTTTCTGTTTCTCCCTTTTTTGTTACTGCCAAAGCAACAGGGGACAAGGTGAATCATTAAGGGCTGCTTTAATATTTGAATATTTTGTCTACTAATTATTTATTTTTTAATCAATGGTTCAATAAAGATAAGATATATTTTTTGTTGTTGTTTAGTCATTTCACTGGTGTCCAACTTTTCATGAGCCCATTTGGGGTTCTCTTGGCAGAGATACTGGAACAGTTTGCCATTTCCTTCTGCAGTTCATTTTACAGATGAGGAAACTGAGGCAAACAGGGTTAAGTAATTTGCCCAGGATTATACAGCTAATAAGTGTCTGAGGTCAGATTTGAATTCAGGTTTTCTGGACTCCCAGTCCAGTGTTTTATCCACTGTGCCACCTAATTGCCCACAGATAATTTTAGTGTCATTCTTTTTGTTTTGCTATAGAAAATGAATGAACCAAAAAACACTGGTGGAAATTGGACTAAATTCACATCCTGCTGGACCTTCCCAGTTTAGCAATTCAAAGATAGCCTAGAGGCTTGAAGCAGCTTATGAATTATATTTGCAATTTGCATTTTTTAGGTTTTCTTTAGCTTTACCATAGTGACTCTTGCTGAGCAACAAAAGCAAATACTAGGTAGTTTGGGGAGGAGGCCCTGGTAGACAGGAGGAACAGGAAAGGTCACACAAAGGACTTGGAGTTTGGGCTGAATTTTGAAGGAAATTAGGAAAGAGACAAAGATGAAAGAGTGAATTCTGGGAATGGGACAGAAGTTTTGTAAACGCTGTGTTTGTGAAACAGCAAGAAGGTCAGTTTGGCTGAACCATTGAGTATATGAAGGGGAGTAATGTTTAAGACTAGATAGGTAGATCAGAGTCCAGCTGTGAAGGATTTTAAATGCCTTCATATTTTTGGGTTCATATTTGAATCTAGGAAAGACTAGGAAGCCACTGGAGTTAAATGATCAGGGGAGTGATGTGGTCAGACCTGTACTTTAGGAAAATCACTTTAGCAGTGGAGTAGGGGATGAGCTGGAGAGAGGAAAGACAGGATTCAGGGTCACCAATTAAAAGGCTCTACAGGGGGTAGCTTGGTGGCTCAGTGAAGAGAGCATTGGCCCTGGAGTAAGGAAGACCTAAGTCCAATTTGGCCTCAGAAACTTGATACTTACTAGCTGTGTGACCTTAGCCAAGTCACTTAACCCCACTGGCCTTACCTTCCCCCCTAAAAAAAGGCTCTACAGCATAGTACTCAAGGGAAGAGATGATGAGTAGAATGGAGAGATGATGGGGTGGCTGTGTGAGTGGAGAGAGCAGATAAAAGGGATATTGTGGTATATGCATATATACATATGCAAATAAAGGAAATCCTGCAAAATTCATTCAATATGTTCTAATCTCTTAGAATTTCTCATAAAAAATAAGAAAGAACATGGCATAGTAGAAAGAGCAGTATCTGAAAATCCAGTATCATGACTTGTTTCTGACACTTACTAGCTGTTTGTGAGCAAATCATTTAGCTTACATGTACGTTAGCTTCTTCATATTTAAAATTATATTTGTTCTACCTACTAAGCACTTCTCAGAATTAACATCCTATGGAAATATAAATTTATTGTCAAGGAAGGACTGTTAATAAGGAATGGTGTGTGTAGTTAGATGGGCTGGGCTGAGAAAGAATATAGTTACTCAGTATCCAATTTTTTGTTCTAATATTTTATTTCATGGCCTCTGAATACAACTTAGCCTTTCCTACCTCTGCATCATTGTTCACAACACTAGGAAGGAAGGAAGGAAGGAAGGAAGGAAGGAAGGAAGGAAGGAAGGAAGGAAGGAAGGAAGGAAGGAAGGAAGGAAGGAAGGAAG
>NW_027186304.1:71030235-71056952 GCF_028583685.1 Petaurus breviceps papuanus | reverse complement strand
GGCCTTTGTTTCAAGAAGAAGCTGGTATCATGAAAAGAACTTTCCAATTTCCTAAAGGCAATACAACTCACTCTCCTGTTCAATTCTGGGCCAAACTCATTCTCCATTTGCAGTGTCTATTCAAGATAAATACACTGCTGGACAAGACTTACAGGTTGTATCTATCCAGCTACATATTACAGTCTAGGCAATAAGTAATTTTTGTCCGGTTGTATTTTTGGTGTAGGGACAGTCAGGCCAAACTTTCCTGATCTGCAATGTTGTAGGATTTGACTCAATCAGCACAATGTCATTCACTAACAAGATCAGCTGGAGAAATTCATCAGTTATGCCTCTTCTGAGTCATTATTTACTGGGTCTCTGGGCTGAACCCTCTCCATGACAGTGGCAAAAACCCCAGCCAAACATAGTTTAAGCATTTTTGTTATCCATATTTTAAGCATTATTCAATGTTAATGACTGAAAATTGTCCATCAAGATCATCTTGTCATATATTTCAAGTATCTTGTATAATTTTGACAGGTGGTATAAATTAGAGGCAGCCAGTCCCTTACTTCCATACCAGATTTTTCAAGCCTTCTAGCTATTAAGGACACAAGAAAAGCCAGATGAAAGTAGAAGTCAATAGAATTATTGGCATTTATGGATGGAATTCTGGTCTCTTGCTTCATGTACAGAGTCATAGAAAGATCTGCCAAAATATCTCACAGAGCTCTGTGGCATTCCAGCCTCCCACTTGATGGGATGGTTTAAGACATATGTTAGCAGCTGCTTACTCCCATTTCTGGTGCATTGTCTTGGAACTCTATCAGTGTTAGCGCAATGACCCAGTATGGGCAGAGCAGGCTGCTGCCCTAAATCAGCACTGAGTAGTGAGTAGCATGACCAGCATGTACTTCTCATTTCCCTTCATGAATTCTGGAGAGATCTTATCATGGGCAGTTGACATTTTCAGCTGAAAGTACAAAATGATAAAGCAATGATAGTAAATGTGTCACTTGGAATTTCTGTCGGAAATGCTTTTATACCAGCAATTGTAATTAATTAATAAAACCACCAAGTAGCTTGATTTAATAAGAAGAGTATCATCGTTTACCAGGCATGTGACCTCTTGTTAATTACTTCTCCTCTCTGGCCTCAGTTTCTTACTCTGTAAAATAACAGGAGAGGGTTGGATCCCATGATCTCTAAGGTCTTTATCTAGCCCAGTGGCGAACATGAGGCTTTAAGGTCACATGTGCAGCCCCTCCCCTAAAGCCAAAAGTCACAGAGCAAATCCCCTTAATAAAAGGATTTGTTCTATAAAACTTAGACGCAGTCAAAAGACCACATTGAGGACCTACAAGGCCACATGTGGCCTCAAAGTCACAGGTTTCCCACCCCTGATCTAGTCCTAACCCTATGATAATAATGAGTTTGCATCATTCTAAACTCATTTTTATATTTAATGCCAAATGAGACATCTCACACATACATGTTTATTGACTGACCAAATTCAGTGAAAGAAATGCATCAAGGTTTGCTCACAAAACACAACTGAATGGCTCTTTTAGCCAAATCCAAACTTTTTATTAACTTTACTTATAAATATTATTCCAGGATTTTCTGTTTTTTTGCAAAGCAATAATTGGTCATGTTTATGTCCAGGGGAAGCTATGAAAACCACACCTTGAGCAAGAGGCCAGAAATGAGCTCTCATGTTCCTGGTTGGGGAGAAAAAAGGAGACATGGGATACTGTCCCATAGGGGAAGGGGAGACAGAACTTGGGAAACCTCTGAGAAGTTGTCTAAAGGGCCAGGAATTCTACCTAACCCTTCCAACACTATAACTTACTATTTCAACCAATTAGTCTTATTTACTACTCAGTTCTGCTGTTCTCTATGGCTAAAGGACTATAAGTACTTTCGGGACTTCAAATTTCAGGACCCTAGGACAAAGCTAAGTGGCAAAGTGGATCAAGAGTGAGATTTGGAATCAGCAAGCCCTGAACCAAATCCTTCCTCACACATTTACTAGCTGTGTGCCTCTGGGCAAATCACTTAGCCACTCAGTCTCAGTTTCTACATCTGTAAAATGGAAATAAGAAAACCTGTCTCACAGCGTTTATTTTTAATGAGAATTAAATGAGATAACTTATGTAAACCACTTTGCAAATCCTTAAACCCCATATAAATACTAGCTATTTAACAAAGCCCATGTTGCTTTTATCCTAGCTGTGCTAGTCATAATTCCAGTTCCTTGGAGAATTAAATAAAATAGTATTGAATACTGTTTGTTGGAAGGCACAGTTGCAGCTGACCTCTCTTACAGGTGTTTGCGTCCTCTTGGAATGTGAGTCCTCTGACTGCAAGGACTGTCTTAACTTTTACATTTGTATCCCCAATGTCTGCACATAATCGTTGCTTAATAAATGTTTTTTTCATTCACTCATTCATTGAGCTCATCATTATGAGTGAGAGCTTTTCAGTGAGAACAAAGTCTTGTTTCTAATAACTAGGTATCTACAATCCCCAAACACTCCTTGTTGGCAGATGTAGTGAGGATATCAATTGCCATGCAGATAAATATTACTATTGTATTCTGCCAGTGCAGACAATCTGCTGGAGCAGAGCCTAACAAGTTGGTCTGAGAGACTGATTTTGCTAAAATAGACCACCTGGATCCTTTTGGTAGTTGTGATCAAACGTAATTCTGCCATTGAGGTATTTTCCTCCTCAGTGCAGTATATGAAGAAGAGGCCCTGCCGGGAGGGAAAGCAGCACCTGGAGTGCCCCTTTCTTCAAGAACTTGCTTAGCTCAGGAAGAGAGGTGAGCCTCCTTCCTCTAACTTCACATGATCTTGACACACAGCACCAACATACTTCCACGGGTACCACTCAGTATCCAGCACTTGTCCATATTAATGTGCTCTTTGTTCATTTAAATCATGCATTTATTCAGGGCTTACTCAATTAGTGGTCTGTATTTCTCTTAAGCTCCTAAAGACAGCCATCACTTTCTTTCTTTGTTTCTTTGTTTCTCTTTGTTTCTTTGTTTCTTTGTTTCTTTGTTTCTTTGTTTCTTTCTTTCTTTCTTTCTTTCTTTCTTTCTTTCTTTCTTTCTTTCTTTCTTTCTTTCTTTCTTTCTTTCTTGCAATTGGGGTTAAGTGACTTGCCCAAAGTCACATGTAAGTGTGTCAAGTGTGTCAAGTGTCTGAATCCAGATTTGAACTCAAGTCCTCCTGACTCCAGGGCCAGTGCTCTATTCACTGTGCCACCTAGCCGCCCCCAACCATCATTTTATCAGGTCATAAAGCTAATGCTAAAAAAACTTTAGAAGGTCATTTATAAGTACTACTACTACTACTACTACCACCACTACTACTACTACTACCATCACTACTACTACTACTACATCATCATCATAACATTTATTTAATGCTTTAAGGTTTGCAAAATGCTTTACATGTATTATCTCATTTAACTTTATTATCACCACTGTACAGAGGAAAAAACTGAGCCTGACAGAGAATGTGGTGTGCCCTAGATCATTTAGGCTAAAAAAATAAAAATAAATTACCTTCTGAGGCAAGATTTGAACTTCAGTCTTCCTGATTTCAAGTCCAGCACTCAATCCACTGTGACCTCATCCAATCCCCTCATTTTACATATAAGGGAATAGAGGCCTTGAGTTAGGGATGATAAAGCAAAAGCAATTAAAATTTAAATACACCAAAAAATCTAAAAGTTAAGAAACCACTTGAAGACCATCTATGCCTGACCAAGAAACCCTTCTATACCATTTCCCCTGAGTGGTCAGACAGATGAGGAGGAATTCAGGACTTCCTAAGTCAGCCCATTCTATTTCTGGATAGCACTAATGGTTGGACAAGGGCTGTTTGTTTTTTTAATGATTGGACAAGGCATTTGTTTTTCTTCACATGGTCTCTAAATTTTCCATTCTATAACTTCCACCCTCTGGAGACAAGCAAGACAAATCTAACTCCTTTTCCCACATCAAATCCTTCAAATATTTGAAGACTTTTATGTCCCTCCTAAATCTTCTCTTCTTCAAGCTAAACATTCCCAATTCCTTTAACTAATTCTTTTATGGCATGGTCTTTAGGCCCCTTACCCTCCAGTTCACCCTCTTTTACATGCGTCCCTTGGAATAACTGAAGTAGAGAATCACTCAAAGCACAATTTTACGTGGTGGTTGTGAGGAGTCAGCACCACCTTACGAAGAGGGAATCATAAAGGATAAGTAGTATAAAACATGTCATCAAAAATGTATGATTGAAAAAGAAGATAGGCTAATGAAATGGTAAGAAAGTGCAATGACTAACAAACAGCCTATGTACTCCACTGGTATCTTAGGAATGTCAGTAGAATTTGAAGAAGGCAGCCAGTACTTTGAGTGGGCCCCCTTTAATGAATTTATGGGAGAAGATGGGAAAGAATTGCGTAGGGCAAACATGGATGAGCTGTTCTTTTCCTCATTGGAGAGAATCTCCCCACATTGATGAGATCATAGATTTGATGGAAAATTTGAGCGCTAAATTGAAAAATACAGTAATCTACCTGAACATTTTTGTTGTTGTTCATTCACGCCCAACTCTTCATGAATCCATTTAGTGATTTTCCATTTCCTTCTCCAGCTCATCTTACAGATGAGGAGACTGAGGGAAACAAGGTTAAGTGACTTGTCCAGGGTCACATAGCTATTAAGTGTCTGAGACTAGATTTGACCTCAGGAAGACAAGGCTTCCTGACTCCAGGCTCAGTACTCTATCCACTGTGCCACCTAGCTGCCCTTTTAATGATGGTTCAGTCAGGACAATAGGACCACAAAATTCTCCATTCTAGATGTTATGTGTTTCTCAATGAAGCTTAAGATTGTTGTGTGTGTGTGTGTGTGTGTGTGTGTGTATGTATATATGTGTGTGTATGTGTTTTGACTGGCAAATGGTTATATTCTTTTCAACCCATTAAAACTCCCATGTTGTAAGAAGCCCTATAACAAAAGTAATGCAATATTAACTACCATGACCCAATCTTCAGATGCCTTGGGACTGTTTAGTTGTACCAAACAAACTATCTGTCTCTAGACAATGTCAGTAATATCACAGGATATCTTATGGGTAGCAACCCTGGAGCTAATGTGCCTTAACATTAATACTCAAATATAATATCAACTTTTAAAAATAGATTTTGTTATATTTTAATAGTGAGCATCACTATTTTTATGAAATTTATAATTTCTCATTATAACAAGTTTAAAATCAAGACTTCTACAGGTCTACTCAACTAATGTGATTATCAACAAGTAATGTTACCCTGAAGTTCTTTGATATCCATATAGCTTAAATTTAGAGCTGTGAATCAAGGAAGTCAGTGTAATGCACTGGGGAGTTCTGGTTTTGGAGTCAGAAGATCCAGGGTTCAAAATCATCTTCTGCCACTTACTATCTGTATAATCTCCCTAAGCCTCACATTTCTCAACCGTAAAATGAGAGGGTTTTACTAGGGAATCATGGAGTTTCCTTCCTTTTCTAAGTCTATAATCCTATGTTCTTTATCTCTGAATATCATGCTCTGTTCTCCATTAAGAGTAAATTAAGAAAGGAAGCAATAATGACCTAAATACTCTCTAGTGGTCATTGTGTGTTACTGCATGTCCACTTGCAATTAAGCTTCTTTCCCATGTCTCTCTTCTGAAACTGCTCCTTCAAAGTTCACCAATGACCTCCAAAACTGAAAATCAAATATATGACACTTGTGACCATTGACCTTCTCCTGGTGACTGTCCCCTACCTTGGTTTTGGCGATATCACACTTTTCCTGGTTCACTGTCATCATGAACCAAATGGAAAAAGATGGTTAGAATGGTCAGATCAAAGACTTAGAGTTGGAAGGGACCTTATAAATCATCTAGGGGTGGCTAGGTGGTACAGTAGATAGAGCACCAACCATGGAGTCAGAAGGACCTGAGTTCAAATGCGGACTCAGACACTTGATACTTATGAGCCGTGTGACTTTCAGCAAGTCACTTAACCCCAACTGCCCTCCCCCCTCCAAAGAAAAGCAAAAAAAGAAAAAGAAATCATCTAATCCAATTCCTTCATATTTTAAAAAACTGAAGCTTATGAAAGTTAAATGACTTGCCTAAGATTCTCCTTCTGTTTAACATCTATAGAGAAGTCTCTACCTTTTTCATTAACACCAAGATTTGAATTATACCCTTCCTATGCTTGCTGCTTCAAATCTCACACTATACTTCTATCTCCTTAATATACTTAGCAGGAAAATGGTGGAATAAGGCAGGAAATTGCATGGATCTTCTAAATTCCCCTATAAGCAATCCAAAATACCACCTCAAAGTGAACTTTGAGTGGCAGAAATAATTAAAAGATAGGGTAAAGCAGTTGTCCACCTTAGCTTGGGAGGATGTTAGGGAAGCCCTGACCTCCCCTAGTGGTGATTTGACTTGATTGAAGGGTCATACCTCTAAGCAGTTACTGCCAAATCAACAAACCACAAGCCCTAGGGGCAGTTGTAGCAGCCTCAGCTTTAGGAACTTTCACCTCATGGACAATGTAGGGGTCAGATAATTCATCAGCGTGAAGCTTGCAGGCGCTCCTCTGGTACTGGGTTCTGGACCCATGTTTGTTGACCTGACTCAATCTCAGGCTGCAGATATGGATGAGGAGGAGTTAGCACACACCAGTGAGTGTGGTTGTAGAGGGCAGGGACCCTGCTGGCTGTGGACACTCATAGAGTACCTTGTTTTGGTTCCAGGGCAGAGGGGTGAGCTGAAGTTTGCAGTTGCAGGAGGAACCACAGGTAGCAATAGCATTTGTAGTGATGGAGTTTCTTGGGGTCCTGGTCATGTCTCAGGAATAGAGAGGAATACTTAAAGTCAGGCCCCTAATACAGCTCAGAAAACAATAGCACAAAAAACCTGAAGCCTGAGATGTTATCCCCCATACTCCAGGACTAGAGTCTGACTTTAATGCAAAGTTAACAGGTAAGAAATAAGCTGCTAAAAAAATTAATAATAGGAGTAGCGACAGGGAGCACTTGGCCATGGTGTCTGCTTGTGGTATAGTGCTTGCGTATGTTGTTGAGGCTCTCTTCTGCAAGACCGGATCATCATGGCTACCTTCCTCGTGCTGAGGAACAAGGCAAAGATGCCTATCGTGGGCCTGGGCACTTGGAAGACCCCTCCAGGCAAAGTGGCTGATGCTGTGAAGGCTGCTATCAATGTTAGATACTGCCACATTGACTGTGCCCACGTCTACCAGAATGAGAATGATGTAGGTGAGGCCATTCAAGACAAGATCAAGGCAAATGTTGTCAAATGGGAAGACCTCTTTATTGTCAGCAAACTTTGGTGCATATACCATGAGAAAAGCTTGGTCAAGTCAGCCTGCCAAAAAGTTCTGAGTGACTTGAAGCTGGATTACTTGGATCTCTGCCTTGTTCATTGGCTTACAGGATTTAAGGCTGGACAGGATCTTTTCCCATTGGATGACAAGGACAATGTGATTCCCAGTAACACAAACTTTTTGGATACATGGACAGTCATGGAAGAGTTGGTGGATGCAGGATTGGTGAAAGCCATCAGAATCTCCAATTTCAACCATGACCAGATTGAGAAGCTCTTGGCCAAGGCAGGACTGAAGTATGAGCTGGCAGTTAAGCAGATTGAGTGCCATACATATCTCACCCAAGAGAAGTTGATCGAATATTACTGGTCCAAGGGCATTGTGGTGGCAGCCTACAGTCCCCTTGATTCTCCAGATAGGCCATGGGCAAAGCCAGAGGACCTTTCTCTCTTGAATGACCCTAGGATTGAGGCCATTGCAGCAAAGCACCAAAAAACCACAGCACAGGTTCTGATCAGGTTCCACATCCAGAAAAAAGTGGTTGTGATCCCTAAGTCCATCACCCCATCACAGATTGCTGAGAACTTTCAGGTGTTTGATTCTGAGTTGACTGATGAGGAGATGTCAACTATACTTAGCTTTAACCACAACTGGAGAGTCTGCACCTTAAGCAGTGCTGCTTCTCACAAAGATTACCCCTTCAATACCCCATTTTGAAGTTCTGGCTAGTTACTGCCCATTGTCCAGATGAAGGTCACCTGATGCTTCCAGCTCTGCTGACTCATCCTGACAAGAACAAATCATTCTTCTGCATCCCATTGGTCAAGCCTGGCCTCTGCTTCCAAGAGCTGGTTCAACCATTGAATATTGCTCTCAGATCTTGGCTTGAGTAACTCCTGGTTTTCTGGACCCTCCTTCCTGCTTAGCTAGGAATACAGAATGACTACCCCCTCCCCAGATGGGCCCTGTAAACAAGACTTTTTCCTCCGGCAAATGGTTTTCTTTTCTTTTAGTAACAAGTAGATTTCATCTACTTGAAGTTATAAACCCTACCTTCTTGCTTTAAGTTTAAAAAAAAGTCTTTCATGTTGAAAAGAAAAAAAATTAATAATGATGAGTAGGTAAAAGAGAAAGAATCCAACCGTTGATAGCTACTAGGGTGATAAAGAAGATCTGAATTCAAACTCAGCTCAGAAAACAATAGCACAAAAAACCTGAAGCCTGAGATGTTATCCCCCATGCTCCAGGACTAGAGTCTGACTTTAATGCAAAGTTAACAGATAAGAAATAAGTTGCTAAAAAAATTAATAATAATGAGTAGGCAAAAGAGAAAGAATCCAACCATAGATAGCTACTAGGATGACAAAGAAAATCTGAATTCAAACTCAGAATAAGGCTGTTAAAACAACTATTTCTATCTCAAAGACAAAAGCAAAATAGTCACAAACCCAAAAAGAGTTTTTGGAAGAGCTTAAAAAAGAACTTAAAAAACAAAATAAGAGAGTTTGAGGAAAAAACTAAAGAAAAAATAGGAGTAATGGAAGAAAAATCAAGAAAATTATGAAAAGAAAGTCAACCAATTAGAAAAAGAGATCCAAAAGATTACAGAAGAAAATAACTCCTTAAAAATTAGAATTAGACAAGGGAAAGCTAGTGACTTTATAAGATACCAAGAAATAATAAAACAAACTCAAAAGAATGAAAAAAATAGAAGAAAATGTAAAACATCTCATTAGAAAAATAACTGAGCTGGAGAACAATCAAGAAGAGACAATATAAGAGTCATTGGACTACTTAAAATTTATGATAAAAAAGATTCTAGATACTCTATTTCAAGAGATTATTAGGGAAAATTTCCTTGAAATTTTAGAATGAGAGGGTAAAATAGAAATAGAAAAAATCCACTGGTCACCACCCAAGATGAGCCCCAAAATGAAAATTCATATAAACATCATAGCTAACATCAAAACTTTCAGGTCAAAGAGATAATTCTACAAGCAACCATATTTAAATACTATGGAGTTATAGTCAGGATAACATTAGATTTAGCAGCTTCTACATTAAAAGACCAAAGGCAATGGAACAATATATTACAAATAACAATGGAACTGGGCTTACCACCAAGAATAATTTATCTAGCAAAGATGTGGGCTGTTCTGAATGAGGGAAAAAAAGAGAAAAAGCAACAGACATTTAATGAAGTAAAGGACTTTCATGTATTTGTGAAGAAATAGAAAATCTTACTAAACTCAAGGGAAACATAATAAGGTAAACATCAAAGACCAATTACAAATGACTTAATAAGGCCAAATTCTTTATTTCTAATATGTGAAAATATTATTTGTAACTCTTAATAGTGATATAATTATTTGGATAGTTTGAAAAAACATACATAGATAGAAGGCTTGGGCTTCAGTTGAGTATGATGGGATGATCCTAAAAAATAAAATTGGGTAGAGAGAGGTAAAATGGAGCAATTATCTCATACAAATAAGGCATGAATGGAAGAACTATTATGGTAGAGGCAGGAAGGGGTGGACAACTGGTAGTGTTAGAACTTTATTCTCATCAGAACTAGGTTAAAGAGGGAATAATATATAAAACTAGAAGGGTATAAAAGTCTTCATTACAGAGAAATAGGAGGGCAAGGAGATTGGATAAGGGAAGGACTTTTAGAAGGGTAGGCAAACTGAGGACTAAGAGGGTAAGGGGAAAGGATAAGGGAGGGATTCATAAAAGAGCTGTGGATTAGGGAGTCAGCGATTAGAATTCAATTAGATGTTTGACAAAAGATAATTAGAGAAATAGTAATTGTTCATGGGTGGGCAAAGTTAGTATAATACAAAGGACAATTCTACCCAAACTAATCTACTTAGTCAATACCATCCCAATTAAATTAACAAAAATTATTTTATTGAGCTAGAAAAAATAACAATAAAATTATTTGGAAGATCAAAAGGTCAAGAATATTAAAGGAATTAATGGGAAAAATATAAAGAAAGGAGATTTACCAATACAAGATGTTAGACTATGTTATAGAATAGTAATTATTAAAACTATTTGCTTCCAGCTAAGAAATATAAAGGTGGATCAGTGGAACAGAATAAACATATAATACACAGTAGTAAATTATTATAGTAACCTTATGCTTGACAAATGTAAAGATTTAAGTTTTGGGGATAAGAATACACTATTTGGTAAAAATTTAAAAATGGGAAAAGTAGAAAGTAGTCTGGCAGAAATTGAGTATAGATCAATACCTTACACTATTTACCAAGATAAGGTCAAAATGGATACATGACCTAGATATTAAAAGAAATATAAGAAACTAGAAGAATATAAAACATATTACTTATCAGACTTATGGAGAGGAGAAGAATTTATGAATGAACAAGAGATAGAGAGCATTATGGGAAGTGATAGACAGTTTTGATTACATTAAATTGCAAATGTTTTTGTACAAATAAAGCCAATGTAGCCAAGATTAGAAGAAAAACAGAAAATTGAGGTGAAATTTTTGTATACAGTTTCTCAGATAAAGGTCTCATATCTCAAATGTATATAGAGGACTTTTTCAAATTTATGAAAATATGAGTCATTTCCCAACTGATAAATGGTCAAAGGATATGAACAGACAGTTTTTTTATGAAGTAAAAACTATATATAGTTATATGGAAAAAATTCTCTAAATGATTATTGATTAGAGAAATACAAAATAAAACAATGTTCTTAGATTGGCTAAAATGATAGATGGGGAAAATTACAAATGTTTGAAGGGATGGGGAAAATGGGACATTAATACACTGTTGGTGGAACTATGAACTGATCCAATCATTTTGGAGAGCAATATAGAGTTATATCCAAAGAGTTATAAAACTGTATACCCTTTGACCCAGCAATACCATTATTAAATCTATTTCTCAAGGTGATCAGGAAAAAAGGAAAAGAATCTATATGTTCTAAAATATTTGTAGCAGCTCTTTTTGTGGTGGCAAAGAACTGGAAATTGAAGAGACACCCATTAATTGGGAAATGGCTGAATAAATTATCACATATGATTGTGATAAAATACTACCGTGCTATACGAAATGATGAGCTAGTTGATTTTAGAAAAATGTAGAAAGACTTGAATTAAATAGTGAAAAGTGAAGTGAGCAGAACCAGGAGAACCTTGTATATAGTAACAGCAATATTGTTTGAAGAATTATTGTGAACAACCAAGTTATTCTGAGTACTATAAACATTCAAACCAACTATAAAGCACCTGTCAAGGAAGATATTATCTACCTCTGAAGAAAGAACTGATAAGAAGCATCCATAGCATAGTTTTACATATATTTATACATTTGTCTTAAATGGTGGTCTTTTCTAGTGTGTGGTAGGGAGGGAGGGAAATCGTAGAGGACTTAAAACGTACCAAAAAAATAACATTTTAAAGTAGGAAAATGTGCTTAGCAGGTATAATTTTGTATTATTATTTTATGTTATGCATCTAATCGCCCTCCAAACTGCATCCTCAGTAAGGACAGACACCAGGCCTTACTAAGATTTCTATGTTCCTCTGGTGTCTTGCTCCATTCTCTGTACATAGTCACTGTATATAAAGCATGAAGTGAATTGAACTGAACTATATTAATCAATTAATTAATAAACTTTTTTTGAGCAATAATGACAGGCACTGAGTTAGTAGTTCACAGAGATACAAAGACAAAAACAGGGAATAGTCCTTGTTTTCAAGGAACAGTCTATTGGAAATAAATAATTAATGGCATTCTAAAAAAGAATAATATTCATTCATTTAGCCAGCATTTATTAAGTGCTTACTATGTGCCAGGAACTATACTAGATGTTGGGGACACAAAAGCAAAAATGAAATTGTCCCTGCCCTCAGGTAACTTATTATCTGTTGGAAGGGAACAACATGTACTAAAAAAGCAAATACCAAAAATATGGAAAAAGTAGACAAAAAGCAGTTTCCAAAATGGGGAAGACATAAGCAACTGGGAGGATCAAGATAGGCCTCCTGTAGGACAGGGCACTTGAGGGGATCTTTGAAAGAAGCTAGGGACAGGCTGCTAGGTGCAGCATTGGACAGAGTGCTAGGCTTGGAGTCAGGAAAACTCATCTTTCAGAGTTCTAATCTGCCCTCAGACACTTACTATTCATGTGACCCTGTTTGCCTCAGTTTCCTCTTCTGTAAATGAGCTGGAGAAGGAAATGGCAAACTACTCCAGTATCTTTGCTAAGAAAACACCAAATGGGGTCATGGAGACTCAGACATGACTGAAAAATAACCAAGCCATACCAACAAGGAATACTAAAGGATGAGGGTAAGGAGGGTGTACATTCCAGACTGGGCACAGTTTGTACAAAAACTCAGATGGGAAATGGATTCTCAACAAAAAAAAAAAGGCAAGCAGTCCAGTTTGGCTATGCCACTAAGTATGTGAAGAGGAGTAATATGTGCAGAACTTGGATAGACTACCGGATTGTGAAGATCTTTAAATGCCTTTTTATCCTAAAGGCAAGAGGAAGTCACTGGAGTTTCTAGAACAAAGGAAGGTTAGACCTATATTTTGTGGAGGATGGATTAGAGTAGGAACAGGCTTAAACACCTACACTATACAGAGCACTGAACTAGACATGATTAGAAGGTTTTCTCACTAAGTTTTCATGAGAAAAGATCCCTGCCCACATGAAACTTACAGTCTTGTAGTAAAGAGAGAAAATATTTTCCTTTGTCACACATATCCACATTTGGGGGAAAGATTAAGCCCACTTAAATGACTTCTTACTTATTTCATTTGAGCCTGATCCAGCCCCACTCCCCAAAAATAAACCTTAAAAGATACCTTAATATATTGAACATCTTTACTGAAGACTACAGTGGTTCTTATCCTCAGGACAGGGATGAAACCTTATATACTGCTGACTCCCAAATGTGAGTTCTTGTAGGGAAAAAGTGTTATATACCATGGAGTGGATTTTGCTGTCTGTATAGTGCCCTATTTATTTAAAATTGATTCAATTCGGGCAAAAAAAATCAATTTCTGTTAAACTAGAAAAAAAAAAAACTACCACCAACATTAGCAGGAAAAATGTTGATTTTCATATTAACATATCTAAATTTAAAGAATACCAAATAGGAGAGAGGGAAAAAAGCAGGGGAAAAAGAGGAGTAACAGAAGTCTGGAACTCAGTAGTGTCTTTTGAATTTTTTTCAGTTCCTTCTTTTCTTTTTTTTTCTCAGGTATTTGATGAAAAGAAAATTATACCTGATAGACTTTGCAGTTTTCTAGCTACTTCTACATAAGAATGTATCTAAAATATCATTTTTAAAATCCAAGAAACCATTTCTAAGTTTTCCTTCTTTATTTTGAAAAAAAATCCTCCTACGTTTACATTTACCATGAGCTTCTAGGGTTTCGCTTTTATTTTTGTTTTTCCGTAGAAGAGAAGTAGATTTTTGTAGGAATTTTCCCTTCTCTTTCTAATTCTGGATCTCAGACATGGGAAATTATCCCCAACTTATCCTGAATATATCATGTTTATACATTGTTGTTTGCATATTGTCTAGGTAAGCTTTGTTTTCTTTGAATCTTAAGGAAGAAAAGGACATCTTGAAAAGACATTAGATCCCAGGGCATGAGGTCAGGTGGATTCAGATCATATGTCATCACAAGTCTTTTCAGGAGAGGTCCAAGCCTGTATAGTGCCCTATTTATTTAAAATTGATTCAACTCGGGCAAAAAAAAAATCAATTTCTGTTAAACTAAAGAAAAAAAACTACCACCAACATTAGCAGGAAAAAAAAATTCCTTTTTTCTCATTCTTAACACTGCCTACAAGATTTGGGAAATAATGGATAGAGAGCTGGCCTTGGGGCCTGGAAGACCTGGTTTCATGTCCCTCCTCTGACATATACTAGTCATGTGACCCTGAACAATTGTTTCCACCTCTCAGTGCTCTAGACATCTCTCTAAGAGTACAAAGTTGCAGAAAAAGTGCCAATCTACACTGGTAAAGTGAGTTTCCTCACTCAGAATTTACATAAATAAGGAAATAATAATTTTCCTATCCCTAATTTCTAGTTCATCCTTTTGCTTCCAAGTAGGCTACCTGTAAGTTATATCAAGCAGAAATCTTGTTTTACTTGGTTGATTTTTAAAAATGGAATGAAAAGCAGCATTGGTGTTAGAAAGACCTGGGTTTGAGGCCTGTCTCTGACACTACAGGAAGTCACTAAAATCTCAGTGCCCTAGGTGGTTGTCTAGACTGGGTTGGAATAGATTATAATCTCCTTGAAGGCAAGAGCTGTTTTTGTTTTGTATGTGTAACCCTCAGATCTGGCATAGTATGCACTTGATAAGTGCTTAGTGAAAGAATGAGTGAGTTAAGAAAAATTTGTTGATCTATACCAGCAGAGGGTATTTCCAGAAAGGAAGAATGCTGCACTGATGAAATCCCAAGCCTTGATCAAAATGAGAAACATTCTATAACTCCCAATGGATAGTCCAACTCTAGGATTTAATAGTATTTACTTCTTTCTGTTGTTGTTGGGTCATTTCCATTGTATCTGACTCTTCATGACCCCATTTGGGGTTTTCTTGACAAAGATAGTGGAGTGGTTTGCCATTTCCTTCTCCAACTCATATTACAGATCAGGAACTGACTTGCCCAGGGTCACTCAGCTGGTAAGTGTCAGTAAGTGTCTGAGGCCAGATTTGAAGTCAAGAAGTTGAGTCTTCCTGACTCTGGACCCAGCACTCTATCCACTTCACCATCTAGTTGCCCCCCAAGGTCTTTCCTTATATATCTAATCAAAATTCTTCCTATTACAGTGTAAACATGCTCTTATCCTCTATATAAGATGGAGAAAACCTAACAAACACCTGGTATAGGGTTAACACTCTTATGTCTAAAGACTTTTAGGGCCAGCCTGTTCCACTTTCTCTTCTGTAGGTTAATCCAAATTCCTTTAAATTGCTCCCCCAGATTCTGTTTCCTTTCATTGTCTTCATGACTATGGGAACTTAAATTGCTTAACTTCAAACCTCAGTTTTTTTCCTTAGTTAAATGGGTATAATAATAGTTGCAGGATCTACCTGACTGGGTTGCAGACAAAGCATTTTGAATACCGTAAAGCTCAATAAAAATGAGATTTATCACCAGCTATTATTATTGACTTCCTCTGAGCACTCTACTCTCCACATCTCTCTGAAATAGTCCAGTCCCAAAAGAGACTGGATATAATGAGCAGAACCAGCTCACTAAACAATTGTGTGATAGGGAAAGATGGTCTTTAGCGCTCATCATTTTCCCTTCTTACCTTTCCCCCTTCAGCGGTGTTCTGCCTGTTGTTAGCAGGAGTTACTCCCCATCAACTAGAACTTCAGGTCCCCACTGGCCTCATATTCTAGCCCTTTTCTCCTACACCAAATCCTGTTCACAAGAGAGAAATCATTTTTCATTCAAGATGTATTCATTAAATGTCTATGTTCAAGACACTGTGCTAAACCCTGGGGATTACCAAGACAAAAACATATCAGTCCTTGCCCAGAAGAATATTCCATTTAATAGGGGGAAGAATCTGATAAACTTATTCATATTGTGTAATGCAACACCCTGCATACAGTAGGCACTTTATTAATGCTTGTGCAACGAAGGGATAAGTAAATGATGGTATTTATCATGTTTATCTGTCCTGGGTGCAGGAACAGATGTTTTATTTATTTATTTGTTTGTTTGTTTGTTTGTTTGTTTATTCTTAGCCTTTAACATTCACTTCTATCAGGCTTTGAGTTCTAAATTTTCTCACACTCCCTCTGTTCCCTCCTCCCTAAGATGGTGTGAAAGCTGATTTAGACTATACATGTACAATCATATTAAAAAAAATTTCCGCATTAGTCATGTTGTGAAAGAAGAATCAGAACCAAAGGGAAAAAACAATGAGAAAGAAGAAACAAACAAACAAAAAAATAGTATGCTTCAATCCGCATTCAGACTTCACAGTTCTTTTTTTGGTCATCTATGGCATTTTCCATCTTGGGTTTTTTGAAATTGTCCATCAAAAGAGTTGTCTATCAAAGTTGGTCATGGCATAATGTTGCTGTTACTGTGTACAATGTTCTTTTGGCTCTGCTCACTTCACTCAGCATTACTTCATGTAAGTCTTTCCAGGTTTTTCTGAAATCCACTTGCTCATCATTTCTTATGGAACAATAGTATTCCATTACATTCATATACCATAATTTATTCAGCCATTTCCCAGTTGATGGGCATCACCTTAATTTCCAATTCTTGGGCACCACAAAAAGAGCTGCTACAAATATTTTTGTACATGTGGGTCTTTTCCCATTTTTATGATTTCTTTGGCATACAGATCTAGAAGTGGTATTGCTAGGTCAAAGGGTATGCACAGTTTTATAGTCCTTTGGGGATAGTTCCAAATTGTTCTTGGGAATGGTTAGATCAGTTCACAACTCTACCAACAATGCATTAGTGTTCCAATTTTCTCCCATCTTCTTCAACATTTATCATTTTAGGAACAGATATCTATTGGTGAAATTGTAGGCCTTAGCATCAGTAGGGGGCAGGACCATGCTGCAACCAGCTTAGCCTAGCTCCCAAGAGCCACTTGTAACATTTTTAATATAAACATTTATACTCTGGAAATCAGAAAATGCTACAAATCAGATATATTTTTTATGTTGACTGTCCACACTTAGGGAAGTGATGCAGAAAATATGAATAGCAGACTAAACTCAAAAATATGAGGAGTGTGCTTCCCTCCCTCCCTCTGAGAGCTGGTTGTTAAATATTTACCAGCACACCCCTAAGTAAGTAATCTTTGACTAGGAAAAACATCTCAAAATTCAAATATTCCTTTCTAGAAGGGAATGGACTCAGAATTCAGATTTGAGTCCTGATTCTAAAGCTTGTTAGCTAAATGGTCACAAACAAGCTACTTAACATCTCTAAACTCCAGTTTCCTCATCTGTAAAATGGGTATAATCCTTGTTCTCCATATCTTACATACTGATTGTTGTAAGGAAAGCAATCTGTAAACCATAAAACACCAAATAAATGTGAGTTGTTGTTGTTAGTATTATATAAAGACGAGCTAATATTTATTATAGTTTATGCATCCTTGTTTCAGGCTTTGCTTTGTTGTTGAGGGATGTTGTCTTTTTTCCTCATACCTACCTTGCCAGCTGCAGAAGGCAAAAGAAAACAGTCCTTCATATTCTCTTCACACTCCCCTGACCCTGGAGAAATCTCTCCTACGCAGCCACCATCTGTGTGAACCTCATCTTTCATCTAACTTCATAAACAAAAAAATGAGCATCGGAAGGCAGCCATTTGGCACACAGCTCTCTGGCAGCTGCTCCTACAAACATTGAGATTGCAGATTTTAAACACAGTGTCTTGATTTTCTATCGAAAACCCAGATTTGGGCACTTGAACCATCATTTCTTTAAAAACAAATACCCATCTCAAGTCTGACAATAACTAGAATGCTGAATTCTTTGAACCCCTAACTTTGAAAATTCAGCACACCCTATAACAAGAACGCACACTCCTATGATGAGGGAATCTTAATGAAGCACCCACCATCCCTGTAACTTCTCAGACTAAAATACTTTTTCATAACCACCATTTCACTATTTGTGAAGTCTCTCTCAAGTCTTTTGTATTTGTATCCCAAGTCCTTAATTTAGTCCATCTCACATAGAAATCAATTTAAGAAATGCTTTATCATTCATCCACTCGTTCACAACAAACCCAGAAAGTAGGCAAGGCAAATAGTTATCGCTTCCACATCTTGACTTTCCCCATTGAGGTTTCAATATATTGTTGGTCGGCATAAGAAATTAAATGGTAATTTTGGGGAGGTTTTGTACATGTGAAGGTCAGAAGATGACAAAGAGCCTATGACCATAATACTTATCCCAAATTTTATAATAAATTACTGTAAATACCTCATAAAAGAAAAAGAAAAATTTCAGCCTTCTTCTCTGGTATGAAGGGAGGGTCAAAAAGTTTTACAAGAATTTTCCAGATTATGGGAGCACCGCAGCCCTAACCCCAGTAATGTGGAAGGGATAACTGTAGTAAGAAGCCCAGTTTAGAAACAAGGGGAGGAAAGATTAGAGAGGATTGCTCACCTTCACACAACTACCTAAATGGCAAAGCCTGTATTCCAAACCAGGTCTCTCCCACCTCCAAAGCCAGTGTTTTTACGCCCCGGTGCACTGGCACTTCCCTATATGCCAGACTTAGATACTTGGACAGATTTAACTACCTATTCTTAGTAGAAAATAATATCATTCTTACTGATGGGAGAGATCTATAGACACCCTAAAGCTCATAGCTGCCATCTGGGTAAGATGTAAGCATGAAGGAAAGGCAATGAAGCAATTGCTTCGAGATTTAATATTGTTCCAACTCCTAGTCCAGGACTCAGATGGCAGTGGAGCAGATCATTGGAGAAGATAGTTATTTGAAAATGCCATTGTATTCTTAAAGCTACTGCATTCATCAATGGAGAGTATTGAGCTTACACTTCCTACTTCAGTCAGTTGAAAATAACTCTGTTAGATGTAGATGTACTAGGTTCTGAGACAGAGGACCTGGGTCCAAATCCAGCCTCTGCTACGTACTCACATAATCTATGTCCCTTAGTTTCCCCATTTGTGAAATGGACCAAAGAATTTCTTAAGCATTTTATTTTTTTTAATCTCTCAGTCCTAGGAAATCTCAGAAGTATTGACCAGCAGATGCCCCATTGTTGATATTAATGCTTTTCTTGCTAAATTGAAGTCCTACAGTTTGAGGATAAACTGGGGTGCAATCTCATTTTGGGAACACAGAACCCAAAGCATATTTCCTACATTTCCCATAGGGTTCATTCCATCCCAATGAAGCTGAGCAGTGTTGTATTTGAAACAAAGGGTTGGGCTACCAATGACCAGGGAGGTAGACTGTACAGTGGATCTGAAGTCAGAGGACCCTGATTCACATCTTCCCCCACTTTTTACATACTACCTCTGCAACTGTGGGCAAGTCATAACCTCCTGGGTCTCAGTCTCCTTATCTGTTAATAAAAAGACTAGATAACTTCAGTTCCCTTCTAAGTTTATGATCCTATCATGCTATGAGTATCATAGTCAAAGTGCTGGGCACTTTGCTAAAGCACTGGGGACACACAAAAAGGCAAAAGACATTTCCTACTTTCAAAGAATTCACAATCTAATGGGAGAGATAACAGGAGAGCAAATATGTACAAACAAGAAATGTGCAGGATGAAATGAAAATAATCAACTGAGGAAAGGCACTAGCTTTTAAAGGGATAAGGAAAGGTTTCAAGAAAACCAGAAAGGAGGGAGAGTGTTGAAGGCATGGGGAACAGCAGTGACAGTGCCTGGAGACTGGAAATGCAGTGTCTTCTGCCTTGCATTATCTTTGAGGTTTGGTTTGGTTTGGTTTTTTCTCACTTGTCCAGGACAGACTTCTGCTCCTTTTCATTCTGGGTCATAAGGAAAGGGTGTGAGATGCCCTAGGAGAGCTCTGACTGTCCAGGGCAAAGGGCTGGGGCTGCGAGTGGAAAGAAAGAGCAAGAAAACATCCACAAAGGGCTTTCTTTCAAGGCTTCTATCATTTTCAATAGAAGTTTTCTTGGCTTTCTCATACACTGACAGGCTTAACTTAATCAAGCCTACTTACATTCATCTATCCCTGTCCACACCAGCCCCACCACATTCTAGCCTGTCCTGTGGTCACCCACTTTTACAGAGGAAGTGCCTTGGGAATGACTAAGACATCTTTTGCCTTTAAGTGGTCCCTTTAATCTCGGGATCACAGGAGCACTTTCGAAACGCTTAATTAGGTCTCACAACAGATCTGAAGAGGAGGTGTTATTATCCTTCTTGTACAGATGAGGAAACTGAAACATAGCCTCAGTTTCCTCACCTGTAAAATGAGAGGGTTGACCCAGGATGAAACGATTTCCCCCCCAGCCCACACAGAGAGCTTCTGTGGGATATGTTGAGTTTCTGGTGAGTGTGGCCCCTTCTCTTCCTTCACTGGCCAGCAGGCTGTGCTGCCTCCTTAACTGCCAGAGGGAGAGATCCCCTGGATTGTGCTGAGAGCACTGGTTTGCTGAGGAAGAGGGGGAAATGGATGCTCTTTGGGGAAATTTCAAATGTCTAATTTCAGGATCTAAAGTGTGTCTGCCCCCCTTTAAAAGAGAACTTGCTTTTCACACTTGAATCTTAAAACGTGGGGGATTTAAAGGGCCTTCTACATTATTTTTTCATATTAATTAAAGCAACCTAAAGAAAGACATTCTTCAAGGTTTGGTGTAGGTGATGAAAATGATCTCTATAGGGGGTGAGGGTATGTTTGAGCCTCTGGGGATGTTTCCTCAATGGATTTTTTAGTGGTACCTTTGGTGACAGCATGGCCCAGACTGGTTAGTGCAGTGGGAACTGACAGAGAGGTATGCCTGTGTCTCTAAGGTTAAGTTAAGGACTTGAAGTTGAAGGGAGGTAAAGACCATACAGAGTTAGAAGACGTTTCTACAGGCCTCAGCTTGCAAAGAGCAGGGGTGCTAGTGTCCTTCTACATCAGAGGTGTCAAACTCAAATACAGATAGATTCCTGCAGAGTCATATATTGACTTAGAAAACCACAAAATCACATTATCTGTGGTGTATTGTATTTTGTCTATTTTGTTAAACATTTCCCAAATGCATTTTAATTTTTTTCCTGGCCTCTGCCCTAAAACCATTTTGGCCTCAGTCACTGCTTTCAGATATTCACCTCTTCTTGCTGGAAGAGCTGAAAAAAATGGGTTTCTATCACATGTGTAGAGGCATACCCACAAAAAAATCAGGTTTTTAATAATAGAAATAATAGTTAATAATAATAATTTTTTTCTGCTCCCAACTAGCTATATAACCTCAGGCAAGTCATTTTACCTTTCTGGGCATCTATGTCCCTCATCAATAAAATAAAAAGGTAGGCCATGATGAATCAATTAATCAACAAAATTTACTAAGCACCTACTATGTGCCAGTCACTGACATTCCTGCCCTCAAGGAGCTCATATTCTCATAAGGCACAAACATCGTATACAAAGAAGTGTTGGCCAGGGAAGGAAGTTTTGATCTAAGCAGTCATTAGGGTTGTAAGAGGAGTCATAGAGTAATATGTTGTATGCTGTTTGTATTAGCAATGGAAGTATGGGTTTGATTATTGTTCTCAGAGCAAGAGGTCGAAGTCGAGAAAGAGAAAAGGGAAGAAGGTGTCAAGTACATTTTATGAATCTGTCTTAACACTATCTCCCTGGACCTCAGTTTCTCTCTTTAGCTGAAAGATGAGGGGGTTGAACTAGATTATTTCTCAGGTGACGAATTCTAGGATCATGGGCCTACTGGCATAAATTTGTTTTACATGATAATGCACCTTTCTCAAAGACATGGTGTTATCTTATTAGGAAGCTTGGTCAGAAGGGACCTAGACAGGGTTGATTTCCCCTACTGCTATTGATATTATTGCTGAAAGAAACTGACCTAATTCAGGGTCCAGTGAATTGAAGGTTCTACCACCTTCTGCCCAAACATGCCTAAACTCATTTTTGAGTTGTAAATAGTGCAATGTACCTTCGTATTTATTTGATTCCAATCATTTTCTCTTATTATTTCAGAACAACCATGTACAAGTGCTCAGTGATTCATGCTCTAAAGAAGACAACATTTTGGGAGTGAGGGGGAGATAGAAAATGGGCTGCAGAATTGATTCCCCATTTCTTTTTCCCTGTTCAAAGCCAAAGAACTTGATTTCTGATATGCACAGTAAGTAGTTCACCAAGATTCTACCTAGTACCCAATTAATTAATGTACCAGTAGGCTTTGCCAGGGGAACACACAACGAAGAGAAGAATTAGGACAATTACCTAAAGAATTCAGATGAAAAAAAGTTTTCATCTGAAATAAAGATGAGGGGGCTAGACTTAGTGATCACCAAGGTTCCTTCTAGCTATATGGATCTATAATTCCTTCCAAATAATTGAGGCAAAAGAATGTGGTTTCATTTTTAGCTTGACTTACCTCAATCATAATCTCCCTTCACCTCCTCGGTTTGCAGGTATAGAGAGCTTAATTGAAAGAAATAATCTTCAGCATCTCCTTCAAAGGAAACTAGGAACCTTCTACAAATGTTTTACTTCTCTGCCTTTCCAGGAAATGGTCTCTGAGACAGAAACAACACCTGGCAGTCTTACAGGTAGATGAACAGCCTTCTTTCCACTCTGATAGCGGTGTTATTTACACTCCAAAATCAAAGCTAACATGGCTGAAGCATCAGGGTAGAAGGTAGGGATTTAGGAACAAGGCTCAGAACAGGAAGGCACACTAGACAAGGAAAATGGAGGTCTGCTGTGTCTGCCTCCTGACAGGGCTCACAGACTCCCAGGGATGCAGGCTTTCTTCTTCTTCTTTTTTTTTTGCTTTTTGGAGGGCAATTGGGGTTAAGTGACTTGCCCAAGGTCACATGGCTAATTTTTGTGTTAAGTGTCTGAGGCCACATTTGAACTCAGGTCCTCCTGACTTCAGGGCCGGTGCTCTATTCACTGCGCCACCTAGCCACCCCTGGATGCAGGCTTTCTTAGGCTTCCCAGGACACAGTAATACAACTTGCCGTGAAGTTGACCTTGAGATCACCTGCTTCCTCAGCAAAACTCTTTCCCTCCACTGATACTCTGTGTAGATTCATTCCCCAATGATTAGCATATTCCAACCTTCTCTCACTTTCCCTATCTCAGTGATGATGAACCCTTGGCCTGCTGAAGAATAACACCTTATATATAACACCAGCTTCCACTTCCCATCCACGTTGACCCTCTGCTTGCTGTCCCTTCATCCCCCACCTTTTCCATAGCACCCACTAAACATCCTGCTCCATAATTAACCTATGTCTTCTCATCTTACCCCTCTTCTCTGCCCCTTCTATCTTTCAAGCATTCACTGAAAGCTGACTTCCTTTAGATCATACTTTCCCTGGCTTTCTTTTCCAGTATGGAAATACCTCCAGTTTCACAGGTGATGGTAAAAGAGTCAGAAAACTCTTTGCTTCCTATTACCATTTCCAGACTCTCTCTTTACTACCATTATTCAGAAAACTCCCCTCCCTGAAGGTTCATTCTATCCAAATTGATCATCCAGTCCAGATTCTGGTGGGTGACACTTATCTCCTGATCCCCAGAACTTCCTTCCTTTTCCTTCAGTGAATTTGGTGCTTAGTTGATAGATACCCCCATCCACTCCCAACTACTTCCCTCACACTTGGATACTTCAACATATATACTGAGATTCCCTTAAATACACGAACTTTTCAGTTCTTCATTCTACTAAACTCCCATGGACTACTCTTTCACTCTACTTCAGCTACAAATAGAGATTGTCATAATCTTGATCTTGCCATCATCCACAAACATTACACTACCAGCTTCAACAATGTCAAAATCCTTTTGTTCAATTGTATGAGCCTTTATTTTTTTAATCTGTCCCCAAATTTTATGAACACTAATCCTATCCTTCATTATCACTATGAGGTTCATTCTCTCCACATGTCATTGTTTTCCCAGGCCATAATCTCTGTAATGGCTAGACTCTCCTCCCTTCCTCTTAGTGAACCAGCTCAACTGTAAGCTATTTTCCACTCTCAAATCTCTTATTCCCCAGTCTTATTGATAATCTTGCCTTGTCATAACTTAACCATGGATTACTCCCTCAGTCTGCCTCTCTCAACTATTGCAGAAAGTCATGAAACCTAGTACCTCTTGAGTCTGTAATAAATTTGTGCTATCTAATCTCAAATGGGCCCTCACTGTTGCAAGGTAATTATTTTATTTTATTTTTGCTTTTTTGAGGGCATTTGGGGTTAAGTAACTTGCCCAAGGTCACACAGCTATTTTTTTGTGTCAAGTGTCTGAGTCTAGATCCGAACCCAGGTCCTCCTAACTCCAGGGCTGGTGTTTTACTCACTGTGCCACCTAGCCGCCCCTGCAAGGTAATTCTACTACTTCTTAATTAATTCTCTATCCCACTTATCGGAAGAATTTTTCCAAGCTTTTGTTTTTCTCTGTTTCTAGTGTGATTTTATAGAACTCCTTACATACTTTCTCTACTAAGAATTTCACCTCATACTTCATCCAAAAAAATGTGACTATTAACTGAGACTTCTTTCTCCCCTCCTTATGTCACATCTCTCTCATATTATCCTCCACTATTTCCTTCATTTCAGTCTCTGACAAAGAGTTATCCCTTCTCCTTGTCAATACCAACCCCTCTGTATGAATACTCGACTTACTACCATCTTCTCGAGATGATTGCCACCATGATCATCCATTTCTCTCTCAGTTTCTATCAGTTGGCCATCAGGGGCCATCTCCAGTCATCCTGATCTATATGCTGCCACTGGACCCAGATGGCTCCAGAGGAGAAAGTGAGGTTAGTGACTTTGCCCAGCCCTGTCTCACTTAAATCTAATTTACTTGCAAGTTATGTCATCACCTTCCTAATGTCATTGTCCTTTTTGAGGATGAAGGACAAACAACAGCAACCAACTGCTTCCCTGCTGCCTATAAACATGACTATGTCTCCTCATCCTTAAAAAAAACCTTTACTACAGGGGCAGCTAGGTGGTGCAGTGAATAGAGCACCAGCTCTGGAGTCAGGAGGACCTGAGTTCAAATCCGGCCTCAGACACTTAATACAAAAACTAGACTGTGATCTTGGGCAAGTCACTTAACCCCATTTCCCTCCAAAAAGCAAAAAAATAAGAACAAAAAAAGCCCTTCTACTATGTCCGCTAGCGATCTCCTAATATCTCTCCTCCCCTTTCCAGCTAAACTTTTTTTTAAGTTCTTTCACTTCCTCTCTTCTTAATCTCTTGTAAACTTTCAGAAACCTAGGTTCTGACCTCCTCATCCAGCTGAAACTTCTCTCTACAAAGGTACCAATGATCTCTTAATTACTGAATCAATGGACCCTTTCTCAGTATTAATCCTTCTTGGTCTTTTTGACAGCGTTAAAATAGTTGATCACCTTCTCCTCCTGGATGTTTCTATCAGTGTTCTCTTGGCTGGATTGTTATCCATGGTCTGTCCACTAACTAAAGGTGTTTCCTTTGTGTAAAACTTTTTTTTCCTCAATTACACATAAATAAAAATTTTGTGGGTGTCTCCTGAGTAAGACTCTGTCCTAGACTCTCATCTTTTTCCCCTTTACATATCTCATCTGGTGATCTCATTAATTCACATGGGTTCAATTATCATGTCTATGTTGACAAGATACACCAAAAGATACACCCCTAGGTTCCCAGCCTTGATGTCATCCCCACTCCTCAGTCTTGATCATTCCACATATCTAATTAAATACCAAATCTTGTCATTTCTACCTCTGCATCATCTTTTGTAAATATCTCCTTCATCCCATTCACATAGCTAGGTACTCCTTTCTTCTCACCTTGATAATTATAATAGTTTCTTAATTGGTCTCCCTATATCTCTACTCCAATCCATTCTCAACACAGCTATTTCAAAGTGATATTCCTAAAGCATAGGGGACTGACCATGCCATTCTACTTGATCAACTCCAGTGGTACTCTAGAGTCAAATATGAATTCCTCTGCTTAGTTTTTAAAACCCTCCACGATTGGTTTCTTTTTTTTTTTTTGGAGGGCAATTGGGGTTAAGTGACTTGCCCAAGGTCATACAGCTAGTTCACACTTGGTTTCAATCCACTTCTCCAGTCACACATTATCATACATCATTTCCTCTCATATATGTTAGGGTCCTCCCCCAATCTGGCCTTCTTACTCTTCCTCATATATAACACTCCATCTTGGATCACCATGCCTTTGCCCTGGTTCTCCTCCACCCCTAGAATTCACTCATTCCTCACCTCCATCTTTTATAATACCTAGTTTCCTTCAGAGTAGCTAGGTGTTAAAGTTGGATAGAGTGCCAAACTTGGAGTCAGGAAGGCTTGTCTTCCTGAGTTCAAATACAGCCTGAGATACTTACTAGCTGTGTGATCCTGGGCAAGTCACTTAACCTTGTTTGCCTCAGCTTCTCCATCTATAAAATGATCTAGAGAAGGAAATGGCAAGCCATTCTAGTATTTTTGCCAAGAAAACCCTAAATGGGGTGATGAAGATTTGGACATGCTAAAACAATTGAATGAACAGAAAGATACAGAGACAGATTTCAAATCCAGGTCTTAGAAGACATCATAGTAAGTAGTAGTAGTAGTAGTAGTAGTAGTAGTAGTAGTAGTAGTAGTAG
>NW_027186304.1:71017523-71030225 GCF_028583685.1 Petaurus breviceps papuanus | reverse complement strand
TAGTAGTAGTAGTAGTAGTAGTAGTAGTAGTAGTAGTAGTAGTAGTAAGAAAAAATGTTACTGAGGAAACAAGGAATGACCCTTATTGTATAGACACCTCTATATTGGACTAATTTGGTCCATCTATTTTTTTTTCCTTAGGGCAATCTTTGAAGATGCTTTCATTCAACAGGAGAAATTCTAAAAATAGATTCCTAAGGGGACTTAAGTGTTTGGGACCAATTATAAACACTCTCCTTACCTGTAAATTTAACAAACCCATTGGTAGAAAGCCAGCTTAACCAACCATACTCAATGCTCTAAATTAGAAGAAATATTCTGTTCCAAATCAAAATAGTGCTTTAAGCTGTTACTGTTTTATGTTTTTTCATGATTATCAAAGAACAGGGATTTCATTTGCTTCAAACCTATGAGTGTGGGTAGAATTGAGGGACTGAAATTAATCATCCAGAGGAGAGAATCAATACTATCTGTAAAGAAACAAGATACACTGGGGAACAAGAAGGATTCAATTTTGGTAGCAGCAGGGAACCTTTGCCCGTGTATATAATTATTATTTAATCAGGTTGGAAGAGAAAGACCTCAAAGTGTCAGCAGTACTTTTTAGTCACTGCTAGCCCCTCCCCTGCTTGGTTTCTTGGACATTTGCTCCCCAAGTCTCTTGAGTATGTCCTTTGTTACAGTTCCCTGATTCTGGCCTCAAGCCTACCTCACAGTGTTCTCTGTAAAAAGCATGGTTTGTAGACCCTTTGGCTGTTTGGGAGCATGCACTGAGCCCTAGAGTGCAGGGAGGCCCTGAATGGAGACAAAAGGACACCTTCCTTTCTCTTCAGACATTAAAGAATATGAGTCCCTTTCAACCTCATTGGTCTACAATTGGTCTCTACTACAATAAAGCACGCAGAATCCTGTCAAAAGGCTGCAAACAAATAGCATGCCTCCCTTAAGCCACTTCTAACAAGCAGAATCGACGTGGAAAGAGACAACTGTGATAACTGCTGTGTGTTGGCAAGATGTTTTGGGTTTTGTTTTTTTTTGTTTGGTGATAGTTTTTTTAGCTTCTTCAGTGTTTGGACTGTAAGCTTTTATTTTCTGTTTTTATCTCCTTCATCCCCTGATGTCTTCTTTCTAACCACAGCCTTCCTCTCAAAGAGTTCAGATCATTAGTGAGTTTAACCCATGTAGCCACATCCATTTCTCCCTTAAGTCTTAGCTCAACATTGCCTGCACCTCCTTCACTGCCATCCTCCTGGAAGGTAGCTCTGCCAACATCTGGATTGTCCATCCCTCTCCCCTCCCAGCATCACATCCTCTTTCCTCACAGGTCTGTTCATTTAAGCTGCTCTTTCCCACTGATGCCTCCTCTTCCACATATGGTTCTCACTAAGTGCGGTGGCAGAAGAAAGAGTTAACTCAGTTCCTGCATTTAAGTAAAACCATCTTGCAGCTCAAGGAGGCTTGTCAGCTGCTGATAAAATGCTAAATGACAACTCATTTTCATTCAGTGGGAAAGTATCATTTAATATTTCATTCCTATCATCTGCTCATTTTCTGTGGCCCACACATGGCATCAAGGCCTCCCCTGGGGATTGCATAAAAGGTTGTGACCTCTAACAAGATGCTGTCTCAGTACTGTATTACATCTACCTGTAAGGCCGAGGAGCCCTTCCCTTCTTTGCTAAATGTCTCAATGCTGCCCTCTGCTGGACAAAAGGGGCCACTGGTCATCATGGCCTGGAAAAGCTTCACCCAACACCATTGTTGCTGTTACTCTTTTATTGTGCATAAAGAAGAAAGTTTTGAGAGAAGGAAATGAAAAACAAAGGAGATTCTATTGCAAAGAAGGTGGGGGAGGAGGGAGGGTAGAGATGCTACAAAGCAATTGCAAGGCTAGGTTGACATCATCTGTATAGTGCTCAGGTGTTTTCTCATTGGCTATCTCTGCTTTTCCTTACACAGTCAAAATGGAGAAACTTTATCTAGTTGGAGAGGTTTTGTAATGGGATCTGTTCCATTCATCCTGTACCAAGAAGATGGCAAGCTTCCAAATGAAAGAGTATGAAATAAGATGTCTTCCTGGGGAAGACAAAATGGAGGCCGCCACAGGGCAAATTCAAAATTCCAGGTTTCAATAGTTCTTGGTTTTTGTAACAGTATAGCCTCTCTTCATCAACAATGATTCTTTTTCCTGGGCCCAGTAGAGGGCAGAGCTGTTCAGTGAGGAAAGTGGAAAGGGGACTCGTTCAAAGATGATTGGTCATAGAAAAGTCCTAGATTTCGATTCTGAGGTCTTGGCCTTGAACCCTTGTTCTGCTTACTATCTATGTGATCATAAGCAAAGTTCTTCACTCTGGGCTTCAATTTCCCCATCTGTAAAATGGGACGGGGGAAGGTGTGGGGCTACATCAAGTAAAGTCCCTTCCAGATCTAAATCCTGTGATTCCTACACGTAGTTCACTCCTTGAAAAACTATTTGGAGGTGAGGAACTGATGCCTGGATTGAACAGGGAGCACTAGAAGGTCCCTCTGTCTCAAAGTTTCTGCCCTGAAATTTCCAGGAAATTGAGATTGGGTTAACAAACTATTCTTTTGGAACTCAACTACGTGCCCCACTTAACTTAGAGTCTCTCGTGTTGTTTCTCAACTATAAAATGAGGATAATAACATCTATTTACCTACCTCACAGGGTTGCTGTAATAATAAAATGAGCTAACATAGATAAGGTACTTTGTACACCTTAAAACTATGTATATACAAAATGTCCCAAAAGGCTTAGTGCAGTTTTCATTAAAACTTTAAACTGCACTGACATTCAGAAGTGCTGGAAATGTCAGATATGATTTGTAGCAAGATTGTGGCTACTGGTCTTCCACAGGACCTCTAGAATATATCCACCATGAATGCTGGGAGCTTCCTATAATACATGACCAGAGACTTTCTCATCAGGGCACATCCGGCCTAGTAATACCTTTACTCGAAACGAATAAGTATCAATAATTAAAGAGCTTCATTTCCCTCTTCATAGAGTAGGTATTCAACTCCATGCATCACATTTTACCTGGGAAAGGAAAATGTTGTATCATTCATCACTTTCCTTCACACAACTTCACATACATCATTAGGTACCAGTGGAACTCAGTCATGTGAATTATTTCATAACACTAATGGAGAAGTAGCTATGGTATTTTGGAGGATACACTTAGGGTTCTACAGTTTCCATAGAGACATTTGGGTCTTAACCATTGCTTTTACTCTAGTCCTTGTAAAATATCCAACTCCATGACCCAATTTATTAATCCCCCACCATATACCTATGGAGGGAATATGGAGTAGATATTAGAGATATACAATTGAATATATCACTTTCAAAGAAGAATCGCAAGTATCCATTGGCATTACATTCTGAAAAACAGCACGGCCTTTGTTAGTAGGATACATCTACTTTACTTGACTTTGGCCAAAATACAAGATCCAATACAGCATGGGTTCACTTCTAATACTTAACTATCTGTGTGACCTTGGGCAAGTCCTCATTGATTTACCCATGTGTAAAATAAAGGAGTTGATCTAAAGAGCCTTTAAGGTCCCTTTCAGCTCTAAATCTTTGAGCCTATGAATATAAAATCCAAAGACAGCCAGGGTGCAGAATGACCAGGACAGCAGAAAGGTCTGGTCTCTGTTTGAGTTCAGAAGGATCTATACAGTCCCTGGAGTCATGTAATCTAATAGTTGGAAAGAATCTCAGAAGTTAACTGCTCAACCCCTGTTCAAAATAGAAAGCTCCTCTGTAACATCTTCCAAATAAATAGTCATCCAATCTTTTACCTGTCTCAGGGACAGGTAACAGTCATCAACAAATACCCTGCTTTAATAGGACTTTGTTTTATTAACAACATGAATCCACTTCTGGGTTTATACTTTGTATATTCCTATGCACACATATTATATGTAGATATATACATATATATTGCACTTGTACATACATGTGGATATTTGTCTATACACATATGTATCCATACATGTGTGTGCACGTGTTGTCTTTTCTGGCTAGACTGAAAGCTCCTTGAGGAGTGCCACTGTCTTTGGTTTCTGTATTTTCCTGAGCCTAACACAATGTCTGGAAAATAGTAGGTGTTTAATGTTTGCTTGTTGATCAACTGATTGATTGATCAATACAAAGCCCCAGCATCACAGATTTCCAGAGAAATTCACGTTTTGCTGAACATCGGCCTGAACCTCAAGTCAATGTTCCAACTTGTTTCCAACATAAAAAAAACAAACCTGGTTTGTTGCCCTTGTGTCAAGGAAAGCCAGCCATATTCATGACCTTGGCACCTGAGTAGCTAAGAAGCAGAAGGATTGGGGATCACTTCTCTGTGCTGAAACCAAATGCCTCGCTTCACTTTTTATGGAAGAAGTGCAACCTGCAACCCTGAGCCACCCTCTTCAATATCATTTTACTTCTGGGAATCAGGCATTGTATTCCATGAAGAATACTTGACCGTCACCATCACTCAGCAGAGTAACCCATCCCCATACCTCCCTGGGGGGTCCAGGAGTCTTGTGCTTATGTTGTTTGAGCAGAACTCTAGCCCATAGTCTCTCATCAGAAACGCAAGAACTGGTCACGAGATTTCTCATTACCAAATGATCCAAGAAGACAGGTTGTTTTCCTAATGAAAACTGTCAGCTGAGTCATAGCTCTTTAATTCTAGAACGAAGGACTCCAGGAGGCAGGATGTCTATAACCAAGGTGATAGCCAGAGCATGACTTTGCCTTGCAGCCTAATGAACAACTGCTTTTCTGGGGGAATGGTGCTTACACTGGACTCCAATATCTAAGAGCCAGAGTTGTTACATTTCACCCCATTTACAGGGTTCTCCATCACCCTTACAGTGATTTGGAAGCGTCTCATCTCTACCTTGTCTACTAAAGCGCACTGATTATGTTCCCTCAATTTCCTCTGCACCCCAGTTCCATTTAATAATGTAACAGTCAGACCAACTTTGAAGAAGGAATGTTTACTTAAAAGTGTAACAAGAACAATGGTACTAACATCCTCTCCAATACATGAAGACATAGCCCTTCCTCAGTACACAGGTTCAGTCTCTAAAGAGGAGAGGGGAATTGTATTTACAATTTAACTCAGTTCCTATATAGCATTAATCCTACCAAGTTCCAAGTCCAAAGTCTCTCTGGACTCACCTCCCAGCACCCTGGCTTCTAGGTGGGCTACAGCATCTAGCCTGGAATCTGGCCTCCAAGGTCACCACAGCTCAAGCTCCAAAGTCTAGGGACTCTACCACCTGTGCCTCAAATCTAAAATGACAAAAGAAACAGACCAAAATCCCAAGCCTAATTCTCAGTGCCTTGGGTCCTAAAAAGGGGGAAAAGAAGCCCCTCTCCTGCAACTCAGTTCCTGCTGTGAGTAATAGTGCCTTCAACCCAGCCTATGCTGAGAGACAGAGACAGACAGAAGTAGAGACACAAAAACAGAAAGCTCAGGAGACAGAGAGGGGAAAGGGGGAGTGAGAGAGAGAGACTGAGAGAGAGTTTTCATCTTGCAATTTTAAAGACATTACCATTCTTATTATGTAACCATTAGGCTGATCCCAGCCACTGATCACAAGAAAGGTCAGTGCAGGATGACTTCTCTCAGACGTAAGCCCTGCTGTCTCACGTGGCTACCTCTATTTTTGGTGGTCTGAATATGCATCATAGACCATTTACACAAGTCCTGGAGAAAGTTGTGAGATTAGCTTCAATCTCAAAAATAACTACTTACTGATCTTGTCCTTCTAAATGATTTTCAATCCCTACACATCTTCCTAAATGCTCTACCTAAGGAACCTTAGAAGTTACATAGCCTAACCTTCCCATTTTATACAGGAAGAAATTGGAGCCCCCAGAGAGGGCTTATATAATTTCCTCAAGGTCACAGAGATAGTGAACTTCAGAGAGGAAATTTGAACCCAAGTCCTCTGTTTCCAGATTCAGCACACCTTCCACCAAACCACTTCTCTTGTTCATTTTATAGTGGGAATGCTCGATTCATACATCCTCTATTTATCCCCAAGATCCTCGTACCCTTTCTCGTCTGAAACCTTGAGGCCCCACAGGAATCACTACCACCAACTCCCTGGCTTCATTTCTTATCCCCCCAAGAGGGAAATAGGTAAATGGGCATCTAGCCTGGCCATTTAGCCTTCACCCTTTGTTCCCTGTTGCCTTTTTTATTTATTTGTTTTGTTTGTTTGTTTTTGCCTATTTGGCGTTCCTATTAACTCCACTTTTGACATTTAAAGCTTTTCACAATCTGGCCCCTTCCTACTGTTCCCGTCTTTTAATGCATTTCTTCCCTCCACATTCTTTGGTCCAGCCTCATTGGTCTAATTGTTGTTCCTTCTATGTGACACCCCTCCTCTCCTATGCCTTTGCCTGGAATACACTTTATGCCTAGCTTTCTTTCTGGCCTGGAATGCTCTCACTCCTAACCTCATACTCTTCTTTAAGACTTGGCTCCGATACCAACTCCTGCAGATGACTTTTCCCATCCTTTCAGCTGTTATTTCCTTCCTTCTCCCCCCGCCTCCCTCCCCCCCAGGACAACTTCTATCTGCTACGTGTTTATTTCTGTTAAGCTTATTTGTGTTTGAGGTGTCCCCCATTAGAAAATAAGTTCATTGAGGGCAGAGACTGTTTTTTGCTTTTTCTTCGTATCGCCAATGCTTAGCACAGCGTTTGGCACACAAGTCTCTAACAAATGCCAGTTTATTGACTGACTTACCTGGTAGAAAAGAACACATGAAATCACTTTCTATGAGATAAAATTTAAAGAGGTTAGAAGGTCTAATCTAACCTAATCAGGTCCATCCCTGCCCTGCTCTGACTCTTCCTAGTGTGTGACCTGGGGTAATCAGTCACATCACTTTTCTGAGCTCATTTCTTCATCTGTAAAATGAGGCTAATAATATTTGTATTACCTATTAGCATGGGGCTGTTGTTAGGGGGAAAATGGCTGAGAAACGTAGTGTTTCATAAATGTGAACTATTATTATGGTTACCTAAGTTATCCCAGGTCATTAATTTAATGACTTTCCGTTTATTCTTATTGGGGTTTTTATAGGTGAGAAAACAAAAGCATGAGAAGTTACACAACTTGCAAAAAAAATTACATAAGTCAAAGATTTTCATCTCAAAGTAAACCCCAAGAACCTTGAGTCCCTGTATTTCATAACATCTTCTCTTCGTTATGAACATGTGAAATTCTTTCCTGTTGTAGTTTGGACAGCCGAAGATGAAGCTCATCTTACTAGGCATTGATTCTGGAGGAGAATCACTGGAAACCTCCTTCCAAGGTGGTACCAACTATTCTTCCAGTTCAGTCATTCAGTCACTTTTGAATTGTCCCTATCACATGACTGGATTATTGTTCCATCTTCTCCTGAAGCCTTCTCACCTGTACGTGTCCCTCTGCCATGGTGACCCCTCCTCCTGTTGGCAAGTTCCTCCGGGAGCTTCTATTTGGAGGAGGGACCCAGGCCAGTGAACCTTTCTTCCTCTCCTGTCTCTCCTTGGACACAATGCCTCCTGCATGGGTACCCCTCTTCTTCCCACTTTGCAACTTTGCTATGTGTATCTTCCGTTATAATATAAACTTCTGGAAGGTGGAAAATGTTTTTCTCTTTGTACTTGTATCTCCAGTGCTTGGCACATAATAAACACTTAATACATGCTCATTGCCTGCCTTTGTTCAACCTACATATTTTCCATAACAACATCGTGAGAGATTTTATCAAATGTTTTACTTAAATCTAGATTGTTTTTTCAGCATCTCTCAGCTCTAACAGTTTAGTATTCAACACTCCAATAGACCTGTGATCTCATAAGAGCTCCCTCCAACAATGCAAATCACACTCTATCTTCTTACACACACACACACACACACACACACACACACACACACGCACATGCACATGCACATGCACACACACTCGTTTGCCCATCCTTTGCCATTCTTGACCATATACTTCAAAAAGTTCATCACAGGACATTCATCAATGTGCTGTAGATCTTCCTGGCTGTCCACCTGTCATTTTTTGATCTTCTAATGTGACCAGTCCATCTTTTATCTCTGTCATTCGATTCATTGATGACATTCTTTATTCCTGTTCTTCAGAGTTCCTCACCGGTTACATGGTACAGCCTAGTCTTTCCCACCATTCGGGGTCAAAAGTGTTCCAGGTCTTATTGCCACACAGTGACACCAAAAGTTGTTTATATTGAAAAGATAGGACTTTGATTTTATGGGAAATAAAACTGCTTTGTAATTTCTGAAAGCAATCCAGCCAGCTCTCCTCCTCCTTAGAGATCCTGGCCCTTGTTCACTGATGATCTGAATTATCGATCTCAGACATATATACTATTGTGCAGACTCTGATATCCATTCAGATATTTGTTGAAACCTAGGGTTCTTCATCCATTTGGTCTTTCATTGTGAATTAACAAGCTATATCCTGTCTTAGTCTCTGAATCGTCTTTCAGAAGACCTTGAAATGCCTTGAGTTTTATAGCAAACAACACAATGTTGTCCACAAACAGAAGAAGAGCATCCAAAGAACTTCACCATCTGCAGGGAATCCCTCCTTGACCAAGACTCTGTACAGAATCTCCTCCATTATGGAGGTAGTGTCATTAATCAATAAACTTGCTATGCATCAGGCACTTTTAGGGATATAATTACAATGAAAGAAAAAAAACTTACTTTCAAGAAACATATTCTAACAAGGTAAATAACAAGGAAGAGAAATATATAAAGATTAAATATAAGAAAATATAAACAGCAGTTAAATACACACTAGTTTGAGAAGGAGGGCAATAGCATTTAAGAGGATTGGAAAAGGCTTGATGTACAATATGCTGCTTGAGCTGTGTCTTGAAGACAAAAAGATTCTAAGAGGTGAAGGTAAGGAAGCAGTGCCTTCCTATGCAAAGGCACGGAGAAGAGAGATGGAGTGTAATATATGAGGTACAATGGCTCACAGAGTACAGGTATTTGATGCAGAGAAGTCAGGATGTAATGTTCAATGAATAAGTCTGGAAAGATACATTGGAGCAAGATTATGAAGAACTTTAAAAACTGGAAAAAAAAAAAAAAGAGAGAAGTGGAGGGAGCGGCTAGATGGCGCAGTGAGTAAAGCACCGGCCTCAGACACTTAACACATTTTTTGTATGTGTTAAGATTTGGCAACTAATTGTATATTTGGGATGGGATGGGGTAATGAATCAGGGACAATAAGCAGCTTACACAACTGGGAAAAATGGAGGAATAATAGATCCTTTGGCCAAAATGAGGAAGTTTGGAAGGAGATAACTTTTAGGGAAAGATAGTAAGTTTTGTTTTAGACACATTTAATTTGAAATGTCTTGGGGATATTCAATTTGAACTGTTCAATAGATAATTGGTAAAGTGGTATTGAAGCTCAGCTGAGAAACTGGGGCTGGAAACATAGATCTGAGAGTAACAGGGATACAAATGCTAATTAAGCCTAAGAGCACAGGACAAAGTCTTGGGGAACAGTCACTGTTAAGGGGTGTGATCTGAAAGATAAACCAGCAAAGGAGATGGATAATAAATGGTTACACAGGGAAAAGGAGAACCAGGGGAGAAAAGTGTTATGAAAACTGAGAGAGCAGACAATATCCTGGAAGAGGGTGTGATCAACAATATCAAAGGCAGATCCATTGTTGAATTTCATTTGTGTAATCCTGCTTGTTCCCTGCTATTAAATACCCTCACTGAGGATGTCCTTAATTCATGTATAGATGACCTTCAAAAAGATTTTGTATATATTGTAGAGTAGCCATATAAATCAATCAATTGTTACTGATATTCTCTCAATTACACCCTCCTCCTTTTAGTATTAATAAGGTTTGAGGTTTTTTTCCACACATTTGGTATTTTCCCTTCCCTCAGATAACTTATATATTGGTCCTTTAATACCCTCATATACATACACACACAAACACATTTGTGTATGCACATGTATATACACACATATACAACACACTTTTATCTATACTCATATATGTATACATATATACATACATATGCATATATTACATTCAAGACACATTCATACCAGATGACAGATTATAGTACACCTTTAGAAATGTTGAACTGTTTGATTCAAAATCTCTTTGGATTACTCAAAGATTTGTGAACGAATATGACACAGTGCTGTGATATATATGTAAATATATACACACACATACACATATATATATAACACATACATATACACACACACGGGCGCGTATGTATATACATATATATATATATATGTCTGTTCATTCAATTTATAATGATTGAACATCAATTGATTGCCTGGCATCATTTCAGGTGAATTTTATATGTTAAAGGTCATAAACTGTTCATATTATTTCACTGAATATACTGACCTCTGGTGGACCATGATAGAGTATAAGACTTTCTTAAGTCTTCAAATCAATTAATCAATCTATCGATCAATATCCTCAAATCTAGTGCTTATGAGCTTCTTTTGTTTTTAAATTAGTTATCTTCTAAACATTAAAAATGCATAATTATAAATCACCCCAAACTAAAAAAAAAATCCAACATTAATATAAAGGCTCAGATTGAAATAGCACAGGCTTAGCTAGGACAAGAGTATTAGAGATATTACTCCAATAATCTCCTGTACTCCAAAACATCTGTGGTCTCATCAAGGTACATGCTCCCTCTAATGATATAAATGTTAAGATACATCTCTTCCCCAACGTTGAACCATGCTGAATGTATGTCTTCTCCATAGCAAACATGAGTCTACCCAATGTGATGGGGTCTTCCTCAAATTCTGTTGTCAAAAGGTGTACAACATATGGCTCACATAAGGACCACAACATGCCTAAGTGGTACTGGAATCAGATTAAAATAACAGTGTAGCATGAGGGATGTTGAGAAATTGTCCCTAGCTTTTGCTATTTAATTGGCCTTTTTTTGGGAGGGAGGGGGCAAGTATACATTTCTCCAGTGACCTTCCACTACTTTTCCTGTGTTCATCCTTTATTTGCATTGTTTTGCAGACTGCTCATACCTGCCATATCTCTTCAGAAATTATAGTATTCCATATGTACTATACCATATAATATAAGTTCCTTGAGGTCAGGCACTTTGTATCTCCAGAAGCTTAGCACACAGCAGGCACTTGATAACTGTTTGTTAAATTAAAACAAATTGAACAAAACATCATTTCAAAAAAGCACTTGTGTTTTTTTTAATGGTATTTTGTGTCAAGGAGATGCTTGGTGACATTTAAAGAACTAGGCAGGTTCCCAAAGCCAGTCCTTTCTTTCAGCTGTTCAAGTGTGTTAGTGATCATTTTTAGGGTATATGGGAAGAGGAAGCATGCTTTTCCTCCCATTTTGAATCTTCCTCCTGCAAGGTGGGCCTTTTAAAATGATTGTTCTGTACCTGACACATAATAAATAATGATTTTCTATTAAGAATTGACTCCAATAAGTCAAATAAGACTTCTAAACAGTTGTCTGTCTAGATAGATAACATTTTGCTATTGCATCAGGGCTAAATTTTAAAAAGAAATGGTAGGTATCATTCCAGATCATCTTTAAAGTCAATAATGCCCCTAGCACAGGAAGGAGAACCCAGAAACAGCATTGCTGTTTGTGCCACTGAAAGTTACTGGGCATGGACCCAAATCTGTTCTCCTCAATCTCTCCACAATCTAAAAGGCAGAAGTTCATTAATCCTCAAGAAAGCTTCTGTACTCCCTCTTCTCGCCCAAGATGGATGATGTGATAAATCCCTGTTAAATTACCTAGCGAGCATGAACAAAGAGTTACTATCTATGTAATTCCATTTAGCTACAAGTAATTCCATGCCACTCTCTATGACTGTCCTATAGTGTACCATGCAGTCAATGGATCTGTAAGGAATGTCAAGCAGGAGGGTCTCTACCATTGCATTTTCTAGTAGTAGCAATGCATATCCCCACTTAACTGTCCTTTCAGCTAGGTCCAAGCCTACCATGAAAATTCTCTTCAACTTGACAAGGATTTTATTATGTAAACTCCCTATAATGGGTAAGCCACTGTGATAGGATTGAGGAATACAAACATTGATAGGACACAGACACTCCTCCCAAGGACCTTATAACCTACTGGGGGCTCAGCACTAAAAGCAATGACACCTATGATGATGTAATGGAAGATCCAAAAAAGATTGAATTGAAGATTTGCCAGGACCTCAGAAAGGTGGGGGTGGTGAGAATTACTAGTCTATCCAGAATAACCCTTACAGGGAAGCAGAGTGAACAGTGGCCAAAGTTGAATGAGCTGAGATATTTTGGGTAAGTTTCTACTACCTCACCCCCAAAATAGGTTGGATGGCCCAGTAGATACAGCACTGGACCTGGGATCAGGGAGATCTGAGTTCAAATCTTACCTTGGACATTTACTAACTGTGTAATCTGGGGCAAATCACTTAACTTCGATCTGCCTCAGTTTCCTCATCTGAAAAAGTGGGAGTAACAATAGCATCTGCTTACCAAGGTTGTTGTGAGGATCAAATGAGATATTTATAAAGTACTTTGAAAACCTTAAAGTGTTATATAAACTCTCTCTCTCTCTCTCTCTCTCTCTCTCTCTCTCTCTCTCTCTCT
>NW_027186304.1:70998964-71017423 GCF_028583685.1 Petaurus breviceps papuanus | reverse complement strand
GCCTCAGGCACTTGACACACTAGCTGGGTGACCTTGGGCAAGTCACTTAACCCCAATTGCTTGCCTTCCCCTGCCAAAAAAAAGCCTTACCTGACTCTCCTAGTTAATTGAACTCTTTCTTTACTCAAACTGTCTGTCTCATTTATTAATCTGTGTGAATGTGATATAATCTCAATAGAATGTAAATTTCTTGAGGATAGGGTTGATTTAGCTTTGGGTTTTTATCCCTAGAATCTGTCACTGGACCTTACAGATAATAGTATAGTATATATTGTACATATATAGTATGTGCATACATACATATGAAAATAATAGCACCTGCCTTTCGGGATTGTTGTTGAGGATCAAATGAGATAATAATTGTACAGCACTTAGCATAATGTCTGGTACATAGTAAGTGATATATAAATGTTGGCTATTATTGTTAGCTATATACACATATGGAAAATATTAGAGCAATATCAAGATAGAGAGATGTGTATATGTGTGTATGTATAGAATAGAAAATATCATATGGGTGTATGTGTATATACACAAATATTATATTTTCTATACTCAGAAGACAAGGGTGTCTGAAAATGTCATCATAGGTATGCTGTATACATATTTACATACGTGCACATATGTATATAGTGTGTGTGTGTAGTTTGGATATGTGTGTACATGCATGCATATATAGGTGTATATATACTTTCCAAGGCAAGGGTCTCTGAAAATTACATCATGTGAGAGTTCCTCTGGGATCTTTCCCCTGAAGTCTTCTTTTATATGCAAACACTTCTGGGAAGAGTACTGCATTATATTAGACCTTATGATGTTATGGAGCTGAGGTATAGGTGTATCCTGAGGGTACAGGATACAGATCATTTTTCTGTGGCAGGAAAGCAGGTTTTTGCAACCTTGTGGTGGGTGCTTAGGGAAATTAGAAGGCAGCCTCAAATCTAATATATGCCAATTCTTAGTTTATGAGGCCAACTTTGGAGCTGAATATGGTGACATGGGAGAAGTCAATAATTATAGCAAAGTATGTCCTGGGTATGTATATTTGCATTGGCTTAAGCCACTATGGTACATTGTGGAACTGGCCTGAGAGAGGGAATTAGAAAACTGACTCTAGGGGAGAGATGCTGTTGATCCAGTCAATTCCCACCCTCATCCACAATAGTATATAGCAGAACAGTCTAGTATACTCTGTGTGTGTGTGTGTGTGCGTGTGTGTGTGTGTGTGTGTGTGTGAGAGATTCAAATGTTGCAGAGATCTTTCCAGTCTTTTGTGGAAGGGAAGGGAAGGGGAGGAAAAGGGAGGGAAACACTGTGGGATGTATAGCAATGGGTCCTCAAGCCATATCATGTTAATTGACAGTGAGGTTTAAGTAACATATCGCAACTATTTTCTTTACCTCTCACAATCCTTATCTTCCTTCCAGATTCAGCAGGAGTGTCATGTCCCAGTGAAGCCTTCCCTGACTCTCCTAGTTAATTGAGCTCTTTCTTTACTCAAACTGTCTCACTTATTAATCTGTGTGAATGTGATATAATCTCAATAGAATGTAAGTTTCTTGAGGATTTAGCTTTGAGTTTTTTGTCCCTAGAATCTGTCACTGGGTCTTACAAATTGTAGGTGCTTAATAAATGTTTATTGAATGGAAGCCACATTGCTAGGAGGTCCTGGGGGCAACTGAGAGCATCAGTTCATAGGACCATACATTTAGAGGTTAGAGAACTTAAACATCATCAAATCCAATTCCTTCATTATACACATGAGGAAACTGAGTCCCAGAGAGAAATGTGTCTAAAATAAGAGCTGAATCTAGGTCTTCCTGACTGCAAGCCCAGTTCTCTACCAACCACATCATACTGCCTTTGGTAATCAGGTGAGACACTCAAAGGGGGCATCCAAGAGGGTGCAAATCACTGTTCAGAAATCAAAAGTATGTATTGCCAACATAACCCCAGCAAACATTCAAACATATTCTGTGTTCTTGGACTACAGATTTTCCTTATGAGGATCTGTTCATTTGCATCTTTCTGTGTTTGGAGAGGCAGGAACACAATGGACCAGAAGTTTAGACAAGAAGTGGTTCTAGAGCCAGTTAAGTTGAAAGATAGGAACTGGAGCTCTAAACTGGTCAGATGATAGTTTCTTCCAAACTCTTCTGAGGTTGATTCTACCTCATCATTATCTCTTGCATCTGTCCCATCCTCTTGACTTATACCATAACTCCCTAGTTCAGGTCTTCACCACTTCTTAGCTAGAATATTACCGTAGACTCCTAAATCACTTCCCTGCATCCACTCTCTTCCTTCTCCAGTTTATCTTTCACAGAACTGTGAAATCTGTATGACTGTGCTTATGTTCCTTCCTTGAACAAGAAGCTTCAGTGCTTCCCTTCTGGCTCCCACAGGGGTGGGGAACCTGTGGCCTCGAGGTAACATGTGGCCAGGCCTCAGGTTCCCCACCTCTGCTAGAATAAAATACAACCTCTTCTGTTTGGCATTTAAAATACTTCACAGTTTGGCTCCAGCCTCTATTTCCAAGATGATGATGCATTACTACGTCACTCTGTATCCCAACCAAACTTGCATACCTGCTATTCCCCATACAGGATATAACATTACCTGCCTCCAAGTTTTCACACAGGGTGTTTCCCATGCCTGGAATCATCTCCCTCCTCATCTCAGCCTCTTGGGACCCCTAGATATGCTGAAAGTTCAGTTCAAATACTGCCACCTTCAAGAAGTCTTTCTGTATTGCCCTGGCAGATTTGCTTCTTCAAATCACATCATATTTAAGATCAGAGGATCCAGGACAAAAAAGAAAGAATCCTTATAGGCCATCTAGTCCAATCTATTTGGAAATTGAAACTCAAAGACTGGAAATTACTTACTCAGAGTCATACAAATAGTAAGTAGTAGACCTGAAGCTCAAATCCGTGACCCCTAATTCCAAAGTTACTAGCTTTTTATTTTATATAGTTTGTGTTTCCATATACATAAGAATGGTTGATCCCCACAATTGAATGAAAGCTCCTTTAAGGCAAGTATAATCTTACTTCAGTATTTCTAGCTCTGCTACCTAGTATGGTGCCTGCCTTATGGTTGGCATTCAATTAATGCTTGTTATTGTGGTTATTATCCATAGATATTATTGGAGGAAAGCATACTAGGGAAGGAGGGAACAGACCAAATCACAATATCTAAGAGGAGAGAGTTATAAGAAAAGTCATAGCTAGAGTGAACTGAAGAAAAGCTTGGCCAACTACTCAGGTTGCTAGGGTTAGTCTTAATTTAAACATCCCAGAAAAGAAATGATGTAAGAATGGCAGTGTAAATGGGTAAAAATCACTGCTTACATGGTGACTTAGACTTAGTCCTAGGCCTTAGGACTAGAAGGGTCTTTATAGACCATCTATTCCAATTCCATCGTTTTCTTGAAGACATTGAGCTTGTCATATCATGGGAATGGTAGGGATTTGAGGAGTTGCAATAATGCTTTCAGACCACTAATGTACCATCTGCACATAAAAATTTATCTTGTGCCCAACTAGTGGGTAGGGAATTTGACTACTAAGAAGTTGTTGAAAAGATAAACTGGAATTCTATTACTCCAAAGGGTCTTTACTCTCATCAGTGTGGATATTCCTTCCACAGATAACAGATCACAACTCATCTACACCTACCTGTGTTACTCTTACTTGTATTCTCCCAGAATTTGTTGCTTTGTGACTCCCACAGTGCCTAGTGCACAATGCAGGTTACATTGAATCCTATGTGCCAAATGGTTACTTGTTACTAAATCTCATGCTGATAAAAAAGCACAAAATATCATCAGCTCATTTTTTCCCAAGGCAAATAACCTATTATCCAACAAAATAGAACTAGCACACTTTATTATTGGCTAGCCATAAGAAGATAATAGAAGAGGCATGTTGCCACCTAGGGCTAGAGAGATGGTGAAAGGTAAAAAGAGGAGAGCTTTGTGATCTATAGATAACTGCTTATAGACAAAGTATAGGACAGTGCCTATGAACTCATACAAATCAGTTAAAAAAAATATGGGATAGATTTAAACAATGGGCCATTTTAAAGACCAATCAGTTAGCAACAGCGGTGTTATTTGATTATTTGACTAGATTCGCCCCCATTCCCTCCCCCCCTTCCATGTACCTTCCATATTCAGCAATCCAGTGACACTTGTCTCCTTGCTGTTTTTTTGTACATGACACTCCTCCCAACTTTTGGCATTTTTGCTTGCTGTCCTCCATGAAAGGAACTCTCTTCTTCCTCATCTCTGCCTCTTGCCTTCCCTGGCTCCCTTCAAATCCCAGCCAAAGTTCCATCATCCTCCTGAAGACTTCCCCAATCTTCTTTAGTGTCTTCTCTCTATTCATTTTTCTCCCATTTTATTGTGTATATATCTTGTTTGCACATACTTGTTTGAATGGTGTCTCCTGGATTAGATTATAAACTCCTGTGAGAGCAGGGAGTGTCTTTTGACTTTCTTTATACTCCCAGAACTCATCACAGAACCTGGCACATACTAGGAGCTTAATAAGTTCTTATTGATTGACAAAGTGATAGTGACTTTAACGAAATATCAAGAACAGAAATGCAAACATTAGGGGTGGCAAGGTGGCACAGTGAATAAAGCACCAGCCCTGGAGTCAGGAGGACCTGAGTTCAAATCAGACCTCAGACACTTGACATACTTACTAGCCATGTGATCTTGGGCAAGTTACTTAACCCCAATTGCCCTCCAAAAAAAAAAAGGTAAAAAAAATGCAAACATTTCCTCCCAGCATGTGGGAGAACATTTTCCCCTATACCACCTCATTTCCTGGGAGAAAATGCTTAACATATTTCTACATAGCATTCATTCCATCAAGTTCACTTCCAAATTGGCATGGCCAATGGATAGATTTAATTGGCATGGCCAATGAATCAAAGAGACCAGCACATACATAGTTGATGGACTGGAACCAATTATAGAATGTCTAGGCATGCTACAAAGTCCTTGTGGGGATTGCATTAGTTGAGTGTTCTTTACCTACTCATCAGCTCTGCTCCCCTCTGCCCCTGCCTTCTATGCATCCAGGTACATACACTTACAAAATAGGCCACTTGCCTGGAAGAAATGGACTGCTTTTTCATAAGAAATGAATTCTTATTATTATTCTGAAATTCAGTAAGAATTTCATTCTTATTGACCATGATGACGTTTAGTAACAAGTGAGCATCTAGCACATAGGATTCAGTTCTATTCAAGAAGCATTTATCAAGGGCCTCCTCTGCTCAGAGCACTGTACTGGGCACAGTTAGACTTACAAAGTTTAGATAAGACACCATCACTACCCTACTGGTGCTTCTAGGCTATTGGAAGAATATGGTGCACATTAAAAAAAGAGAGAGAGAGAGAGATAAAAGAACACAATCATGGTTCGGCACAGTGGAGAAGGCCCTGAACTAGGATTCTCACCTCTGTCCCTTCCCTGCTGTTTCACTTTTAGTTAAATCACTAAATCTCTCTGAGCTATTGGTTTCCTGAGGGGAATCTTGAGAGAGTTAACTCTGAAGTTCTATAATTATGTAATTATAAAAGAGAAATTTCATCACCTAACAGGTCTTAAAACATTTGATGTACTTAGAAATATGTGCAAAATAAATACTATTCTATAAAGGGTTTTAGACACCAGCAATTCTGATACATGCAGACCATAATTAAACAAATGATCAAGGAAATGATTTTTTTAAAGTTATAGATTTTCCTCTTTTATTATACTTGGATTCCTATGTTAATATCACATGAGTGTATGTGATAACTGATGAAATTATTCTCCTTCAAAATTATCTCTTCCATTTATTCAGATCAACAGGACTGCTACTCACTAATAATTGTCCCAATAGCAATTAAGAGCATTTATATCATTTTCCTGTGAAGTTAAACTCATGTTTAATATATATAATAGTACCTCATTTTGAGTGTCTTATCTACATGTTCTCACATTAATATAATTAGTATATTTACACATATGTTTTCTATAGTTTTCTTGTTGGAATTCTTAATTTTTATAAGCAGAAGGTAGTTCCAACAATGAAAAAAAAAACCAACTGATTGATTCCTCTAGTCTGTTCCCAAACTTCTGAGCAGGTGGGGCTGAATTTAAATCAGGATAGAAAGAAGTTTCTCCCTAAATCCCCCTATCACATGATCTATTGTTCCTCTAATTGTATTCTTAAAAGGACATCCAACCCTAAACGACAAAGATTTGGGTTCTGCTTTTTTTTTCTCCAGGGAAAAGTCCACCCCACCCCCTCGCCCCCACGTAATTGAGGAAAGGAATTTGGTTTAGGTGAAGCAGCAATCTCAAAAAAAGAGGCTGTATCTAAGGAGAGTTTGGGGATGTTTCTGGATTGGGTTTTGGGTTTTAAGCAAATTCCTCTAAGTAACAACTACTTTAGCATCCTCTTTCTTGTCTAAACCCCAGCTGCATTAAGACATTTCTTTATTCCTGAGGGTGGGGGCAGGGAGCTTCACTCAAACCCTGTTTCCAGGCAGCTACAACTGTCCCCATGTGCCATAGAACAGACTTACCCAAAAGACGGCTGGTGAACCAAGGGCCCAGGGCCTTAGCTCTATCAGTCACGTGAACAAGGGAAAAAAGATCTCAGGCCTAAGTGGGAAGAAAATCGACTAAAGAAGTCAAATTCCAATTAAGCATAATGACAAGTACACAATCCCTTTAGAATAAACAGACTGTTTACACATGTACAAACCAGGTGCTTTTATTTTAAACCCAGTGCTACGCAAGGAAGAGATTACTTGAAAATTTGCTGATCCTCCAGGAAATAATTAATGTCCAATAATTCTTCATAAAGTCTTTTGTACATGTTTTGTGGTAACTGGTTACATGGTTTTGTGGTAACATGGAGGTAACTGGTTGCCATCTTGGTATGTGAGTGGATTTAACCAGTGGTTTTCAAGATTCCCAGTTCTCTTGTGCCTTTTCCAGCAGTTTGAATGTGCAGACCAAGCAAGTCACATTCCTTAATGCTGGAAACAGTGGGCCCACTCATTTCCACCTTCCCTAGAAATTATCATTGTTTTATTAATGGCTTTAGTTATTTTAGAAGATTGATCCTAATCAAGTAAAGAAAAGGACTGGGATTGGGGAAGGAATAGAAACTGCAAGCTTTGGAATTCTCAGTCCCTTTCTCTCTGTGCCTTTGATGTGTAAGAACAAAACATTTTAAAACCCTCTTTAAGAGTCAAATAGGAGTCCATCCCTTTCTTCTTTTTATGTGTTTGGTGCTAAAGGAGAAGGAAAGGGTTTCTTTTTTTTTCCACTAAGCTCTTCTCTCCCACTTTCTTTTCCCTCTCCAATTTGATTCTTAGACCCCTACAAACCAAGCATCAGAGGTGCTGTCATGCAAAAATGCCAGTACCCCCCAAAATTGTCCAGTCTCCTGAACTGCCCTGCAAACTCTTTGTGGTAGCTATTGCCCTTTGGGCATATTCTCTGGAACCTTGAGGTACTCTGCCCCCCCCCTCAGTATGTAGCTAAGTTTATGTAATAATAACATAGCACTATGAGTTTATATTGTGCAACAATTTTAGAAAGATTTTCCATAATTCATTTATGCAAACAAAATCACTCTCAGTTGACTGGAAGAGAAGTGAAATCTCTAATAATGTTGAGGTCAAAAAACCACATATCTTTAAAAAATTATCTTCTTCATGAGAAAAAAAGATAACATTTAGGAAAAAATTGAGATGTTTAAGACTTATCTTTCATTCTCTTTTCAAGTCTAAAATAACTTTGTTTAGTAACAGAAAAAATTAACTCGAATGCAAAATATTTTGTTACAGTAAATGTGTTGATAAAAATTCATAATTATATATTTATGTATTTACTTTTAAACTTTTAAAAAAAATTGTTTTACCAATTTGTGAGAAGCAAGAAAAACTAAAGGAGAGAAAAAATCATAAGTATCACAACAAAGCCCAGAAATGTTTCCTGGAATTGGTATTCACTAAAGTCTTAAGCAAGGCAAAAGTTGGAAGCTGGAAAGGAGAAATGGAGGAAAATGTGTCACTGAATGTGACTTTTGTCACATGGAACTGTTGATTCGCCAATCTTGTTTTCTGATATTACTATCAACTGTTTCATCTTCTTATGCTTCATTTTTATCATCTTTATCATCGCAAATTTTGCCCAGACTGAAATGTTTCATTCTTTAAAAAAAAAAACAAACAATGTATTTCTTGAAAAGATGTATGGATCTCCATACATATATGGACAATTTTTATATCCATGCTGGAGACTATGTATGGAAGAAACTGAACTAAGTGAGAAATGAGGAATTAGAGATTCGTTCCTATATCAGACAATCAAATGACTTCCCAATTCTGATATATAAAACTACCCTTTCAATATGGAGTATTCTCAAGAGGAAAAATGTCTGGCTATCTATAGCCATATGAAAAAAACATGCTCCAAATCACTATTAATTAGAGAAATATAAATTCAAGTAATACTGATATTCTACCTTACACACATCAGAATGGCAAAGATGACCCCCCAAAAAAAATTATAAATATTGGCATATAGTAGGTGCTTAATAAATGTTTATTGATTGATTGGTGGGGCTGCAGGAAAACAGGCATATCAATGAATTATAAGTGAACCTGTGAATTGCTACAGCATTCTAGAATGCAATTTGGAATTGTGCACAAGATGTTACTAAACAGCACATGCCCTTTAATCCAGTTATACCAAAAAGAAATCAAAGAAAGAGGGAAATGTTCTACATGTACAAAAATATTTATGGCAGTTCTTTTTGTAGTGTCAAACTCCCCCTCCCCCCCCCAAAAAAAAACCTTGAAACTAAAGGGAAGCCCATCAATGGAAGAATGGCTAAATAAATTATGGTATATGAATATGGGGCAGATAGGTAGCTCAGTGGATAGAGTGCCGGACCTGAAGTCAGGAAGATTTCTGAGTTCAAATCTGGCCTCAGACACTTAGTAAGTGTCTGGTAAGTAAGTAAGTTGTGTGGTCCTGGGCAAGCTACTTAACCCTGTTTGCCTCAGATTCCTCATCTGTAAATGAACTAGAGAAGGAAATGACAAACCAATCCAGTATCTTTGCCAAGAAAACTCCAAATGGGACCATGAAGAATCAGAAACAATTGAAAATGATTCAATGACAACAAATATGAATGTAATGGAGTATTGTTGTGCTGTAAGAAATTAAGAAACAGATTATATCAAAGATATACAGAAAGACTTTCATGAACCGGTGTTGAGTGAGGTGAGCAGAATCAAAAGAACAATTTATGCTATATCAATATGACAAAAATGAACAATTTTGGTGTCATGTATAAACTGATGAAGGATAAAAGGAACAAAAGCTGGAGAACAATTTATATAATAACAACATTATAAAGATAATTTTGAAAACTGCAAGAACTATAAATGATACCAGAGTTCCAGTGATAAAATGGGCTCCGTGACAGAGAAGGGTTAGATTTAAGTACAGAAGAGATATGCACATACACTACAAGTGTGTGTGTATATATGTGTGTGTGTGTGTCTATGTGCACATGTATTATGTGTGTATGTATACAGATGTATATACACACAAAAGTATACATCCATATATACATGTGCGTGCATATACATACATACACACGTACACACATATGTGTATTGTGTGTGAGGCACAGTTTCTCCAGAATGCTTATATTTGATGGTTATTGCCTGCCTGATAAGTAAATGCTGTCTGATGTCACCACAGTGGTTGCAGAAGAAAATGTTTTTAGAATGTTCCAGGAAGGGGCGGCTAGGTGGCACAGTGAGTGGAACACCGGCCCTGGAGTCAGGAGGACCTGAGTTCAAATGTGGCCTCAGACACTTAACCCAAAAACTAGCTGTGTGACATTGGGCAAATCACTTAACCCTAAGTGCCCTCCAAAAAGCAAAAACAAACAAACAAAAACAATTAAAGGAGTAAACATATGGAAAGAAGAAAAAAAATTATTTTGGGGGGTGGCTAGGTGGCACAGTGAGTAAAGCGCCAGCCCTGGAGTCAGGAGGACCCGAAGTTCGGTTCCAACCTGAGACACTTAACACCTCCCCCCCTCCCCCACACACACACAAACAAACAACTAGCTGTGTAACCTTGGGCAAGTTACTTAATCCCAATTGCCCTCCAAAAGCAAAAAAAGAAAAAAAGAAAGAATGTCCCAGGAGTTTGCCATTGAATCCAGAAAAATTCCCCATCAAATGCTGTGGTCTTTACACTTCTGGGAACTTTAAGATCCTAAACAATTGTTTTTCTTTTTTTTTTCCTTGGGAAACTTCTTTGTTTTTGCCCAACTCTGAAAGGACACTATCCTTCCAGCCCATCAAGTTTTACTGGAGTGTTTCACTGTCACGATGTGATTCTTTGCTTTCTTTTCTTCTTGCCTCTTCAAGACAGTGTCAGTGATGGGACAGCTTTTAGACCTTTAAGAACTTCTTTGTTCCTCTAGAACAGGGATTTCCACCCTTCAGACTGCAGACCCCAGGGGACCAGGAAAGTATTGCAAGGAGTCCTTAAATCCAGATGTGCACCTCACATTGTCAGTTTGGTTTGTATATTTACTAGTTCCAACATCTTCAATTAAGATTTGTCCACATAAATATGCAGTATTATGCAGACTTATATAATACCTTCAGCAGACTGAATGAATAATATCTTGCACTTACACGCATTACTATTTTTCAAATGTGTGTGGAGATGTAGTTGTGCTCAAAATAAAATATACAAATTCACCTAAAAGCATCATTAAATTATAGCAGCCTTTTTTGGTTTTGATTTTTTGTCAACCAAAAGACATCCCTTGTACAAACGCTATCATGAGGGAGTCTAGGAAATATATTTTTTTAATATTATAAAAGTGCTTGTTGTTGTTGTTTGGTCATTTTGGTCATGTCCAACTCTTTGTTACCCCATTTGAGGTGTTCTTGGCAAAGATACTGGAGTGGTTTGCCATTTCTTTCTCTAGATCATTTTACAGATGAGGAAGCTGAGGCAAACAGTTAGTGACTTGTTCAGGGTCACACAGTTAGTAAGTGTCTGAGGTTAGATTTGAATTCAGGAATCTGAGTCTTCCTGACTCTAGGCCCAGTGCTCTATCCACTGCACCACCTAGATACCTCATGCTCAAAAAAGATCACGGACAAGCGCTTTAGAGAATTTTTATAGAGTGTGCAACTCCATGACATTCTTAAGGAATAAATTCTAGACTTGTATCCTGTTGTTAACTTGGGAATTCCAACCCAACTTTACCCCCACCATTTTGAACTCCAGTTGCTGTTTTCATATGTCTTTCACTATTTTCCAACAAAGTATGTATGTTATCTGTAGCTCTTAGTAACTTCTACATCTCCTCAGGGTCTGTTATCTCCCGTTTTTTCTTTTGCTATGTATAAAAAAGCTCAAGTTTTGCATCACAAAGTGAATGATTCCTTCTCCTTGAACACTTTTCTCTCCATCAAGACACAGTACCTCACTGTGACATAGATTCTATTACCTATTCGTACCCTCAATGTAATAGAGACTCACTCAAAGAGTATCTCCTTGGCAAATGGTAAGATGGTCTTAGCAAACAGGCAATAAATATTTTTTAAGCACTTACTATGGGCCAGACATCGTGCTAAGTCACAGGAGATACAAATACAAATGATAAGGAAAGATGGGCCCTGCCCTTAAGGAGCTCACATTCTAATGGGAGAAGACAACATGTAAAAGGGGAATGAAAAGGGAGAGAGGGGCATACTTATGTCAGGGAGGAGTGGAGAATGGTGGGATGTTTGGAGAGTCAGAAGCACAGATGGAAGGGAAGTGAATTATAGTCAGACTGTCTCCCAAATAGAGACCCCGGAAGGAACTTGCCAGTGGGAGAACTGGACCAGCAAAGTACAGAAATGTTCCAGGGTGAGAAAGGCAAGAAGGACCCAGGTGATAAGGGAAGCTGCAGGGTGGGTGGGTGAGCATGAAGGCAACGTGGTGAAAAGGTCAAAGAATCAGAAGCACAGCTCAGAGGGGTTATTTTAAAACTTCCCTCCAGTATCCCTTTCCATTATCGAAAACATCTGTCTTTCAAGACTATATTATTCTTTTTCATCCACATTTATTTTATTTTTAATTTATGGAATAAAATCATTTCTATAACATAGTATAATTAAAAGGTGATTGCATATGAAACTGCAAATCTATTATGTAAAACTTGCTATTTAAAAAAATATATATAATAAAGTTATGTAAATTTCCTTTTATTCTCCCTGTTCCAGAGATGACTATTATTAAAACAAACAGGTATGTATGTGTACATACAAATATGTATGTAAAATTATTCTATACATACTTCTATTTATAATTTTTCTCTGGATACAGATCATACCTTTCTTCATATGTCCTTTGCAGTTAATTTGGATATTTCCAATAGTCGAAATGACTTATGTGTTCAGTTGTTCTTAAAAGAATATTGCTGTTACTGTACACAATGTTGTCTTTTACATAATTCTGTACACAATGAGCTCGTTTTGTTCTTCATTATTTCATATAAGTCTATCCAGGTTTTTCTAAGATCATTGAGCTCATCATTTCTTAGAGCACAACAGTATTCCATCACAATATAGACTATATTATTCATGAACAAACAAGTTCAACTCTTTTTGTTATCTAGGAATCAACTTTTTTTCCAAATGCAGATGTGTATGTAGATATAGATATATGTTTATATACATATGTGTTTATCTATAATTACATTGACATTTGATTATTTATTGACATTTTGGTATCACTTTAAGATTTACAAAGTGTTTTACATATGTTCACTCTTTTAGTCCTCATAACAACACTGACGGGTAGATACTGCATTTCCATTTTATAGATGAGGAGCTTAAGCTCAGATTTCACAACTATTTGAAGCATTCCAGTTGACATTCAAACTTGGAAGTTCTTTTCCCCTATACCTATCTGAAAACAAAGTTTTGTTAATGCAATAACCTTTTGATGTTATGCTATAACCTTTTGATGCAATAACCTTTTGATATTATATATATAAAAATATATATTATATATATAATGCAATAACCTTTTGATGTTATTGTAGGAGGAGGACTTTGGGATGGAAAAAGCTGGGAAGGGTTATTTGTCTTCTCTTCAGCATAGTCTTCATTACAGCCCTCCTCATTTGTACCCACAAAGGATTTCTTAATTATCTCCAGGACACTTCCTACATTCAAGGATGAGTTGAGCCATCCTAAAAGCATTCAGAAATGCATATCTAATTCGACAGTATTTACTCCCCCAGACTACAGAGTTCTATCCTGTTCATTCTTCCCTGACTTTCTTCCATGCCATCAGAATGTTTGATGCTCACTCCTTCTGTGTTACTCCTTTGTATCACTGCTTCTGATAACCACCCCTATTACTGACATCCCTATACATTTACATAGCTCTCTCCTTTTTTTCTCACTAGTTTTCTTCTTTCTTGTCTCCACTAGCTTCTATCACTTCCAGTCAATCAGTGCTTTTTCTTTCCATGTGTGTACCTGTCAGTTATGGCACATTGTGTGTAACCTGTAGGAACATTGGTATTCAGGGGCTACTATTTTGTTAAGAAAAACATTGACAGGCTACCAGACAGAAAGATGATAGATGACAATTAGAGAGTTAGAGAGATATGTATGTGCGTATGGATGTACATGCATGCAGAAATATATAGACAACAGTCCCCAAAAGCCAAACCTGTAATGAACCATGTTAATGCACATACTTTTCTCACTTCACCACTGAGGTTGGGAAGGATTCTTTGCCCCTGCATATTGAACTCATAGAAGTTTAGTTATAATTATTATAGATTAAGAAAATATGTCAGTAGATTGCAGTAGATAAATAACTGGCCTTGGAGTCATTTCATTCTCTCTTCTGATGCATACTGGCTTCTGACTGGGTCAACAATTCCCATAGCTTCTCTGTGCCCTGGATGACTCTGAGATGGTGTAGATTATGGGATGTATGGGGCATTCCAGGGGGACGAGCATGTCAGGTGTGAAATCTTGCCGAGCCCTTTTCAGGGCTACTCATCTACTTTCGTATTTACCTGGCACTTAACTCTCACTGTGGTTCCAAGAAGCTGCAGTATGTTGATCAGCCATACCCTGTTAAAACACCATCTTGGCAGATGCACAAAACCAGGTTGAGGGTAACCAACAGAACACAAACTCATCAGTGAGATAGGGTGATGTCTGCCTCAAGCATGTGAGGATTTCTCCCAGCAGAATGGGTGGGGGAGAGCAACTTATTCCAATGTCCAAGAGGGCAGCTGAAGAAGAAGCTGTGGAGGGCTTAAAGCTTGGTTTGGCATCAAAGATGCCAAGGTCATCCACATCCATTTTGACGTCTGTCTTGCTACTGGACTTCCGATGACTCTGGAAGAGAGAAGGCTGATAACTTTATGCAATTCTGCCTCATTTGAATCCAGTTGTCACACAAGTCATCACCCCAGGATGGCACTGAGTTTCTTGGAAAATGGAGGACAGCAACAAACTTATAAATTGTAGAATAGCTGCCAGTGTAAATTTTTACATTTACATTTGAGAAATGGTAAAGAGAATTTCCTCGCTGAGGTTTTAGTACCCCAGTGAAGTCATTGGCCCAGACATAGACACACACGTGTGTGTGCACACACACAGATGTATGGATGTATATGTAGGTACATGTATAAATGTGTATATTTATACCTATATGTGAAAACAGTTTATTGTAATATTTGGAATTTGGAAAAGTATACATTTTTACTTTTAAATGATATAATATTTAATCAATAATAATCACTCTGAACTTTAATAATTGCTTTAATAAATAAATATATTTAATAAACACTTTATTTTGTGTCCTTTTTGAACCTCAAGATGACATGAATAAGATGTGTAATGTTATAACTTCCTTCCAATTTCAAACCTTTAGACTTGCTAGTACTTATTCTCTGTTCTGAGGCTCCTGAACAAGGAGCTAAATATTATGTTTATTTCATGTCTTTGTAAAAACTAAATTAATGCTCCTTCCAATGAGACCTAGAAAAGAAGCTTAAAACACAGTCACCAACCTCCAGATCCAGTCAATTAGAGAAAGATCACAAAAAGACAGTGAATCCTTTTTTGGATGTCAAAATAGCAGTGACCACCAGACACTAAAACCACCATGTATTTGATACTTACATGGAACTATACAGAAATTATCTAGGAATCATAATGATCTAATATTGCACAGAGTTTCATGCAAAAAATCCTTCCTGTTTTATAATTCTTAGAAATTATATGAGGAGAACAAAATTGGGGAATTTACTAATTCTTCCCAGTAAAAGGGAATGAAGATGGTAGAAATTTTCCTAATTGTTTTGTCCTTTTTTCTATCTCTTCATGTTTTGACACTTCAATATTTCAAAGATCTATAATTTTCATCAAGGTGCATCACTGAAGACTAGAAGAAACTCAAAAGGAATAGGACCTGTGGCAGCAGAGAACAGAGTCAGGTATGGGCTCGAGAGAGAGCTAACCCTGCCAATCTGCTCCTGTGGAGAAAAGCAGGCCTTGGGAAGCCCAAAATATTGATTTCATTAAATGGAGAGCTTTGTAAGGACTTCACAAGGAAAGGAGGGACATCAGGGTCCTACGATACTGGAGTTGTGAGTTGTTTTGGCCACAAATTACCATGTGTATGTCTTGCTGTCATTATACTTTAAATCCGTATCCACTATTCCCATAGACTCTTTGGGAATCTGTTGGAGAATACATAGGAAGAGAAACAGAGAGAGAAATATAGACAATCAATCAAGCATTCAAGTGCTTACTATATACCAGGCACTGTGCTAAGTAAAGGTTGGGAATACAAAGAAAGGAGTTTACATCCTAATGGGGGTAAGAGGAGACAAGATTTATATAAATAGACAGGATACACATAGAATAAATGGAAGTTAATCTTAGAGGGTGAAAAGACAGAGATTCTAGATGTTTATAAGTTTCAGGTTGCCCTGATTTTCCAAAAGGGGAAGAGGCCAGAGTCTAAAAACTAAGTCAATAAAATTGATTTTTGGTTTTGGGAAAATTTTAGAACAAATCATTAAAGAGATATATTGTTGAGCATCTAGAAAGGGTAGCAGCAATTACAAAGAGTAAATTCAGAATTGGTTGGGTTATTGTTGTTCAGTCATTTTTAAGTCATGTCCAACTCTTTCGGACTCCCTTTGGGGTTTTCTTGGCAAAGATATTGGAGTGGTTTGCCATTTCCTTCTCCAGCTAGTTTTACAGCTTATACTTTAAAAAGTATATCAATAAGAAAAATCACTTGCCACTGAGGCAAGCAAAAGAGCAAAAAAAGTTCTTAAGTACATGACATATAAGGATCTATGGAAGGAAATGGACAAATTTAGCTGCTCTGCTTGGTTTGGACTCTACTGTTATGATCATCATCCCCCTCATCCCACCCCTCCCCAGGATAAGATCATCATCATGAAGATTGCTTGAGCTTTATCTTCACATTCATCAGTACCTCTCTGAAGGGCTGGGACTCAGAGCAAAAACTCCTCCTCTGTCCTCTCAGAATCCCAGCCATCTCTTCATTTATCTTTAACTGTTCTGCTTGTTTTTGATTCTACTACCATCATCACCATACTTCTGTACCGGGTACTTCCTCATCTGCCAAACTCACGCACACACACACACACACACACACACACACACACCAGCTTTTTTTTGTATATTTTATTCCCCCTTTAGGGACAGCTAGATGGTACAGTGGATAGAGTGCTGGGACTGGAATCAGGAAGACTCATACTAGTTGTGTGACCCTAGACAAGTCACTTAACCTTGTTTGCCTTGCTTCTTCTTTTGTAAAATGAGCTGGAGAAGGAAATGACAAATAACTCAGTATATAATAAGAAAACCCCAAATGGAGTCATGAAAAGTCAGATATGACAGAAAAAGACTGAACTTGAAGACCTTCCCCCATTAGATGTAAGTTTCTTGAGAGCAGAGACTATCGTTTCTTGAGAGCAGAGACTATCTTCCTTTCTCTTATTTATATCCCCAGTACTTTGCACAGTGCTGGCACACAGTAGAAAATTAATAGAGATTTATCATATCATATCCTAGAAGACCCAGAGGAACATGATAGTTGTCAGGTATCTGAAGGGCTATAATGTACAGAAGGAATTACCCTTATTCTGTTTAGGCCCAGAGAATAGAAGTGGGGATGTTACAAAGAGGTAAATTTAGGCTAATTTCAGGGGGAAAAAACCCAAACACAACTTCCTAAACATTTAAACTGGCCAAAAGTGGATAGGCTTCCTTGAGAGTGGATGGGTTCCTTTTCCTTGGAGGTCTTCAATTGTTAACAGGATTCCCTTCATACAAGCAAAGACTAGACAATCACTTATCAGGTAAGTGATAGTGGGGATTTCTTCTGTGCATGGCTTGGACCAGATGACCACTGAGTCCCCTTCCAACTCTCAAATTCTGTGATTCTATGTGACTCTATATGGGCAATTTGCAAATGGGGGGGGGGGCAGAATTGATCTCATGTTCCATGCTTGACTCAGTTGTGACAGATTTGCAGTTCTGAAATTATATTTCATTCTTCCCCCTAGGAAAGTTTCTCTCTTTACTAACCCCTTCCCCCTTTCCCTTTACCTAGATTTTAGAGTCGATTCAATGGCCTTCTTTTCAGAATGCAAAAAAGAAGTTTCACTATTGTTTTTAGTTGTATCTGACTCTTTGTGATCAGTGTGGTCCATGGGATTTTCTTGGCAAAGATATTGGAGTACTTTGTCATTTCTTTCTTCAATGGAAACAGTAGTTAAGTGACTTGCCCAGAGTCACACAACTAGTAAGTGTCTGAGGCCAGATTTGAGCTCAGTTCTTCCTGACTCTAGGCCACTCCATCCATTGAGCTGCCAAGTTGCCTCTTTGTATGCAAAAATAAATTAATTGTATTAACTTTCCTAGAAATTCATAAGAAAGTGGGCAGCTAAGATAAAGCACTGGCCCTGGAGTCAGGAAGACTTGGGTTCAAATTTGACCTCAGACATTTACTAGCTATGTGACCCTGGGCAAGTCACTCAACCTCTGTTTACCTTACTCCATTGAAGAGAAATGGCAAGGCACTCCAATATCTTTCCAAGAAAACCCCACGGACAGGAAAAATGGTCTCAACCTTAAAGCAGGTTCTACAGATAGGTGGCACAGTCGATTAGAGTATTGGAACTGGAGTCAGGAAGATTCTTCTTCCTGATTTCAAATCTGGCTGGAGACACTTACTAGTTGTGGGATCCTGGGCAAGTTACTTAACCCTGATTTGTTGAGAGAGAGAGAGAGAGAGAGAGAGAGAGAGAGAGAGAGAGAGAGAGAGG
>NW_027186304.1:70988240-70998864 GCF_028583685.1 Petaurus breviceps papuanus | reverse complement strand
AAGAAAGAAAGAAAGAAAGAAAGAAAGAAAGAAAGGAAGGAAGGAAGGAAGGAAGGAAGGAAGGAAGGAAGGAAGGAAGGAAGGAAGGAAGGAAGGAAGGAAGGAAGAAAGAAAGAAAGAAAGAAAGAAAGAAAGAAAGAAAGAAAGAAAGAAAGAAAGAAAGAAAGAAAGAAAGAAAGAAAGAAAGAAAGAAAGAAAGAAAGAAAGAAAGGAAGGAAGGAAGAAAGAAAGAAAGGAAGGTAGAAAGAAAGAAGGACATTCACAAGAAAAACATAACCATGCATCCAAAGTTAGAGACAATGGGACTTGATCTCAAAGAACTAGAGAACCCAATGTACCCTATGTCATCTATGAGGCTCAGAAAATGACATGGAACTCCTTACAGCTCCTCTTTCTGCCCAGTAGCCATGGTGAATGGGACCTACCCAATCTTTCAGCCTGTCCAGTTCTATCACAATTCTGCAAATGCAATGGTTTCTTAGCACATCAAGGTTTTCTTTGTAACTGGAGACAAAGCCCACTTGTCTGTGTCCTTACTCTGATGATTCAAGGGCTCTAACGAGAACCCTACAAAAATATCTGTCTTCCCAAGGAGACTGTTTTGTCTTTTTGAAGAAAGAAACAACTAGTAAGTTTTTTGTTTTTAATATTATGGACTAAATGGAGATTAGCAAATTTAAATGATTAAGGCAGAATTAGAAAAATGCTTAAGATACAGTGACTCAGCAGAGGCTAAGAAACCAACTACAAATAGAAGTATACTTACTAACATCGTAAATCTTGAGACTCACTACTAAGTTTTCTCACGTCAAATATATATGTGTGTGTGTGTGTGTGTGTGTGTGTGTGTGTGTCTGCGTGTGTGTGTGTGTATGTATAGATCTTTACTAAAAGTATTGGGACTAATAAGGTATAATGAATTCATGAAGATAATAATAATAATAAAAAGTTATATAGTACTTTATAAATATTCTTTCATTTTATCTGTACAACAATCCTGAGAAGTAGGGAATATCATTAACCCCATTTTACAGATGAGGAAACTGAGTCAGATGACATTTAAATGACTTACCCAAGATCACACAGTTAAATAAGTATCTGCAGCTGGATTTGAACTGCAGTCTGAAGCAGAAAGAGTCCTCTGTCCACTCTAATACTCTATCCACTGTACCACTTAGCTGCCTTGAAAATGTAATGATAAAGCTAACACTTATATAGCACTTGCTATGTTCTAGGCACTGTGCTAAGCACTTTGCAATTATCTCATTTGATTCTCACAACAATCTTGGGAGTAGGTGCTATAGTTATCCCTGTTTTATAGATGAGGAAATTGAAGCAGACAGAAGTGACTTGCTCAGGGTAACACAATTAGTAAGTGTCAGAGCACAAATTTGAACTCAAGTCATCCTGACTCCAAGTCTGGTGTTTTATACACTGTGCTACCTAGCTTCCCCTAAACTTTAGGCCCCAGAAATGTTTTTGTGTTTGTAATGGGAATGTAAATTTTAAGATCTTCCCTGCCCCTAGGCTGAAGTGCACCTGGAGCCTATAGTGGGAGGCTTGTTTCTCAGGAGATACTTTGTGATTGGGCAGTGAGTCAAGGAGGTTGTTACATTCTCTGAGCCAGGAGAAGGCTATATAAACTCTGTTGTGAGGCTTTGTTTGGGGGCTCAGTTTGAGAAGTGTTGTGTGATTTGACCAGATGAGACATCTGGAGCCAACAACAGCCATTGCTGAGATCTGCGCCCCCCCCCCCCCCCCACACACACACAGATTGGTAACTGTGATTTGGTATGGATGTAATGGTTGGACAGTTTGGAAGCCTGTCTGCTTGATCTTGTAACTTCTGTCTGTATACTCTGAAGTTTGGTGTGCTCACTTTTTCCCCTGAACTAGGGAAAAATGTATGTTTGATTGATTAAAGTAAACTTGTTAACCCATTTTGAGTTGCTTTCCTTTAGAAAAGCAGATCTAAGAACTGTGTTGGCAGCCACCCTGGGGATGTAGCTTGCTGCTACAATGTTTTATCTGGGCAAGCCTTAAAATACTTTTTGGAAGCACCAATAATCTCACTCTGTGAATATATTCATGAGTATAATGATAATTTTCTCCCTCCTCATTTCTCATAGAGTTAGGAAAGTGAATATTGTCTGAACAAATTTAAAAGAAAATAGAAATTTGGGACGTTGAATGGAAGAATTATAAAGCTTGACCAGTCAATGACAATGTATCTAATCATTCATGAAAATGAATTTGCTTGTGTAACTGGACTGTTATTCCTGACACATGGGAGAGATTCATCCTGGCAATCCTTTCTAAAGTTCTAGATTTACTACTTTGTACTTACAGCCTGATTTCTCAGGATGTGAGAGCTTTTTTTTTTTAACTGCATTTGATTTCAGTTAATAAATGTTATAAAAAAAATTAGGTCTTATTTGAAATTTCACAGAATCCAAATATGAATACAATAATTTGCAGCCTGGAAGTTGGCAAGAGTCATGAAAATACCACTTACCTAGTTGACTCAGTTTCCTAAGACTCTTAGCTTCTTAAAGAGCCCAAGCAGTATAAGGGAACTTATTGTAAATATGGAGTCATAGTACCTGGGTTTGAATCCAGCTTTGTTGCTGATCACTTTGATAACCTCAGGCAAATTGCTTACCCTCTCTGAGCCTCATCTGTAGAGTGAGGGGCTTAAATTAGACGACTTCTATGTTCCCTTACAGTTCTAAACTTATGATCCTCAAATCCTACTGTTGAACCCGAGAGCATTAATTAATACACAGAGTAGGTGCTTCAGAGAAAGGCTGCCCCAAGTTAGAGGTATTTGTGAGTCCTCACCCACTAAAGCCAAAGCTCATGAGCCCCCATCAGTGTGTTCACACAAACAGATCAAATCAAAGACATTCAGTAAAATGGCATAAATAAGAAAAGTTACCCCATATACACACATAACAAAATAAAATCCATGGAGATACCATAGCACCACTCTGCTGGCTATATAGATACTGCTAGGTTGCATGATAGATAATGACACACTGGATTCATAGCCTGCATTGGATGAAGTTCCACTGAACAGTGTTCTGCTGATATAACTCTCCTTAACTCTTCTCATGTTGTTTTTGCCAGACAAGCCCCAAAAGACGTGACTGTGAAACTTATCTTCTTTTCAATCAACTGAAATCCTTGGTTACTTCTTTATGAGAAGAATAAACTGCCCCACTCTTTCAGTTAATTCTATTTTTTCATAGCTCTTTTAGAAAAGCAGATACTCTTGCTTTGGATCACACAGTTAAATAAATGTCTTTTTGTGCATGGGTTGGACCAGATAACCACTGAGGTCCCTTCCAACTTTCCAAAAAGTCTCTCCACCAGGGGGAAAATTCTTATCTGCTTTTTGGTTTTCCCTCATTGAGTGACCAATCTTACTCTTTTTTTTTTTTTGAGATCTGGTAGACCTTTCAAAACTCTTTAACAGGATTCTTAGCTGGAAGTTTAAACTCTTTTTAAAAAGTAAACTAATTTAGAGTCTGCCCTCAGGCTTATTTTTTTTTTAACTCAAAGGACTTGGGTTTTTTTGTTAAATAACTCAACCTAACAGCATTTCCTATACCTTCTAACTTTAATCTCTGGAGGCTAACCTATGAACCACAAAGGCCTATTTATCCAATGACTATCAAACAATTCTGTGGCTCAAGATTCCTCAGGTTTTAAATTCAAAATTTCCATTTTCGCACTTACAGGAATAGAGGGGGAGAATGGAAAAGAAAAGAAATAATCTAAATTCATGGAACAAAGCTATTGTTTCCTCTACCTACCACAGGTAGCAATGACCAACCAAAGCCTAAAGGGAACTTAGGTATGTCTGGGTATGTCTCATACGAGAAACTAAAAGTATAACTGAACTGGCCATTTAGGAGGTCTTAATTTTGTCCCCTAAATGGTTTCTGAAACAATTTCTGGCTTGTCTTAGGGACTGATGACTGTCCCTTGCAATGAACTTATTTGTTGTAGCTAACTTGACCACTCACAGTAATAACAATAACAACCATTTATTTTATTTTTTTTTATTTTGAATTCCAAATTCTCTCCTTCCCTTCAGCCCCTTACCCACCCAGTGAGAAGGCAAGAAATATGATAACCCATTATATATATGAAGTCATACAAAGCATATTTCCACATGATTAATGTTGCAAAAAAAAAAGGCAAGGAAAAATAAAGTAAAAGAAACTACAGTTCACTCTACACTCAGAGTTCAACAGTTTTCTCTCTGGAGGTGGGTAGCATTTTTCATCATGAGTCCTTTGGAATTGTCTTGGATTATTGCACTGATCAGAATAGCTCAGTCTTTCACAATTGATTATCTTTAAAATTTTGTTGTTACTGTGTATGATGTTCTCCTAGTATGCCCTCACAATCTTCTACCACACCTTGCTCAGCCATTCCCCAAATGATGGGCATCCCCTCAGTTTCCAATTCTTTGCCACCATAGAAAGATTTGAATAGCAAGGATTTATATAGCACGTAAGGATTTATAAATTGCTTCACAAAGATAATCTCATTTTATCCTCACAATAACCCTGGGAGAGAGGTGCAATTATTACCCACATTTTACAAAGGAGGAACAGAGGCAAACAGAGGTTAGAGACATACCTAGCAGTATCTATATACCCAGAATGAATATAGACAGTGAATGTCTGAGGCCAGATTTGAATTCAGGTCATTCTGTCTCCAAAGCTGGCACTCTATCCATTGCACCAACTAGCTGCCCCTTATACCACCTTACTGCTTCACAAAATGAAAACAAACCCCTACAATCATAAAAGTAACAAGATTGTAAGTCTTGTGATTGTTACAGGGTAAATGGAAGTGGTTATCAATGTCACTTCCCAGCCTAGAGTTTCTACCGCTTTCTTGAGATTTCTTTGAGAGACAAAGCCTCAGAGTTTATTACATGACCTGGCCTTATTTGGGAGGTAAATTGGGGGGGGGGGGGGGAAGGGCAAAGGGAGCATAAGGGATGGTATGTGAGAGAAAGACTAGTGGAAAGGGATGCAAATTTTTTTTATTCATTAAAGAAAACTCATCAAGAAGTGTTGATGGAACCAGTGGAGGGAAGCTGAGACCTAGGAAGGCAAGAATTGAATAGAATTTAATTTCTCTAGAAATGAATGCTGAAACTTGTAAGTAAAGAGGCCTATAAATTAACCTGAGGGGACTTTTGAAGGCAGCAAAGAGCTGTGGGCCTGGCTAGTTAAAGAGTTGCCACACACAGTTGTGGTGAGGATAAGATGAGACCATATACATAAAATATTCTGTAACCTTAAAGTATTATGCAAATATTAGCAATTATTATGTTGTTGAGTAATAATAGAACAAGGCAGCATGGCACAGTAGAGAGCCTTAAAGTCAGCAAGTCCTGCCTCTACTGAACACTACATATGTTGAATGGACCAACTCTCAGTGCCCCCCTCCCCAGACAACTCTCTAGGGAAATACGTCATCTGTCAGCACCACTGACCTCCTCCTCACTTGGACCAGTACCCTACATAGCAGTCCTGGGTCCTGGACTTCCACACTCTGATCTCCCACAATCCAGGTCCCAGTCCCTGGGGAAATAAATTCATTCACATTTGTAGCTTTCATTGTAGGGCCCAAAACAGTTTATTGGGGACTGAGTGTGCCCAAATTCATCTACCATATGGACTGCTGGATCTAGATAATGGATTACTCTCAGTTTTATATTCCATAGAGCCATCTGTTCAGGTCACCTCACTATCTGTCTGCCATCAATGACCCCAGTTGATTCAGTGCCTCTATCTCCCCAAAATAAAACCACCTTTCCTAGTCACCGTTCCCCTCTATGTATTGCCTTTCTCTATTAGAATATATGCTCTCTATTTACAATAAACATATATATATAATATATATATTCATGTGTGTATGTGTTATAAACCTAGTAAAACCGTATTTCATGTAAAAAGTCTGTTGGGTTTTTAAACATATTTCAAGTTAAACCTATGCCGTACACTTAGGGCCTTCATGGACCTGAACAGGATTTGATCCAGGGCCCAGGATGAGGCATATTATTTAAGCTTAAGCTATTAAATGTGTGAATGTACATATGTATGTGTGTATATACATATATACACACATATACTACATACACATATCTATTCATCCTCAGAATTTGTCACAATGCTTGGCATATAATCAACACATAGAAAATGCCTTTTCATTCATTCATATATTTTTCAGACAAGTTACTGATCTGCATTGTTAAAAGAAATTTTGGCACCCAAATTCCCTACCCTGATGAAGTCACAAGTCTGGACTACAACACCAGCATCAGAGGGACTTCTTGATGACCCTATTACAGTCTTATAACCTCCAAATGAAAAATGTTCTTGTAAATAGTACTCTTGCTTTTCAGAATTACTATTTGAATGTACCTCTTGGGTCTGGTCTATTGATCTATTGTAGTAATACAGGGCAAATAACATTAACCACAACAAAATACCTTGTGACGTTTACTGACTGTGCTCTTGCTTAGGTATACCATAATGTTCACAACTAAGAGTTATGTAATAGGGAAAGACCTGATCTTTTTTAAGGGGGCTGGGTGGGGAGAGGATAGTGGAGGGTAGTTTCCCATCATTTCTGGTCCCTGCAATAAAAGCACATACTCCATCAGATCTGTCTATTTATCTTTAAGGTCTATCATTTCCAATCTGCTGAAACAACTTTTTAACCCCCATTTTCAGTTCAAGAGCTTTGAAGTAGCTCAAACTATAAATCCAACCAAGCCCATTGTTCCTACAGAGCAAGGTTTTTTTTTTCCTCCCATCCCATCTGGGTCGACCAGGTTTTCATTATCAAGATAAAGAGGAGACATTTTAGGTAAAGAAGAAGTTAAGCTATAGGATGCATTGGCTCTTCAACTATAAACAACAGGATAAGTCGTTCTGACCTCCCAGACCCGCTCAAATCCAGGTGTCAGGTAGATTGATCATCTCTTTTTGAATAGACCAAACATGCGTAGTGAACAGCAGCTAAAAAGTCTCCAATTTTATGATGTATGTTGGTTATTTATCGCACTGTGACCCCAAATACCAAGAAACCAAAAGACTCTGTAGTTTCTTTTTGTCCAGCTTTCGGAGGGGAGTGCAGAGGAGGGAGCCATATAATGGGATCTATTCTCCTCTCATAAATCCCCACCCATCCAGGCGAGAACAGACCCCTAATGTTTGCATTCTTTTAAGCCAGCCCTTGCCTAAAGTTCACCCCTTCCTGAAATCCTGCTCGACTGTTCAGCACATGTCTCCCCTGAAGTAATGAATTGGCACAAGCCTAATTCTTATGATGATTAATGGTGCTTTTCAGATGCAGCCCATTATTTGATCCAAAGTTAAAACAGTGATTCATCATTAATCACTATAAGAAATGGGCTCACTGATTCATAATTCTCAGCCAGCCCATTTCCTTAAGGGTCCCAGTTTTTCTTTTGTTATTCCAGAAGCTTCACACAGTTCACAGCCCTCTGCTGATTGCCTTCCTCACATCCATGTTTCCAGATTCATTTTCTTTTAAAAGCCACATGCCCAGGGATATTTATTTGTGTCACCAAAGGGCTCAATGACTTCTTGGGGAGAGAAACATTTCCTGTAGCCTTAATAGCAAGCCTCAGTTTATCAAATCTGAACCAACATTGGCACCCATTGGCTAAATAGATTAACCACAGATCAATGATCTATTGAGTACCTTGGCTATTCTGCAAAGACTAGTTTTTATGGGACAATACTTGAGATAAATTGATCAGATTTACTATATTTTCCATGCTGTTTGTTCTCTCCACACATGTTTATGCTGCTGGTCATGGAAAGGTAGAAGACCGTTCAACAAGTATATATGAAGCACCTACTTTGGGCAAGGTGTTATGTCACTTTCTAGACCTTAAAAATAATGTATCTCTTCCTGAACCATGGCTCAAATCCAGTTCCAGTTCATAGTGGCCCTAAGTCATCTGATTAAGCTAAAAATAAATTTAAAAAGAAAAAAAACTGATATTTTTCATATGAAATATGACCTTGTCAGGTTTCCAGTCACATAAATATCTTCTACTCCTGACTCTCTTTTTCTCTTCCATGTCCAATTAGTTACCGAGTCTTAGCAATCTACCTCCCAATTCTACCTCTTCCATTCCCTCTTCTGAAGTCACATAACTACCAGCATAGTTCAGGCTTTCATTTTCCCTTGCCTAGGCTATTGTAAAGCTTACTGTTCAACAAACATTTATTAATGACAGGCCTCACACCTGTCAGTGAGGTTAGGTTACATCTTCCCCAAGGATGTGAAGACTTCCCCTGATGGAAAGGGTGGATGATAACATTTGGTTCCAGTGGCCATGAAGGCGGCTGAAGCACTTAGAGTTTGATTAGACATCAAAGACACAAGGTCATTCACTCTTTCCTGAGCCATCACCAGTTGCCCTTACTTTTGTCCTGCCCCTGGACTTCAATGACTCTGGAAGAGAGAATGAGGCCGATGACATTGCACAACTCTGCCTCACTTAAATCCAATTCTGGAGGGAGTCAAGATATCATGATGTCATTGGGCCTCTGAAAACAAAAGACCAACTACCACAAAACACCTAAAGCACTTGGGCATAAAGAGACAAAAACACAACAGCCGCTTCGTTCAGGGATCTTACATCCTTTGAAGGGGGTGGGAGTGGAAAAACAATATGTACATAGAAAATTGAATACAAAGCGAATTTGGGCTATAAGAGAGAGCACTGCTAAGTGGGGATATCAGAAGGAGCTTCCTGTGGGAAGTGATAATTAAGATGAGATTTGAAAGAAGATGGGAATTCTATGAGGTGGAAAAGAAAAGGATTTCCAAGGCATAGGGAACAAATTATACTAAAGTTTTTAAATATATAATAAAGTTATCATGTAACATTCTTTTTTCCCCTTCTCCAGCCTAGAGATGGCTACCATTAGATATAAAGAAATTTCCAAAAGGTTGAAGTGAGGAGGGAGTACATTCCAGATAAAGGGGAACACTTGCATGAAGGTACTAAGGCTGGAATTGGAATGTATGTAGAGAAACAGCTATCTAGTGGACCAGTTTGACTGAAAAACAGAGAGTTGTATGAAATAAGACTGGAAAGGTAAGTAGGCATCAGATTTTGGAGAGATTTAAATGCCAATCTGAAAAGTTTGTTTTATCCTAGAGACAATTGGGAGTCATTGAGTATTTTTGAGGGAGGGCAGAGGTGTCATGCATTTTCTTGCTTCAGCACCTTTACTCAGATTATTCCTCTTATATAAAAATGTTTTCCCTTTCCTCCCTACTTATCCAAGTCCTATCCATATTATAAAGACTAGCTCATTTCCCAACTTCTCTATTAAGTTTGCCCTGATTGTACAAGCCAATAATCATCTTCTCTCTCTCACAGGATCATAAGAGTTAAAGCTGGAAAAGACTTCATCTGATCTAACCTTTTGATTTTTATAGATGAGGAAATTGAGGCTGAGAGATATGATGTGGCTTGGCCTAGATCACAGAGGTAGTGAGCAGCAGAACTGGAATTCAAACAGATTTCCCAACTCAAAATCCAATTCTTTTCCCCCTCTGGCCATATATAGCACTTGTCATTTAGCACTAATTACATGCTGCTCTGTTATTATTTATCTTTTATATCTGTATTCTGTCTCCTCAACTAGTTTATAAGTCCATAGCAAAGGACAGGTCTTACTTCTTTTTATCCCTGGGGCCCAGCATAGTGCTTTGCTTATAGGAAGAAGAAGAAGAAGAAGAAGAAGAAGAAGAAGAGGAAGAAGAAGAGGAGGAAGGAGGAGGAGGAAAAGAAGAAAAATATGATAATATGAAAATAATGAGGAAGAAGAAAAAGTTAATGATGATGATGATAATGAACATCTTAAGTAACTGATATTTAATAAAACAGTAACTGCTTTAAGGAACTGAAGTTAGGCCATGCATGAAATTCACTTTTTGCAGAACCGGTGAGCAGTGATGGTGAGGACTGACTCATATCTTTCTGTCAATATACTATGTTGAATACCAAAAAGCATCAATACTCAGGTAAAATGCAAGACTTGGTGCTGATATTCTACCATCAAAGTTAAAAGATCAGTTTGCAATCAATAAATTACAGAAGTATAAAACAGCAGTCATAATATGACATCAAGTGGTTTTGCTTATTGTTCTCACCAAATGTACTTCATAGCGGGATTTGTTTGGATACTTAAAACATAGCAATCGTGATTTCTCTATTATATAAGTAATATATCGTACATATACAGCACACATACTTGTATGTATACACATACACATGTATCAGTTTAACACACACCTACACAACCTGTGAACTTCTTCGAGCCACAGTTAGGTTAGACTAGAGACAAGTTGACGATGGTTGATTACCACGGGTCACATGACAAACAGGAGAGTGCAGTGTAACCCTACATTTTCTCATGCCACCTGAAATCCTTTGGCAGGCCACAAGTAGCCCATGGGCTGCATGCTGTGCAGGCTTGATCTAATAAAATGTAGCAATAAAGTTTTGATATGTATCAATGCAACAATCATTTTCTATATG
>NW_027186304.1:70985021-70988230 GCF_028583685.1 Petaurus breviceps papuanus | reverse complement strand
TGTATATGCTTACATATACACACATGTATTATATGCACACACACATAGACAATACATAAATACATACACATATATACAAATACATACACACATAGAAGTATATATTTCCCTTGGTGAATCAGCAGAAGTCCTAACTAGTGGGACTCTCTAGCTAATCCCTTAGGAACTCTTTCACTTCTGGGCACTGACTTTGGAGCCAGACCTGGACCTAAGTTACAGCTCTGCTCATTGCTAGCTACATGACTTTGGGCAAGTCATTTAACCTTTCTGAGATTCTATTTCTTCATCTATGAAATGAGGGCTTTGGACTAGATGGTCTTTCAGATCTCTTTCCATTCTCAATCCTATGACCCTCTGACTTTTCAGGGACCACATGTAGCAGCTACATTCTCCGAAGATCACACTGAGGTATCCCCTGCTACTATGAGATCAGCACAGAGCCAACCAATTCAAGTGGCACTGGGGAAAAGGTTGTGTGTCATGTTTAAGGTAAAAAGTTAGGTTTACTCATTTTCAAACTTGTGATACTTAAGATAGGTTTCTGTTTGGCCAAATGTCATTAATTCCAAGGAAAAAAATCTAATGAATTTATAAGGATACTAAGTCTGAGGAATTGTGAACGAATAGAAAAAAAAAACATTTGTATGATTAATGTTTAGATTCTATTTCCTTTAAAATACATGAAAGAAGTAAGGGGTCTTGAGACAGGATAAGTGGAAGGAACTAGGGATATTTAGCCTGGAAAAGAGAAGACTTGGAGGGACATGATAGCTACTTTCAAATATTTGAAGGATTGTCTTGTGCAGAAAGGAATAGACTTGACTCTGAGGGGAGAACTAGAAACAAAGGTTAGAAGTTACAATTAAACAAATTTAAGCTAGATATAAAGGGGAGGAAAATAATTCCTTGCAGTTACAACTATCCAAAAGGGAAGTGACTAGATGGCCCCTCACTAAAGGTCTTCAGGTATAGGCCGGATGACCAATTGTTGGAGATGCTGGAGAAGAAACTCCTGTTCCAATATAGGTCAGGCTAGGCAAAAGTGACTGTGGCTAAAATTCATTTTCATATAGTGCTTGAAGTTAAATTCTTGCTCCATCCCTCTATTGATTGTGTCCAATTTAGCTTGTATTTATCTTATTTGTTCATAGTTGTTTGCATGTCGTCTCCCCCATTGGACTGTGGGTCGAGAGAAGAAACTATCTTTTGTCTTTCTCTGAATCCCCAGGACTTCTCTGGGCACATAGTAGGCATTTAACAAAGGTTTATTGACTGATTTTTGTGAAGCACTTTCCACGCATGATCTCCTATGAGCTCACAACAACCTCGGGAGGTACATACTGTTATCAGATGGACACTGATGAGATCCCAGTGAAAAATTCAGGAAAATATATTTGGCAGGATCCAGTGGGCGTGTTGCTTCATATCTGCTAATTTGGGCATTTGTCAAACCCCAAACACCACAATCCTCCACACACATAAGAAAGACATATTATTTATTGTCTAAAGTTGAAGACTGGGTATGTGTGTCGGGGGTGGAGATAGGCAGGGGCGTCCTCTTCTCCACTCAGACTCTGACTCATACCACCTTGAACAGGGTGGCTGAAATCCCTTGTCCTCTATTCCCCTGTCTGGAAAATGGGGATAATAATAAGTGCCTCCTCTTTACCTCACAAGGGTGTTGCAAGGATTAATGAGTTAATAATGCTTGAAAAGCACTTTGAGCTTTTGGATGAAAGTGTTTTATAAATATAAAGCTATTATGCCTAATTAAAATCTCTGTGTGAGAAGAGAGATGGTCAGAGTTGACCTCGTCCCTAAAGCTAGAACTGAAATGGGTGTGGAACCAATGATGGCACATCTTTTCTTTTACTCCAGAGAAAGTGTAACCTAATACTCCACGACACTTTACTAGTTAGCTTTATAGATAGATGAAAATATTCAGCACTAAATGGATATTTTTAAAAACTGATTTAAGAGAAAAGGACCTAATAACAGCTGGGAAAGTTGAAACCTCATCACTCAAAGCCCTGTGATAATGATTGCTAGTATTTATACAGTGCTTTGAGGTTTGCAAAATGGCTTACAAATATTATTTCATTTGATCCTTGCAAGAACCCTGGAGGTAGGTGCCATCATTATTCCCCTTTTCCAGTGAGGAAACAAAGGCAGACAGGGGTTAAATGAGTTACTCAGGGTCACACAGCTAGTAAGGATCTAAGACTGGATTTGAACTCAGGTTTTCTTGACTCCACACTCTCTTGCTTCCTAATTCAAATATGGATGGAATTGCTAAATATATAAATGCCTGTGATCTCAGGAGGGATAAAAGTGTTCTTGTCTAACATCCTTCTTTTTCCTGTTCCAGGATGTCTAAAAGTCCTTTTTCTTTAACAAAGACAAAACTTTTTATAACTATAGAGGCCTTAAAACTAATATTATCTCTAGAAGAGATAGGAAACACATGGATCTATAGTTGTACTAATGTGTAAATGATTAATTTTGGAAACTTTCCCGAGACTTGGTTTAATTTGGAGAGGGGAAAGAGAACAGGAGAACACTGGAGGGGGGAGGCTGATGGTAAGTAGTAGGGAGGAAAGGAAGAGCTGCCAAGATTAAAATTCTAGTCCTGACCCTGTCACTTAATACTTTTGTGACTTTGGACAAGTCATTTATCTTCTCTGGGCCTCACTCTCCTCATCTATAAAATGGGGCTGCGGGGGGTGGGGGTGTAGAGGTAACTTGGACTATATGACCTCTATGTTCCTTTTCGGTTCTAAATCTATAATTCTACGGTCCTGCTACTTCATGGTTTTGCCTAGGGCTTTTACTTTAGAACTGAGAACACTCTTCTCCCATAATATGACCTGATTAGCCTTAGAGAAATGCACGTTAAGCATTTCAATGAAGCCTCTGGAGTTGGGAGTCCAATTGCTCCTTTTTCTGTTTTTTTTTCTGATATCATCCTGAAGAAGAAATATAGGTTGTGAAAGCTCATTGTGACTACACAGGCAGAGTTTATTCCAAAACAGTCTATAATTAGGAGAAACCATTCCTTTTCCATTTGACTTGATATTCCATTGTTGTTTGAAAAAATAGATAGAGATGAGAGAGAGACAGATAGATGATAGATAGATAGATAGATAGAGACAGATAGATGATAGATAGGTGATAGATAGATAGATAGATAGATAGATAGATAGATAGAT
>NW_027186304.1:70950189-70985011 GCF_028583685.1 Petaurus breviceps papuanus | reverse complement strand
AGATAGGTGATAGATAGATAGATAGATAGATAGATAGATAGATAGATAGATAGATAGATAGATAGATAGATAGAGACAGATAGGTGATAGATAGATAGATAGATAGATAGATAGATAGATAGATAGATAGATAGATAGATAGATAGATCAGCCTAATTTAATATATGTTTGTTTCTTTAGGTCAAATATATGAACCAAAGAATCTTAAAGCTGAGAGATATCTTACCTAAAGTATGACTGTAATCAACTCTACATCTTTGACAAGTCATCCTCCAGCCTCTGCTTAAATACTCACAGTGACAGAGAGCTCAGCCAATTCCAAGGCAGCCCACTCCATTATTGGACATGTTTAATTTTTAGAAAAGTGTTCCTTATTTTGAGCTGAAATCTGCTTCGTTATCCCTTGGAAGTCGTTGGTCTAAATTCTGCCCTCTGGGCTACGTAGAATTCAATTCAACAAAAATGTTTTAAACATCTACTATGTGGAGAATACTGTGCTAGGCACTGGAGAAAATGTAGTTTATATAAAACATGATCTCTGTCTTCAAAGAGTTTAGTCTGTATGGAGGTTAAGAGACAAACAGATCACTTGAATATACAATATTACATGATGGATGCTCTAGAAAGATTTTTTTTTTAATGTTATATGCAATCCAAGAGGAAAGTTGCTACTGAACAGGGATTATGGAAGACTTCTTGAAGGAGGGAGAAATAAGCCTGACGTATAGGAACACGGCAGGCAAAGCCTTTGAGAAAAGCCATTACATACATAGATATAATCATGGAGCCCTTTGATATCTCTCTTCTGACAGACTTACTGGGTTCAGTTTTGGACTCTTCTCTTAGCCCTTACATCTCATTATCCTCACTTAGGATTCTTCCTTGGAAACAACTAAGTTAAAAGTCAACAGGCATTTATAAAGTGCTTATCATAAACTGAACACTGTGCTAAGTACTGAGAATAGCAACATGAGCAGAAAGAAAGACCGTTCCTGACCTCAAGGAGCTTACATCTTATTAAGCGAAGACAACATATAAAAGGAAGCTGAAAGGAGTTGGGAGGGAGGGATGCTGGAGAGAAAACACCAAGAGTCAGGAGGATAGTCTAGAGAGGAATGAAGGCATGGCTGACCTGAGCCTCTTCCTTAAAATGGAGAAACCAACCAATCAGGGAAGAGGCCACAGGAGTAGAAGGTACTTCCAGTGTGAGAAGATTCAAGGTGCAGTGAACTTTCAGAGGGAAGAGGTTTCTGTGGCATGATAACGAACGTCCAGGAGAATCATGAGTCCAGTCCGGAGAGTCATCAATACCTCCTGTTCTCTTGGCCCTCCATACGTAGAACTTCAAGCATCGGGCTTTCAAAGTATTAGCATAGAACAGCTTTATTAAAAACAATGTGAGAACAAGACATAAGGCTCACATCCAACTCACGCCAAGCACTAGTTACGGCTGCGCATCCAATAAACTTAGTTTCCCCTCTTCCCCAGAGGCTCAGTTCACAGTCCTTGCAAACTCACTGTGCCACATTTTGAATGGTCCCAGCAATGTGAGTGAAATCCCAGGTCTCAGTGAAAGTCCAGAGTCTCTGCCTTCCTTTGGTCTCTTTTTCTTAGCTTCTTGTGAGCCTGTGTTTACACAACCCCCTCATTCTTTTAGTGTCTTCATCTCTCAACATAGCCCTGGCAGTCTGGGTGGCCCCTACTCCAGTTTATACCCAGCTTTCTCTTTTGGCTTGGATCTGGATCTGTCCACTGTTGATTCCAGGTTCTTCTCTCTCAGTTATGTGGTCTTCCTCCTTGGAAGCTCCTTATCTTCCTCATGATTGCTCTTCCCCTAGCAACCCATGCCTGAGCATTCATTGTGTTTTTATGCCCTTTTTCAACTAGCCCTCTAGGAAGGGGGAGGGGAAGTGAGATGGTATCACTTGACTCCTCTTGACCCAATTCCTTTTCATCTGGAGCTTCTTGAGTATGCCCACTATAGAAGGCACAGCATAAGCAAAGGTTTAAAGTCTATAGGTAGTGTTTGGGAGGCAGATAAACTCCCAGTTTCCTGCAACTGAAAAGTCATGGAAAAAATAATACAAGGTAAGTCTGGAAAGACAATAATGTCATGACCTGAGTGTACCAGGTTGTAAAAGGCCTTGACTGTTAGGCAAAGAAGTCTGAATTTTATTTGATGAGCAGCAATGAAAATTGATGACATGCTTTAAGGTTTACAAATATTATGTTATCTCACTTGATGCTCACAGGAATCCTGGGAAATAGGTGCTACAGGCAATTTTATTCCTGTTTTCGAAATATGGAAACTGAAGCTAAGAGAAGCTAAGTGATTTGCTTGCTTGCCCATAGCCACATAGTAACCTCAGAGGCATGATTAGGAACTTGGGTGTCTCGCGGTTCAAAGTCCAGTCCTTCTTCTACTGAGTCATGACATAAAGGAATGGTATGAGCAGGTAATCTGGAAGTAATGTGAAGGATATATTGAGAGGAAGAGAGAATCAAAATGGGGAAACTGCTTTCTTCTAAGTGACAAACCCTCAAATACTTGAAGATAACTATCATCCTTTCCTCTACCACCCCTCCTAAACTGAAAAATCCTTCTCTAGTTGAGGGGGAAGCATGATATGGGGAAGAGAATACTGGATTTGGAGTCAAGATGACATTGGCTTAGATCCTGCTCCAGAAGTTGTGTCTGACCCAGGTCAAGTCACTTAACCTATTTGTGTCTCAGTTTCTTCAACTGAAAATAGGGATGATAATAGCACTGAAGTCACAGAGTAGTTGTGAGAATCAAATAAGGTAATATAGATGAATATGCACATATATATATATATATGTGGAGAGAGACAACTTTGAAAAGAAAATGGTACTTTATATTATTCCAAGAACACAGTGGCTTTTACAAGTTCTATGTAGCATATGCATAACATAGTACAGAAATTTGGGAATGTAGTACTATCAGAAAACTAATTTCTTGACTTAGAATGACAAGACATATAATAAATCCTTGTTCTTATGGTTAAGCAGTCTTAAAAAAAGCCCATAAAAAATCATTGTGTTGCTAAAATATCTCTAAAATGGGTCCTGAACTTTTTTGTGCCATGGACCCCTGACAGTTTGGTTAAACCTATGGTCTGCTACTCAGAATAATGCTTTTAAATGCACAAAATGCATAGGATTACAAAGGAAACCAATTATATTGAAATAATTATCAAAATATTCTGTACACACATACAGGAGTTCATGGACTCCTCATTACAAATCCTTGCATTCATCCATGCATTTATTGCATGCATTACCCACTTAAATATTGCATTCCCAAGCTGCCAGTTTCAAAGTAGGATTCATGATTATTCTAAATAATTCTAAGGATAGTGGGGTCTCATTCAAAACAATGTTTTCTCCCAAATTCTGTAGTGTTTCTGAGACAGTCTTATATTTCTGCTCTGACAAAGAAAAGCAAAACATTCTGAATCTTCTTTTTTCCATTATGAAAAGGAAAAGAACCAAATGAATACAGATCCCACTTGGGTCTTCTGGGATTAATCGCCCTGTGAAGACTGAGGGACAGATGCAGACAGAAAGCAATAGGGTAGAGAGAAGAGAGAGGGCTGAACCCTGAACCAAAGAGCAGGGAGACAAGTCACAAGAGGGGTCAAGAGCCCCTCTGGGCTGCTCTCTGCTGTGACAATTCCCTTTGACCCCTGTAGGTGGCAGCATGTGTTTGTAGCTATAGCAACCCCCCCAGCTTAAAGGCTTCAGAACTGCGGGGCTGAGCACATTCAAGTTGGGCCGTTTTAATTTTCAGGACAATCCAGCATAATCAATTAAAATTTTAATATTGTTAGGTAAATGCCTTTGCTGGAATGAGCTCATTTGAAAGTCAGCTCTGCCTGATGAAAGGGGAAGCGGTTTATTGATTATGAACAAGGTCATGTCTCATCAGACTTGCCGCCAGGATTACGTTTGTTTACCTTGATCTGAAATTGAGCCCTTTATTTCCCGAGCAGTTCAGATCCCTCAGAGTGGAACAGGGATATGCTTCCCCAGCCAGCCTTATTTCATTTCAGACTAGTTTCTCTTGGTCACCAGGATGAGTTCCCTTGCAAGGGACAAGGAAGGAAATTCCCTAGAGCTCTCTGAAATCTGCCTAACAGTTACAAATCTTTTCTGAAGGGGAAAGCACACTAAACAATGACATTGATTTTTCAATTTGTTAAAAATTGAGAAACTCAATGAAATCATGAAATTCCAAATATCTAGGTGTCTATTTGCTTGCTATGTATGGATTAATTCTGTCTTTGTATCCCTAGGGGCTCAGCACATAGTTGTTTTCAGTTGTGTCCAACTATTCATAACTCCATTTGGAATTTTTTGGGGCAAAGATACTGGAGTGGTTTGCCATTTCTTTCTCCTGCTCATTTTACATATGAGGAAACTGAGGCAAGCAGGGTTAAGTGACTTGCCCAGGGTCATACAACTAGTGTGTGAGGTGACATTTGAACTCAGGTCTTTCTGACACAGGTTCCCAGCACTCTCTCCATCCACAGGGCTACCAGCTTCCTTTGACAGCCAGATAAATGAATCAATGATCAAATTTGTAAGAATTGCTGTAGACTTAGCACAGAGGTTCAAAACCTTTTTTTTGTTTGTTGTGGACACCTTTAGCAATCTGGTAAAAAAAAAAAAAGTGATTTCTCAGAATGTTTTTAAGTACATAAAGTACGTAGATTACAAAGCAAATCAATTTTTATTAAAATAATTATCATAATATTGAAGACAAAAAAACCAAACCTAGTTCCCAGTTTCCAGTTCCCAGATCACAGTATACCTTTTAGAGAGCAGAGAAAGATATTTAACTCTCTAATCGCTATAATGACCCTCCTTCTGGAGAGTTCTAAGCAGAAAGCCGTGTGAGTAGTTTTAGAGGGAAGAGATCTGTGAATGGGATTTGTAAGTAGATTTTGAAGACTAGGTTGGTAGATCCCCAAGCTAGGCTGCTACCCCACATCCCCTGTACTATATAGTATCATATCCCACTCCACATTATTCCAGGATTCCCAATAGGATAGTGAGTCAAGTGAGATCGACTTCCTCATGCTGCTCAAGGACTTTCCTTGTCAGCATTTCTTCCCAGTAACCTCAAGCAAAGTTTCAGAGAAATAAAAGATAGTTCCTCTTCACTCACACAAAAAAAATTGGAAACCCTTGACTTAATATTAGTGGTCCCCAATCTTTTGGGAATTTTCTAACTTCAGCTTTTTTTAAGTATATAAATTCCCATTTTCTTCCCCATATCAAATATATTCTATGGGATGTAAGGTTATTTCAATCAAAGTAAACTAGGATAATTTTGTTTTTAGAATTTCACCAGAGTCCTTGAGGGGGAAATTCCACTGGATTTGAAGACAGAAAACCTGGATTCCAGTCCCATGTCTGCTCCCTACTACCTGAACAAAATTGGGAAAATCTCTTGACCTATCAGAGGGTCTCAGGCTTCTCCTCCATAAAGAGAGGAAGAGAGTTCAAACAAATGATCTCGGAGGTATCTTGCTGCTAGGCTGCTCTAAATTCTATGATCTTATTGTCTGGTAGCTCAAAGCCTGGGAGGTTTGTTGCCAACCACACTTTCATGTGAAAAGCAGGAATGTAGAACAAAGGAATTGAGGTGCTGGGTGATAGCCTCCTCCAGGCCCTGCCCAGCCCATTGTTCTTGCTTTCCCCTCCCACTGATTTGCTTGGCAAGACTGAAAGGATTTTGGAGGGCTTAGTGAAGCTGCAATTGCTCAGAACCACATTTTGTCGAAAGAAATTCCCAAAATTGTTGGGAATGGGGCAAGCTGGAAATCAGGAAGTATCAGAAAGGGGACTTTCTAATCCTAAATCAAACAGAGACTCAGGACAAGGATCTAGAGACTGCTAGCAGAAGGTTTAAAAAGATACTGAATGCCTACATGGGGGTGCAATGGATAGAATGTTGAGCCTGGAATCAGGAAGACCTCAGTTAAAATCTGGCCTCAGACACTTACTGTGAGACCCAGGACTTGTCACTTAACCCCATTTGCCTCAGTTTCCTCATCTGTAAAATGAACTGGAGAAGGAAATGGCAAACCACTTCACTATCTTTGCCAAGAAAATCTCAAATGAGGGTCACAAAGAGTCAGACACGACTAAAAAATGGCAACAACAAAACTATATCCTACTATCAGGAAGAAGTAGTTTTTAAAAGACACTAAATACCTGCATGATTTAATTACCTAACTGACTCTTCTGTGACCCAGAAGAGGTTGGTCCCAGGAAACTGATAAACCTCTCAGCTTTTGTGAAAAGTAAGTCATTTTTCCTAATCTGATGGTGAGTATGTGAGGGCCCTGACTCTAAAAAAGGTGAAGTTTAGCTTCTAAGATCTAAGCTAGAAGAACGAGCTGGTAGAGTTAATTCTTCTCTTATGGAAATAAAAGCACCGCTGCTGAGGACTTCCCTTCCACGGAAGCAGCAACCATACAATGTGATATCCAGTAGGGGGTAGTAGAGATGCTAAACCGGGTGGGGAGCATCAATGATATGGACATCCAAAGGGGAGTTGTCCCAAAGGGGACCCCAGGCTCAAAGATTAGGACTCGAAAGAATCTTAGAGACCATCTAGTCCAACCTCATTTCACAGATGAGGAAATAAGGAAACTGAGGTCCCGGGAATGTTAGGTTGCCCAAAGTCACAATTCTCAAAAGTGATAGAAACTCAAATTTGAACGTAGATCTATCTACTCAAAATCCAGCATTCCTTCTAATGTGCCATGATGCCCAACAAAGTTCAATGGTCCATGGGGATCAGGACTGACAGAGCAATGTCACTACATCATTAGAAGATATCTGCTGTCCTACAACAGCAGAAACATGAGTTGCCCCTCTAAATATGATACCTAGGCATCTTCATTCTTCCTACTGATGGTTCATAAAGTTGTGACAAAGTGTGCCCCAAGTTTGTGGGGGAAAGAGTTATTGTTATTTTTCTTAATATGCCATTTTCTTAAATGCCTTTGCTTTAAATTGTGTCATCTGACTGATAATTAAAAGTAGTCATTTACTAAAAGCAAAACATCAGTGGGGGCTCACAAGCTATGCTTTTAAGTGGATGCTGAACCACAGAATACCATGAACTGAGGGTAGATTTTTCTGTGTGTTTCTGTGTGGGGTTGGGGGAAGAGGGGGCAATGTGATCCTATGAACTGAAAATACTTCACTGAAGACTCAAAACTAGGGTTGTAATCACTGGTCTAGGTAGTTTGTAGAAAAAACTCCATTTTATGTACCTGTATGCCTATTGAAAAGCAGTATGGTACAATGGGAAGATTGGGAAATCTTGAGTCAGACAACTAGATTCCAATTCTGTCTCTGCTTCTTATAACTTACAGCATCTTATATAAATCATTTAGACTTTTGGGGCCTTAATTTCTTCACTTACAAAATGAAAGGATTAGGCTAGATACTTTCTAGGTCCCTTCTAGCACTAAATCTATGACAATCCCCCTGTTAAGTGGCATCATGATGTGCCTGGGTAGGAGAGAAGTTAGCATTTAATTATGTTATTAAAAATAATATTTATGTAATATTAATGAGACTGATTTGGTCATTGTACTACAAAGAAAAATTAGTGGGAAATAAGAAAAATCCTTTGCTGCTGATTATCTCGGTAACCTACATTGATTAGGATTGGCAAATGGATTGCATTCAAGAGTGCATACTCACATTCAGCACATGGGCACAGCAAAGCCATCAAGATCCCATGCTTCACTGCATTGTAAATAGCAAGAAAGTGAGAGATAGATGGGTGACTGAACAGAGAATCAGCCTTCATCTCAAAGGGAGAGCTTCTCTCAAGGTCTTCTTGACTCCTGAATTCTCCTTCCTATCTCCCTTTCTTCTTCCCACCCTCAACAAATAGGCATATAAAAAGTAGAGAAAGGACTAGTTGGGAAGCCAAGATTCAAATTGTAGTCTTTGCTCTGCCATTGATCTCTCGAGATTTCAGACAATTTAGGTCACTCTCTTGACTGATTTCTTCATTACAAAATGAATGGGCTTAACAAGATTTTTAAGATGTCTCCTAGATTCAAATAGTCCATGATCTTTGGATTTGAAAAATCAACTTCCTGTTCTCAAGTTGCATCCGACCAAGATTCAGGACTGATAAAGGAGGCATCTTCTCCTTGGAAGATAGTCCATTGTGAGATTTAGACTAAAGACACACTCAAGGATAGAGATAAGAAAAATTTGATGGATTTTTTTTTTTGCCATACCTCTTGTGTTTGGAGTCAAGAGAGCTAGATTTGAATCATAATTTGCCCCTTATTTTCCTCAGTTTCCTTATTTATAAAATAAGAATCATATTTGTCTACTTGGTTGTATATCTCAAATGAGATAAAGCAGGTAAGGCAATTTGTTATCTATAAAGTTGAATGTAAATATTAGCTATTCCATTGTAATTGACCAAAAAGTACCTTTCTATTGTAAACTCTATATACACACATATGTATATATAAGTGTATGTTTATGTGTACACACTCATACATACATGCAAGGTTATATAAATCTAGAGCTGGTTAAGAGGTCATCTAGTCCAACCCCCCTTATTTTGTTGTTCTTGTTCAATAATGTCTGACTCTTTGTGACCCCATTTGAGGTTTTCTTGGCAAAGATACCAGAGTGGTTTTCCATTTCCTTCTCCAGCTCATTTTACAGATGAGGAAACTGAGGTACATAGGGTTAAGTGACTTGCCAAAGGTCATATAACTAGTAAGTATCTAAGGTCAAATTTAAATTCAGTTCTTCGTTACTCCAGGCCCAGTGCCTTATCCACTGTGCCATCCAGCTACCTTCCCTAATCTTACAGATGAGGAAAGATTGGCTCAAAGACATTATGTGATTGGCCCAAGGCTGCACTGATAATAATAGTCAAAAGTGGAATTTGAACCTTGGTTCAAATCTAAAGTCAGTATAATATTGGCTTCGAATGTGTATATTTAATACATATATATGTATTATAGATGTAAAAAGTCATATATGTAAATGTGTATATATTATTAAATGAAGTACTATTTGAAAAGTACCATAGTACCCGGTATGTAGTAGGTGCTTAATAAATGCTTCCTCCTCCTCATATAAATAAATGTATGTATATATACATGTATTATGTATATACGCATATGTACATAAACACATATATGTTTGTCTATGTATATGACAGGCACATATATACATACCCATACATATATGTATGTGGATATAGAGATAGATGACAGATGAGATAGAGAGAGTGAAAGAGAGAGAGAGAGAGAGAGAGAGAGAGAGAGAGAGAGAGAGAGACACATACACACACACACACACACTTTTTTTTTAAACCAACCTTGGAGTCAGGAATCTCTGGGATCAGGATCTGCCTTTGTCATAAACTAACTAGGTCTGTGACCTTGAGTAAGTCACAATCTCTTAGTGCCTTCAGGCAATTCTCTAAGACTATAGGTTACTGATGAGTTGTCTGTCTGGATGAGTGGAGGGAGTTTCCTCACTGGGGAGTTCCCCTGAACTGACCCATTGTGCTTTCCTTAGGAATGCACGAATACAAAGTCTGAGCTTTGTCTTTACCTCGGTATGTCTGAATTTAAAATGGAGGCTGAAACACATGCATCCTACTTCTCATCTGTTCATTTCTCCATGTGTGTCTGTGCCTCTGTGGGCATAGACAGACCTATATATCAACAGATGAGGCAAATGCGACAACGTCCTAGGACAAATGTTTCAGCTTTTAAATTCAGACATGCCCTCGTAAGGACAAAGCAAAGACTGTCTATTACTTTTCCTCCAGGGAAAGCACAGCTGCCATTAGATTCGAGGGCTGGGAGGCTGTGACACCTGATGCTGGCTTGGATGCTGGCTCCCAGGGCTGCTAAAACAGCCCTGCTGTGGCAGTATCAGGAGGCACAACCTTCATCCACAAATAGAAGGCTTTCTCTTGGCTACTCCCAAAAGATGGCAGGGAGGAGATTCAGCAGGACATGAGGAAGCAGCCAAAAGAACCAATACAGAAACAAAAAACAAAAGCAAAAACCCTGGGAAAGGAAAAGAAACTGAAGAATGCCTTTCGGCTTCATTATTTTCTCTTTCACCAAGTCTCCTAACTATTGCTTTTAATTTACGATGGGCAATACTAAAGGGATGGCCTATGGATTTAACACAGGCATTTCCTTCACACATTAATCCTGTAAATCTCATTTGCTGTCCATTTCTACTGAATGGCAGAAAAATGATGATTTTTTTTTATTAGTGATCAGATTATAATGAGCTACGTTTTTCTCCTCTACTCATCATGGCAGACCCAAATCACTTGCATTTAAACTTTCAGGTTTTTGTGTTTCTCTCCCCAGAACTTAGTACAGTGCCCTTCACATATTAAATAGAGCAATCAATGCTTGTTTAACTGATTGACTAAGTGTTTTACCTATATTATCTCTTTCAGTCCTCTCAACAATCCTGTAAAGTAGGCAATACTATAATTCCCATTTGACAAATAAGTAAACTGGGGCTGGGAGAAGTATTGACTACAGTCTGTATATTAAATTTTGGAGTTTTAGGGTTTTTTGTTTCATTTTGATAGTAAGTTTTTAAGGCAGGAGAACATCTAGGTCCTCTTGACTTTATCCACTACAGAGATTTAGGGTTTCTTCAGCACCAAAATGAACTTCAGTTATGCCCATGCTGTATAATAAAAGCTAGTTTCAGAATCCTAAAGGACAAGCTTTCCCTTACTAGTCAAAAGTATTTCAGGTCAAGATGATGATCAGAACTGTAACTGCTCTATTTTAATCACTGAGGCAAAAAATGGGAATGCAATATCCCATGCTCCATTGCAATCCTGTCCTGTTGCCTCATCTTCACCTGGAGGTGACCTTGGCCTATGAAAGGCTGTGCTTGCAGAATCCAAGGTCTGGTAGATTCCACTCAGGAATGACTTCAAGTCTGGTCTCTGTGACAGATTGCATGTATTTTGTTTTGGTTTTTTTTGTTTTTTGTTTTTAAAGAACAAAGCCAGTTAAGTTCAGAGAGGCCATTAAATAACAGGGTGTTATGTCTTTTTTTGAGAGGTCATAGCAACTCCATGAGCTCCAAGGCCCCTCCTAACTCCCCAGCTAGGATCTTATGATCTCTCAAGATAGAGAAGCGTTTCTATGAGAGTACATGAAGAGTAAACTAGAACCAATGAAATGACAGATCTCTGAATTATTAAAAAAAAAAAGTGGCATCATGGCATCATCAATTTAGAGAAAGAGGAGACCTCAGAAGCTATCTACTCCAGCTTCCACACTTTACAGAAAAGTAAACTGCGAATCAGACAGTGACTTGTCCAAGGCCACACAGGTCAGAAGCATTAGAGCCAGGATCCTGATTCTGGACCTCTGTCCTCTGACTCAAATTCAGTATTATTTCTTTTAGTCTATGCTGTAGGATAAGTCTGATTCCACCTGAATATAAGTGTTTTTTCTTTCTTGGATGATATTCTAGTTATGATCAGCACTATGCATAAATTCAAGTCAATATACTCAAAGTTCTACTTTGTATAAGACCCTCTGCAAGTCCAACAGAAATCTTGGACTCAACAAGCTTACAATCATTTATACACAATTATGAATCAAGAGAGGGCAACTGGGTGGCACAGCAGCCTAGAGTTAGGAAGACCTGAGTTCAAATCTGGCCTCAGACTATTATTAGCTGTGTGACCCTGGGCAAGTCACTTAACACTGTTTGCCTCAGCATCCTCATCTGTAAAATTAGCTGGAGAAGGAAATGGCAAACTACTCTAGTATCTTTGCCAAGAAAACCCCAAATGGGTTGGACATGACTGAAACAAGTGAATCAAACCAGTGATTCAAGAGAGAGTAAGAGTATGAAGGTAGTAACCAGTCCAAGTATATGAGAAATTTGAGAAGCAGGGCTAACTTACCTGGTTGTGCCAGAGAAGCTTTCTTGGAGGAGATGTCATAAGAACTAGACCCTGAAGGAAGGCAAAGACTTTAATGGTGGGAGTGGAAATTGTAGGGAGTGGTTGAGATCCAACCTAGGCATAAAGACAACTATTGAGATATTTTCCCTAAAGTGAGGGAGTATACAAGGCGGGCTTTGGAAATAATGAAATTGAGATGACCAATCTTCAGCCTTCAGGCAAGACAGCACTTAAAGAGTTAGGACTCCTGGGATCTGTTAACCTAAGAGGCCCTTGGAAGGACAGAATGATCTCCTTCAGGTACTGGCATGGTCAATGGGGAAAAAGGGATGTGAGGATGGATGACAATACTGTCAAATTTTTAGAGCTAAAGGGAACTTCAGAGATCATATAGTCCAACCCCTTTCATTTCACAGATGAAGAAACCAAGGTCCCAAGAGATAATGTGATTTGCCCACAGTTAGGCAGGCAGTTGGCTAGTGGCAGAACCAAATCTAGAGGCTAGCTTTCTGAACTCCGCATGAGACTTGCAAAAAGAGTAGCATAGAAATATCCAAGAACAGATAATATCTAGTAGGCAGCAACAGAAGCCTACTTGATGTACATCATTGGCACTACATATCCATTGTAAGAATGGGTCATCACTTTTCCCTTCTTTCATTTCATTTACTATCTATAAAGTAAGAGTGATTATAGACAGTTACCTTGATTCCCAAGAAACAATTTTTATATTTAGAAATACTCAGTATACTCTATGCTTAATAAATATTCAACAAGAATGAGTTTTTGGTTTGGGTAATGTTGTCTAAGGAAGGAAGGCTAATGTTTAATTGAGAAGCCTTTGTCCTTAGGGAAACAGTTTAGCATTGCTTCTCATTTCAACTGATTTAGTGGCATCCAGCAGTCAATGGTGTCTGAGTTCAATTCTGCATGCCAGGGGCTTCTTCTGATCAATCAGAGCTGGGAATTAGTCCCTAGAATGGGACATAGTCTAAAGAATCTCTGGACTCCTCCCAAATCTATAGGTCATCCATTCTATCTCAATGACATGCCAGGTCTATCCAAATGCTTCATTAATAACCAGGGGGCCACAACAACAAACCTCTCATTCTCTGATGATGGTATTTTTTCCCCCTGCCAGGATTTGACATGAATGTTAATTAATTAATCTTCCTGCCATTTTGGTGAAAGTGGTGTCATGCGTCCGTCATTAGCTCCTCTCTTCAAGGAGGTCTCAAATTAAGAAAGAAAATTTTCCTGTTTTGAATTTAACTCCCCCCTCTCCCACCCAAATCTGATAGAGTCCTTTTAGATATTCCTTCTGAACATGAGTGATGTGCCTCAGGTAGAATCTATTAAATTATGAAACATTCATTTTAGAAAATATAACTGAATAAACTAATCTCTTCTTTAGAGTTTCATTTGGAATACATGTTGTTTTTATTTCTCGGGAAAAATAAATTTAAAACCTACCAATTATAATGAAATACTCTACCTGGAGAAACTTCTATCCCCCATTTATGTTCATGTAATGGCTCTATCTCGTGCTTTTGAAAACACATGTACATTTGTGCCTTGCTCTGTGGGCAGTATAGACAGGATAATTCATAAGGGAAAATAAACGTTACTTCTGGAGGATGGACCAGCTATCCACATTATGAAGTACTGTGTACACAGAATGCAATTTTTCAAAGCTCTTTAATATATATTTAAAGCCATTTATTTCTCCAAACCTGAAGTAATACACTAAAGCTTGACATTATCTGAAAGGTTTTTCAACTGTAATATGTCCTCTTGAAGAGTCTGAATGAGAATAAAAAAAAGGAGAGAATGCTCTTACACAGGAGATGGCTATCTCCACCAAGAGAACAGGATAAAAAGCTTACGTTGTAGCAGAAGACATGCTTGTTGGATAGGAGTTGGAACTTCCCATTGGTATGAGGATGGCAAAGGAAAATATGAATCTTCTTTTCTAATGCTATTTAAACCAAGAATAAATGTATTTCCGGGCAGATGGAGAGGTGGATTGTGTTGTTACAGAGCTTGTTGTGGTTGTCACTGCTGCTGTTGTGGTGGTGGCAGCTAGATAGAGTGCTGAACCTGTACTCAGGAAGATTCCTCTTCGTGAGTTCAAATCTGACCTCACTCACTTACTAGCTATGTGACCCTAGACAAGTCACTTAAACCCTGTTTGCCTCAGTTTCCTCATCTGTAAAATGTGCTGGAGAAAGAAATGGCAAATCACTCTAATATCTTTACCAAGAAAACCCCAAATAGGGTCACAAAGAATTGGACGTGACTGCAACGACCCAATAACAAAAACACCAAGATGGATGGTTATTTTCAGACTGTCATGTCTGTAACATGATCTAACTCTCCATCTAAGTCAGTTTGCCTGGAAATATGAGAGGGTCACTATGGCCTTATGGTGGGATACACTGAAAAAGAGGGAAGATTTCCAGAAATTCTTGGACCCTAGAAACCATGTTTGGACTCCTTCCCTGAGGCAGATGAAAAGAGATTTTTTAAAGAGTAGCATAGTGAAAAGTACAGTAAGTAGATATGTAGTAAGAGGACCTCAGTTCAAATCCTGACAATAGGTTATATAGGTAACCTTGGGCAAATCACTTCATGTTGATGGTTCTTAGCTTCCTCTCCTATAAAATGAGGATGTGATAGGGCCAGGGTGTCCCCATTCCCTAGGAACAGGGATTAGTTTTCCCCAAAAAAGTAACGAAGTTGTCCTTAAGATCTGATTGGCCCTTGTCTCCCTTGACACAGCTTCCTGTTCACCCAAGGACATAAAAAGTTCTTCCTGAATGGGGTCTGGTCCCATCCAACCTGGTAAACATTTGTAGACTACAGTTTTGAATCCTTTTAACCGCACTCTCATTGATCCTACATTTTTCCACATTATCCACCAAAAAAAAAACAAAACCACAAGGGCCTTCAATGTCCACAGCAATTCCCTTGGCCTCTCAGCCTAGCAATCCATTGAAAAATGAATCCTATCTCATTTTTTTGAGTACTACTCCTCCATCTGCTTAGTAATCCATTTTAGAATTTGCAAGAGATAGTGATCAAATTCATTAGCTACCACGAGCAGACTCTAAGTTCTTCCCTTCTGAAAAATCAAGACATTTGCTAATTAAAATTGTTAGGACACCTCTTCCACTCTTCATGACTTCTCAAAAGTGAGCAAAAATGATTCACCAATTGTATTAACAAGTTCTCTCAGTAATCTGGCATCCAAACTATATCATTAGAATTTGGTTTTTTTTTTTAAAGCAGTATAGGGGATGGCTAGGTGGTGCAGTGAGTAGAGCTCTGGCCCCAGAGTCAGAAGGATCTGAGTTCGGTTCCAGCCTCAGACACTTAACATCCACACAAAAAACCTAGCCATGTAACCTTGGGCAAGTTACTTAAACTCAATTGCTCCCCAAAAGGCTAATAATAATAATAAGAGATGTGATGTGTTGTATTTATAAAAAGGGGCAGCTAAGTGGCGCAGTGAATGGAGCACCAGCCCTGGAGTCAGGAGGACCTGGGTTCCGATCTGACCTCATACACTTATCACACACACACACACACAAAAATAGCCATGTGACCTTGGGCAAGTCACTTAACCCCAATTGCCCTCCAAAAAAGAAAAAAAGAAAAAAAAAGCAGTTTAGTTCCTTTTTACTCTCTCCTCATTTATGTTGGTCTTCAACTCCTTGTTAACCATTTTTACCCTATGTTTACCATATTTTACTCTTTTAGCTCTCAAAACTGTACTCCCTGACAGAAGAAAATGAAGGCAAAACAAATGTTTAAAATAATTAGTCTTCTCTGTCATCAGTCAGCATATTCCATCCATGTGCCTGACCCACAGAGTAATTGCTTAGTAAATGTCTGTTGAGTGATTAATTAATCCATCCCAAATAGCAGATCTGGCCCTTCTTGCTCTGACCATAGTTTCATAAAGTCCTTTTGACATTTTTCTAAAGTTTTAGTTCCTTTAGAGTTCAGGCTTGCAAAGGTATTCTCCTTCTGTGTGGTTATCTTTTGTCTTTATGCTTGGTTAAGTTCCCCTTCTTCCATCTTTTGTACATGACTTCTTTGGAAAGATACAGGCATGTTGGTATCTTTAGATGTCTCCCTCCTTTTCTTCCTCATCAGGATCATTTGTGATTATGGTGTCAACTTTTTTTTAATTTCCTGTACCTTTTGAGACACCTTCCTTATTAAAGTCTTGGGTCACATAATCAGACTTATCTTTTTTTTTTTAATGTGTTGCAGGGGGAGGGTTTAAGTCTCAATATTTTGGTCAACTATGCCCAGCATGTTCCTCCTTTGCTATCATGAACATAAAAATGATATGGTTACTTTCTCCCCAAGGTTCCCATTATCTCCACCTCACCAACCAGCTCCTCCTTTTTAGTCAGAATTTGCTTCACTGATTGCTTCCTCTACTTTCTAAAAATTGTAATTGTTAGCAATATCTATTATAGGCACACTTGCTGATTGGCCTTATCAGATCTACTTATGGCTACCTCTGTACCCCTCATAAACCTCCATGACATGTCTTCCTCCTGAGGCCATTAACAAGATATTATGCAGTTGCTGATGTCATTGAATCCCTCTTATCATTTTTTGGAGCAAGGAATGTTACTTTCCCTCTGAAGAACTCTAGGGGGAAAAAAAACCCAACCATTCACACTTCATACCCATTCTATAGTTCTTACCGTTCAGCTAGTGAATCAGTCAATAAACATTTATTAAGTGTTTACTGTGGGCCAGGCACTAAGAACTGGGGAAAAAAAAAGAAAAGCAAAAAACATGGCCCCTGACTCCAAAGGGCTCATATTTTAATAGGGGAGGGAAAAAATCCCTGTACATTCAAGATAAATATAGAACAAATAAAAGGTAATTTCATAGGGAAAGCATTAGAGGCGGAAGATAAGGGAAAAGAGGGGGGCATAGGGCAGGCCAGGAAAGACCTCCAGGAGAAGGTGAGATTTGAGCTGAATCTTGAAGGAAGAGAGAAGTAGCAAAGGGAACAAGCCTTTATTGAGTACCTACTATGTGTCAAGCACAGTGGTAAGTGTGTTACAAATAGTGTCTCATTTGATACTCACAACACCCTTATAAGGAAGGTTCTATTGTGGTCCTCATTTTACAATTGAGGAAACCAAGGTATAAAGAGGTTGAATGACTTACCCAGGAGCACACAGCTAGGGTTAAGTCCCAGGAGAATAGCATCAAACATAAATAGATTAACTTCTCCAGGGATTAGGGGCATGGATTCTGGAGGTCCATGGTACAAAAATCCAGACCTACTATGTAGGGTGCTGGTACAGGTAAGGAATAAGATAGGAGTGCCAACAACAGATGGTAAAATGGCCTGGGTAGAAGGCTGGATGGCTAGATAGGATGTGAAGGTGAAGCATGAGGAATCTTCCTGATGGTCAGCCATTCATTCATTCAAAAAACATTTACTGAGTGCCTAGGAAGTGCAAGGCACTTTGCTAAACATACTTTAATGCATTGAAAGGTCTATGATTTCCTCAACCAGGGCACTTGCTCCATGGATACTGATAGTAAGTCCTCCATGCCTTTTTAGGCAGTTTCAAGAGATCCTGTGGCCCAAAACAATCATTACCCAGTAGCCAATCATCTACTCATGAGCTTCTGCAAACTTAGCTAGCCTAGGTATAAATAAATAAACCACAGGGTGTATTTTGTTTGTTTTTCAGAAGGGCTTCCCATTTTAACCATTTCTTATGTGCCAGGCACTGCTCTATATGCTTGAGATAAAAAACATAAAAAGATGGAATATCCCTGCCCTCAAGAAGCTTACATTCTCACAGAAGACATATAAACAAAGAGCGGCCAGGGAAAGAGAGATAGAAGTTACATCTACTGGCATAATCTTTGAGAATCTATGCTCACCAACATTGTAATATAAGATTTGGGGGAAAGTTTCTTTGCTTTTTCCCCACCTGGTCCTGTGATTTCATCCGGGTAACCAATCAGTAAACATCAAATAAGCACCTACTGCGTGCTAGGCACTGTGCTAAGCATAGAGGACTCTTGGTAAGGATCCTTCTACCAATGTTGATAGACAACTAGTCTGCAATACAGAGTCTTACAGAGTTGCCTAGGGATACCAAACAATTAAATAACTTGCCAGGATTACACAGACATTCAACATCAGAGATGGGATTAGAACCCAGCCCTTACTGATTCCAAGGCTGATCCTCTATCTACTGTACTATACTATCTCTCAATAAATTGTACTTTTGAGCATTGTCTACTTTCAGCAGTCCGGGGGACTTAACTGAATGACTAGGGTACTGAAATGTGAAAAGTCAAGAGAAAAATCACATACATCTACTTACTGTGATTGTTACTGTTATAGGTCCTATAATTCTCATCTTTCTCCTCCAAAATAATAATGATTTTAACTCTATGACAAAATACAAATATGGTACCAACAGAGACATGGTCAAGGAAAAGTGAAGCAAGGGCAATGAGGTGACATCTTAAAGACTTATTTCCATGCTTACATCTTAATAATTTAAGCCAGATGTTGTATTTTTTTTAAAAGGGAAATCAATATTTACTTCAACACTTAACTTTGGTCTTTCAAATGTCCTAATATATGGTAAGCTGTTCCTACATAGTTTCAAAAATATCACAGCTGTGATTTTCATCCAGATCTCTTTGAAATTAAATCTCCCACTAAACGGTGCTAATTTGAATTTCATCTTTAAACTTTAAACCAAATCTCAAATTAGATGGCTTGAGACTTCTCAACATAGTAAAAAATGGGGATATCATTTTTAACATGTTTCTGTGATATCTTTGATCCAAGATTTTCCAAACTCTTCAAAGTGTTATTTAAAGGATAATCATTATAATAATTTTGAGAGTGAAACTGAATTGCAAAAGAAGTTGTAGATTTCTCTCAGTATCCATGAAAGAATCATAGGTCTAGGTTATGCTTTCAGCTCTAACAAAATGGGGAAAAGGAAGGAAGAAGGAAGGGAGAAAGGAAAGAAGGGAGGAAAAGAGATCAAGAGAAGGGGGAGAGGGGAAGAAAGGAAAGAGAAAGGAAGGAAGGAAGAAAGGAAGGAAGGAAGGAAGGAAAGAAGGAAGGAAGGAAGGAAGGAAGGAAGGAAGGAAGGAAGGAAGGAAGGAAGGAAGGAAGGAAGGAAGGAAGGAAGGAAGGAAGAAAAAGAAAGAAAGAAAGAGAGAGAGGAAGGAAGGGAGAAAAGGAGAAAGAAAGGAAGGGAGAAAGAAAGGAAGGAAGGAAGAAAAAGAAAGAAAGAGAGAAAGAAAGAAAGAGAGAAAGAAAGAAAGAAAGAAAGAAGGAAGGAAAGAAAGAAAAAAAGAAAGAAAGAAGTGAAAAAGTTCAGTGAAAGTGTCACCCAGACCATCAAGATTGATGGCTAGAGTTTAAAATTCAGTTTCAGAATGAATTGGAATAAACCTAGTCAAGTTTCGCTTTGAGTCTTTGGGTGTACCCCAGTTTCAGACTCAAAGCAAAACCCATCGATCATGCAAATGAATATGGTTAAAGAGCTTCATGATAATCCATGTGAACTGAAACTAATAGATTTCCCACTGCCCTTGACCAGAACTCTTAGCTCTTCCTTCTGGCTTTGCAATTAGCTCTGGCCAATGGCTGAAATCTGCAGATGAAAGACGCCTAAGGACCAGGTGGCCTATTTAAACTAGGCCCTATTTACTGCAACTTTACTGGCTTTAAGTGGGGCCCATTTAAAGTGAATCATTCTGCCCTCCCCAAATCTGCAGAAATGGTCAGTCAAGCATAGGTATCAAGATTTCATCCTGGTTCACATCCAGGTTTATATTCACCTCACTGTTTGCTGAGTGCAGATTAAATAAATTCTCTTCCTTCCCACAGCCCTGTGTCATATTATAGCCTACATCTATCTCCCAAGACTTTAAGAGACTAAGACAGCCGGTCACTGGTCTTGCCTCTAGTTCTAGGGAACAGCTAGTTAACATTTAGCTCCCTGGCTCCTCCCTGCTTCCTAATACCCACAGTACCATAGGCTAAGACAATAGGCCAGCAGGGGAGGTCTGCTCCCAAGTCCTGCAAGCACAATCTATTTAAGGAATACAAAAGTTACCCAAGGAGATCTCTCCTTACTAAGGCTGCACTGCGTAGCAACACACCAGCTCACACAAAATGAGGGCCTCACAGGCTTAAAGGCCCTGGTGAAAATCTTGTCATATGGCACCTGCATCTTCTCAGCCCACGCACTCGAGCCCTGCTCTTTAGCTGAGGAGGCACAGCTGCCAACTTGAGAGATGGAGAGGAGGAGAAGCATTAGCTAATAAGAGCCGAAGGATCCTGGTCTTGCTCATGTCCTGTTCTCCCTCAGTCCACTCCCCTGATCTTGCGGCAGAGATATTTCGTTTCAGGCTGTTCTGTGATTTTTTTTAGACCCAGGGATAGGTGCATGACATCAATTTCATAAAAGGGGATTATGTCATTTTTAGAATGTACTAAGAACAGCCTCTTCTACTAAGCCCCAACAAAAACTCATTGTTTCAACATCAAGGCAAACTCTAAACTAAAGTCTCTCCAACCCAAGAACGTCTGTCCCCATGACAGCAAGCTGTTGGGTAATTCACTTCGGCCAAGTCACATAACAGCCTTACACAGGAGGCTTCCAGAGGCAAAAGAGGGTAATTCAGGAAATAGATTATTGCCAAAAGATGAAAAATGGGCCAAAATCCCTGTGTAGAGTCTTTGGCCTTCTTCCAGTGAAAGATATTAGAAACCAGTATCAGGGATGGAGCAGCAGTAGCTGCTTCCGTGGGACTCATTCCCCAAAAAAGTAGCCACCCAAACCATTGGCAAAGTGCCCTGCTCCACACCATCGCGGTGATCTCACCACCACATGTCAGCAGCTGGCACATTTATCATCTTCTCTGGGGCACGAATGAGTACTTAGGATGTAGATAATTTAACATGAATATATATGTGCATTATCATGTAGATAAGACAATTATTTCATAATAGAAATGGAGCCTAAATCATCCCCACCTGACTTTTGATCCTGCCAGCTCTGCAGAAGAACACTAGCTGATATGTTAGATAACCAGGAAATGGAAGCACAGAAGGAAAGAGAGATTACAGGCTGCTCTTACATTTGCTAAAGCGCATTGTGATCTTAGCCCTTTTCTTGTGGCTATCTGATTTCCCAGGGAAAAAAAAATGGAGAGCAAGAGACAAAGAAAGATCCCCACCCAGCATGCATGCAATTTTTTTTCCACACAAACATGTAACCAAAGACTATGGAATGATCATATAAACAAAAGTTGACTTAACCAGCCTGGAGCTAGGAAACGGTGAGAGGGGTGGGGGGATAACAGAAAAGGAAAAGGAAAACAATAGCAAAAAGAAAAAAGTATAAAGAGTTTTTCTATTTACATTTTTTAATTTTATATTTTTATTTTATTTTCTCATATTTTAAATATGTATTTGTTTTCTGAGTTTGCCTGCTCCTCCCAAAAAAATCCTACTCATTTTATGTTTTGTCTAGGTTTGTGTTTAAGATTGTAGGATTCATGAAGGCAGGAGCCAAGTCCTTGTTTCGTTGGCCAGATAACCATACTTTATGATAACTGTTGGTCTGGTTTAGAGTATAAGGTCAAGGAAAATGGGAACAGGGACTATGACTTTTTTTCTTGCTTAATCTTCATAGTGTCTAATACATGATAGGAATCCAGGAATCATTTTCCTAAGAGCGGGAGATGGAAGAGGGAGAGAAAGGTAGAAAGTGGTTAAAGAGGATGTGTGTGTGTGTGTGTGTGTGTGTGTGAAAGAATTTGCCCAAGATAAAATTAACTGAGCTGTGAACAACAGAGGGAATGAGGATGTGGGTGAACTATATGCTCCCCCCAGCCCTGCAAAAACAAACAAACAAACAAAAAACTCCCTGAAATGGCCACCATGTATCAGTGTTAGCCCAGGACAATGCTACAATGCTGATAAATATGGGAGGGAGATAAAAAATCTCCATCTATCTATCTTCTCTCTCTCTCTCTCTCTCTCTCTCTCTCTCTCTCCCCCCCCTCCTCCCTCCCTCTCCTACACATACATACTTAAGTATCTTTGAGAGAATATAGGAAAAGTAAGTAGAGGGTCAATCTCAGAGCTATGATAAACTGGATTCAAGTTCCATCTTTGACATGTACTGGGAGTGTGAACTGAACAAGTCACAAGCTCTCAGTGCCTCACACCAATCTCTAAGATTATGAATAGCAGAAGAGTTGCTAATATACATAGTAAAGGGAGTTTCCTTACTGGAAGCTACCTATATCAATGAAATCACAGATGCAAACATACACAAAAAAAAGGGTTGTACAGGTGTGTGCAGCACATATACATCTGGGTATGTATATGAAGTAGTAAGAAGCCTAGCATTCATAGCTCAGGAAGCCCCTTCCCTTTCCCTGGGACTAACTCTAGCCTTAGTTAGAAATATTATTGTTTTTCAGTCATTCGGTTATGTCCAATTCTTTCTGTCCCCATGGACTATAGCACTCCAGTTCCTTCTATTCTCTACTGTCTCCCCAAGTCTGCCCAAGCTCATGTTCATTGCTTCCATGACATTATCTATCCATCTCACCCTTCACCATCCCCTTCTCCTTTTGCCTTCAATTTTTCCCAACATCAAAGTTTTTTTTTTTTTCCAATGAGTCTCATCTTCTCATTATGTGTCCAAAATATTTAAGTTTCAACTTCAGTATTTGATCTTCCAGGAAATAGTCTGAAATAATTTCTTTAAGTACTAACTGATTTGATCTTCTTATTATCCAAGGGACTCTCAAAAATCTTCTCCATCACCTTATAGTCCCACTCTCATTGCTACCAGAAAAACCATAGCTTTCACTATATGGACGTTTGTCTGCAAGGTGATATCTCTGTTTTTTTAAATGGCTTTTTACTATGTAGTACAGATTTGCCATAGCTTTCCTTCCAAGGAGGAAGCATGTTTTAATTTCATGGCTGTAGTTGCTATGTATAGTGATCTTTGAGCCTAAGAATATAAAACCTGACACAGCTTCCATTTCTTCTCCTTCTATTTGCCAGAAAGTGATGGGACCAGTTGCCATGACCTTGGGTTTTTTTGTTGTTGTTGTTATTTTTTTAATGTGAAGCTTCAAGTCAGCTTTTACATTCTTCTATTTTACCCTCATGAAAAGGCTTCTTAATTTTTCATTTTTTGCCTTCAGAGTGGTATTGTCTGCATATCTGAAATTGTTTATACTTCTCCTAGCAACCTTAATTCTGGCTTTTGACTCATCCAGCCAGCCATTTCACATGATATACTCTGCATATAAGTTAAATAAATCAGGTGACAATATACAGCCTTGTTGTATACCTTTTCCAATTTTAAACCTATAGAACATTATTACTTTGGCTATCAAACTTATCTTTTTCTCTGCTTCCAAATATTCCCATCTCTAATCCATCCTTCACACACTATCAAAGTAATCTTCCTAAACTACATTTCTTGCTCAAAAACTTTAATGGTTCATTGCCCACTAGATAGAATACAAATACTGTCATTCAAGACTTTTTACTAACTGCTTCAAACCTTTCTTCACAGTTTTGTTCCATGTTACTCCTCTTTGCACTGTCCACAGGTGGACCAGTTCTAAAGTGCTCACCATTCTTTCCCTAAAATTATCTTTCATTCCCACTTCTGTAACTTTCCTCATGCCTTGAGCTAGTGCTCTACCCCTGCTCACCCAACCCTCCTACCCATCTCTTCCATCCTGAGATCTTTTTCCTTCTATAAGTCTCCTATCAAGGGTCATCTCATTCATTTTCTGCAATTAGAAATGAAGCTTCCATCCTTGAATCTCACAGGGCATTCTGCTTGACCTCTCCTATGCATTTAATAATTTTCTAGCTTATATTATGGTAATTTGTATAAATACATGTTATCTTCCTTGGATAGATAAAGAGCTGCCCTTGAAACAAGAAGCCCTAGGTTTAAGGCTCACCTCTGACACCGTCTGCGTGACTCTAGGCAAATAATTTTACCTCTCAGGGCTGCAGGCGAAGGGTGCTGACCTACATCGGTAAAGGCAATTCCTTCACCCAGGAGTTCCCAGTGTCAATGGTATCACAAGCCCAATCCCTATCCCCTCTTCACCTTTGCACACACACACACACACACACACACACACACACACACACACACACACTTATTTGGCTGGGCTTTATTTATCCTTGTACTCCTAGTATCTGACCTAGCATCTTACACATATAACCACTGGTTTGTTGAATTGACTAAGTTATATATACAAACAAGAATGAGTCATTTTAGTCTAAGATTTATTTCAAACCCTTGTGGGGTTGGTATCTGTATGATTATGACCATATTAAAATTTTCTCTCAAACCTCATTAGCTTCAAAGTATGTGAAAACAAGGAATTGCTTTATAAAGATAACTATACCATATTGGCACCAATGAGGAAGTTTAAGAAATCTAATATTACCATGAGCTCTCTTCAGCCCAATCTTTGTCCTTATCCTTCTGGCCAAATCAGTAGCCTGCTTTAGGGTTTGTCTCCAGCTACCTTTTCATCTATATAACTGATCTTTTCCCATCCTTGTACTACATCTGTTGTTACACCAGCCTATGGAAATTATTTCTTTAAAGAAAGTTCTTCCCTTCCCTCAACACTTTCATTTATAGTTTACTGCTAAGTGACAATAACCCCCTGCCACCACATAGCATTAACCCATACTGGTTCTCTGGAGTAGATATGCAATTGCATTCCCTGTCCCCCCCATTCCCTTTGTGGTATTACTATCTAAATGCTTCCCTTCAGTTTGGACCATTCATTATTGGCCATGTTCTAAAAAGAACCTGTTTTATATGTTTAGTTATTTCCTTCAGGAAGTCATTTATTTACACTGACCAAGCTTGGCTTGAAAGAGAGATGAGAAAATCCACCTCTCTCCATCCAATCACGAGGTGAGAGACTATGAATGTGGAACATATGCTGTCAGACTTTGTTGATGTATTGATTAGTTTTGTGGAACTGTTTTTTCCTCCATTTAGCTATTCCTTTTTTATTCTTTGTTACAAGGAATGGATTTTGGTGTAAGCGAGTGTAGCAGCAAGCACCCCAAGTGCGTCCTCAGGGTTTGCTGCCCATACAGGTTCTTGGATCTGCTTTGTTAAAGGAAAGCAACTCAAAATGGGTTAACAAGCTTACTTTAATCAGTCAGACATATATCGGTTACCTTGTTCAGGGGAAAAAGGTCAGCACCCCAAACTTCAAAATATACAGACAGAATTATCAAGACAGAAACATCAAGTAGACAGATTTCCAAACTGTCCAACCATTACATCCATACCCAGTCAACATCTGGGTTTCCACATTCTGGGTTTTTCAAAGCCGGGGGACTCTCAACAATGGCTTCCCAGAATTCAGATCAAATCACAGAATGCTTCTCAAAATGAGTCCCAAAACAAAGCTACACATCAGGGCTTATATAGCCTTCTCCTGGCTCAGAGAATGTAACAACCTTATTGACCCACTGGCCAATCAAAAAGTATCTACTGAAAAACAAGCCTCCCTCCCCAGGCTTCTGGTGCACTTTAGCCTAGGGGCAGGGAAGATCTTCCAAATTTGCATTCCTATTACAGCAAGTGATAACATATTTGCAAATGAAGGTCATATAAAAACAAAAGCTATCAGTAGCATTTCTTTAAAAAAAACAAAAGAAGCTTTCTTTATGACCCATGAATTAGAATTGTGTTCTTTATATAAACTAATGATTCAGCTCAGCAATTCTTCTGTAACTTAGATAAATACTTTCAATCAAGAGAGGTTAAGTAATGGATCCATGATCACATACCCAAGACTAAACTCATGTTTGAGTCCAAGGCAGAGCCTATAATAGTAATAGCAATCAAATGTGACAGAAAAGGAAAATGACAAATGTTGGAGGGAATGTGAGAAAATTAAAATATATATAATGTGCTATTGGTGAAGGTGTATACTGATTCAACCATTCTGGAGAATAGTTTGGAACTGTGACTGAAGGACCATAAAACCATGCATACTCTTTGACCCAGCAATACCCCTACTAGATCTGTATCCCAAAAAAGATTTTTTAAAAAGGAAAAAGACCTATATGTACAAAAATATTTATAGCAGTTCTTTTGTGTTGGCAAAGAATTGGGAATTGAGGGGAGGCCCATCAATTAAGGAATGACTGAACAAGTATATAATCTTGATAGAATACTATTGAGCTAAAAGAAATGACAAACAGGATACTCTCAGAAAAACCTGAAAAGACTTATATGAACTGATGCAAAGTGAAATGAGCAGAACGAAGAAAACATTGTAAACAGTAACAGCAACATTATATGATGTTCTACTGTGAATAACTTAGCTATTGTCAGCCATACAATGATCCAAGACAATTCTTAAGGACTTATGATGAAAGATGATATCCATCTCCAGAGAAAAAGCTGGTGGGGCCTGAATGAAGATTGAAGATACTTTTTCTTTATTTTTGTTAGGAAGGAGAAGTTGTCTATGTTTTCTTTACTAGCACGACTTACATGGAAATTTGTTTTGAATAACTACACATGTACAACTTATGTCAAATTGCTTGTCTTTTCAATGAGAAGGAAGGGGAGGGAGGAAGAGAATTTGGAACTCAAAATTTGAAAAAAGAATGTTAAAATTATTTTTGTATTTAATTAAGAAAAAATAAAATTTTAAAATAGTCATCATTTGTATATAACCTTTAAAGTTTGCCTTCAAGCACTTTACAAATGTTATCTCAACTGATCATCACAGTAATCCTGGGAGATAGGTACTATTATTATCCCATTTTATAAATGAGGAAAACAAAACAGACAGAGGTTAAGCCCAGGGTTACATAGCTAGAAAAGCTCTGAAGCTGGATTTGAACTCAGGTTTTCCTGACTCCAGGTCTAGTACACTATTCTCTGAGCCAGTTAGCTACCCCTAATTCTAACCATAACGTGGTTCTGTCTCTACAATAGTTGAGGGAGTTTCCTTACACCAATGAAATTCCAATCCTAGAATCTCACCACCCCTTCCCTTTAAAACACACACACACATATATACATACATACATACATACAAACAACCTACATCAGGCAAATTAATGAAGAAAGAAGAAAAACATTAATTCGTTGTTTAGGTAGGCCAGAATAATTGAATACTAGTAATCCAGAAGACAGTAATCACCACAGACACAGAAAGAGATAGAAAGCAAGGAGACTGTATAACATTTTTCTCTAAATATGTGCATTTCATATGCTTTATATCTAATTCTAATTGAATTCAGGGAAAGAAAAAGAGACAGCATGGTGTAGTGGAAATGGAGCCTTTGGATGACATCTCAGAGGATCAATTATTACTTGCATGGATTCTCCAAGTCATTTCCCTTCTGTGGGTCCCATCTTCTTTGTGGAATTTTCATGGCTGGATATTTTTAAAGACTAAAGTCTGAGGGAAGGGAAGGGAAGAGAAGGGGAAGGGAGGGGAGGGATGTTTAGCAGTTAGGGGAAAACTTTATCTTGTAACACCCTTAGGGCTGTGTGTATTGAGGGGTAGGACAGGGAAGAACAAAGAAGGAATTACCCAAGAAAGAGAGAAAAATAAATGAGAAGTGAAATTCAATACTGAGATTCTGTCAATCATTTCAGAGAGACTTTTGCCTTCTGGAGAGATCAGGAATTTTTTCTATGGGTATATCCCCTTTGTAAATGAACTGTTTCATATTCTTTCCATTTTGGGCATCCATTTCATGACAAATACCCAAATATCAGGCCCTCTTGAGAGTGTATGAATTCTTTGGCAGATATTATGTCTATTGTAAAGACAAAAGCTGACTACACTGAGGCCTTGCTCAAATAACTAGAAAATTCCCAAACACAGTATATACAAGAATTATTATACTTTTCTCCTGAAATTTAAAAGTTCATGAAAATAGAGTCAATTTAAAGAGAGACAGAATATAGTCTACCAAAAAAATACCAACAACCCATAAACATGTATCATTATTATGAAATTTGCATGTGTCTCCAGTATTTATTAATCAGCTTGAAGGATGTTGTGATAGTAATGGAATGTGGAGATTCCCCTGTATTGGGCTTGGTTTTCAAATTGATTGTATTAAAACCCAGAGCTTGTTAATCCCACCTGTGGGATGGACTTTTTGATGTGAAAAGAAAGTCCTGACTGGGAGGAGCTGGTGACGTAGATTTGGAGAGACACGAGAGAGAGGCGGAAGTTCTTTTTGGAAGCAGCACCTCGTGGAGAGAGACTAAGAGATTGCTGGTGGCCGCTTTGAATTGCCCTGGACTTTTGAGACCTGCCCCCTGAGCTGCCAAGGACTGAGGAGACATGACTGTTTTGCTGGTACTTTGTCTGTCTGTTTTGATGTTATTTTGCCAGATTTGTCCACTGGTGAAAGACTGTCCTGTTGAAGAAGTCCTGGAACCTGGCATTTGGTTAAGAAGGCCTGAGACTGTCCTGCAGACAGAGAGTGAATACTGTCCACTGGTGAGGGACAGTACTGAGAGTGAATACTGTCCACTGGTGAGGGACAATACTGTTGTTGCAGGGGTCTGGAGACTGTCCGGCAGACAGAATGAATACTGTCCACTGGTGAAGGACAGTGCTGTTGTTGCAGGGGTCTGGGAGCCTTTCTGTTGGTTCAGAAGCCCTGAAGAAGGATTTTCTTGTTGTATGTTTACAGAAATCCTGGGAGAGGGCTTTGCTAATGTGTTCAGGGGTTCTAGGACTGTTCTACAGACAGAGGATAAATTCATGAAGGGACTGGCAATGTATCTTATGGCCTTGCTAAGCCTTGTCTCCCCAGGAACTAAGATTGCTGAGAACTTGCCTCGTGTCAAGATGAAGAAAAGACCTCCATTTGGGTATTAAGTGCTGTGTTTAAACTTGATGTAACTCTGGGGTAGATTCAATTGTGATCCAGGGGTGGGGAACTTTTGACCTTTTTGTGTTCTATGGTTGAGCAAATGAATGTATTTTACTTATGTTTGGAAACTAATCTCCATTTGAGAAGAGGGGCTTCGTGGTGGACTTAATTAAGGTATAGCCTAGGGGTGGAGAAGTATTTGGAACAGAGACTTTGTAATTGATTGAATGATTGGAAAGTCCTGGGGTGGGGTAGGCCTTGGAGATTATTTAATCACACTTAGTAAATGCTGTATTTTGAATGATGTCATGTTTTGATCTTCTCTGTTCTGGGTTTGTTACTGAATAAAATAGAGAGCACCTATGCTGGTATTTCGAACCTGGGAAGTTGCCTTTGCTTGGTATTACATTACAGATGTGAAGAGGTCATTACTTCCTAAATTGTGAAGTAACCAGTAATAACACATTCACCTCAATCCCATCAAAATGTATTCTTAGGAAAGGACCTCAAATCACTGTATTTTAGTGTGATTACCTCTCTCAAGGGCATTTTTTAAAGCCTTCTCTCTAATTGTTCTTTATTCAGTTATTCACTTAACCAATGTATGGGTCTACTAGATCCTACTATGATCAAGACACTATACTAGATCCTAATGATGAATGCCATAGTTTCTGTCAACAAGAATCTTCAAATATAAGACATAGGCACAAATTGTTACAGTAAGAAGAAATCTGTACCTTAAGAGAACTGCAAACAAATTGATGTTGGAATCCCAAGAAGGAAGATGTCATTGTCAGAGAAATGATCAGGAAAGCCTTCCTGAGTTTGGTATTCAAGCCTTTCTATGATCTAGCCTTATTTCCCACTACTAGCCTTCATTCATTCTATACTTCAGTCAAACTGGCCTGGACATGCCCTGTGTTTTCATGACTCTGTACCTTTGTCCCATTTGTTTCCTTTGCCCAGAATTCTCTTTTATGTGCCTAGGGATGGCATAAAGGAAACAGATGTCAGAGACATGATACAGGAACAGTCTAGAAGACTTGAGGATGGCTTTGATGTAAGAGAAAAGAAGGCTATTAGGAAACAGCATGCCCACATGCTTGAGACACACCCTGGTACATCTTTCATAAACACACATTGCTACTTTCCCCTGTCTTCTCCTTTGCACCACCACCCCCCAGTCTGATAGAGGAAATAATTGTGGCCTGATGCTTTCCTCTAAAGTCAAACTAATCCATTGCCTTACCTCCTTTTACCATCCCGGTTTCTTTCCTGTGTGTGTGTATGTGTGTGTTAATGCTGACATGACAGAAAAACCACCCTCTAAACTGATTTTCTGTCATAAAAATAGTCCTACTTTGGTCTGTACACCTTGGAAGTTCATGTTAAGGAACATAGCTTAGACACTTGCTAGATATGGGACCAGAGGATGACCCCAGCCTCTCTTGGTCTCAGTTTCCTCATCTATAAAATGGAATGTATCTACTTTACAAAGCTGTTGTAAGGATCAAATGAGATAATATATGTAAAGAACTTGGCAAAATTTAAAGTGCTGTATAATTGATTTGTTGTTGCTTCATTTCCAATTCTTCATGACCCCATTTGGGGTTTTCTTGGAAGAGATATTGGAGTGGTTTGCCATTTCCTTCTCCAGATCACTTTACAGATGAGGAAACTGAGGCAGAGTTGTGACTTGCCCAGGCTCACACAACTAGTAATTGTCTGAGACCAGAGTTGAACTCAGGTCCTCTTAGCTCTATGCATTGTACCACCTGGTATGACCATAGAAATGTCCACTATTACTGAGTATTAGTATTAGTATTCATCCCAGAGTTTCTTTATGTGTGTATTCATATTAATTTAAAAGAAAAAAATTTGAAATAAGTAGAAAAATGACTAGTGAGACTGAGTGTGAACAACTATAAGGTGATTATTTAGGGAAAAATTACTCCATCTCTTCTCCACTAAAAGTCCTTCTGTGATACCTCATTGTAGCATAGAAGTATTCCGGGGTTCATGAAGGGTTCTTCAGAGTTATCTCAAATGCACAAAAGTATAGCATTCCTACAAAAAGCATTCTGTGAAATCATGAATGTCTCAAGCCTAGTCAGGCTTCCTATGCAACTGAGGAGAGAGAAAGCAGAAATATTATCTATAAACCAAGCCTATAGGAATACAACCAGAAGTGAGTGAAGGGAATTGTTTCCTGATGCTGGGCTCACCAGGAAGGAAGTGAAGAAAGAGAGTATAGAAGACTGAATACTCTGGCATACTCCTCACAGTCCAGCTGGGACATTTATTATTGTCTCCCTTCTTACTAGAACACAACCTGCTCTTCAGCATCCCCTGAGGTTTCAAGCAATATCTTATCTTATGCACTCCACCTTTTAAAATAAATCCAAAAGCCATAGTAGGTCCCACCATACTGCCCCATTGAAAGGGACAAGTCAGTTTTGGATCAGAAAGGGACAACCCTCTTAAAAACTGAAAGCAGCCTCCCAATCCTGTCCCATAACTTATAATTTCTCACTGTCCAAATACATCTTTTCTGAATGGGCCTGGGTCTACATATCCTCAAGGGATCTGTAGATAAACTTCAACTATGAACTTAGATGGGGGGAAATTATATATTCGTTTTCAATAATCTCTAACTGAAATTTAGTATGTCCTTCAACTGTGAATGGAGGCCACAAATATTAGTCTGAGAGAGGGTCATAGACTTCATCAGACTGCCAAAGGGGTCCATGGAGAAGTATTGAATTATTATTTACCAGCTCCCATATTCCAAGTAGCTGAAAGGTAATTATGTTTTAGTTGCTAATCATATTTCCAAGGCTAGCTAAGCAGGCAGGCTTTAAATTCTATTGGTACATTCATTCAGACAGATACAGCAGATGGACAATAAACTGTAACCAAAATTGATTAGGAAGAGAATGAACTGGATTCCATTTAGGAAACTGTGAACAGCTTTCAGCAATCCTAAACTGCCCTGTTGCAAATGTCCACCTTTCTAACACCAGTTACAAATTATGGTAGCAAATCTTGGAAGATTATAACCTCAAAAAGAGAAAAGGAGAGAAAAGAAAATTGCAGGTAAGCCAAAAGGCAATAATAAGTTGAATGATGGGTAAAAGCTGCTACAGCAAAATGGCAGCAGTTGTTCATATATGACAAGACATCAGGAACATAACCAAAAATGGAGTTGGACCAGGCATAACATGAGGCCAAAGATATGGATAACCTAATTGTTACATGGGGTACTTTTGTAATGGTATCCATGAAATGGATAGGAGAAAACTTCTAACACATTGAATCCTCTGGAAGATCTATAGAAAGTTGGAATTATATAGGATAGAAAGGTATAGGAAACCCTGGTGCCTCAGAACCATACAGTTCTTTGTACTTTGTTGAAAGACAACTCCCGGGGCAGCTAGGTGGTGCAGTCAATAGTGCCCTGGAATCAGGAGCCCCTGAGATCAAATCTGGCCTCAGATACTTGACACTTAACTAGCCGTGTGACCTTGGGCAAGTCACTTAAGCCCAATTGCCCTGCCTTCCCCCCTCCGAGAGAGAGAGAGAGAGAGAGAGAGAGAGAGAGAGAGAGAGAGAGAGAGAGAGAGAGAGAGAGAAAGGGGAGGGAGGGAGGGAGGAAGGAAGGAAGGAAGGAAGGAAGGAAGGAAGGAAGGAAGGAAGGAAGGAAGGAAGGAAGGAAGGAAGAGAAAACTCCCCTAATTGTTTGGGATGAAAAAGGTTGGATAATCATAATATAACAGAAATTAAAGGAAACTTTCTAACCCTAAATCAGTTATGGGCTTAGAAAAGTACACGAATCCTGCTAGCAGGAAGACAAATGCTTAAAAGAGACTAAATTTCGGCATCCTAATTATCAAAATGGCTATAATAGCAGCAGTAGTAGTAAGTAGTAGTCATAGTCATTTTAGTAGTAGTACTTACATCTTCTATTTGTTTCTAGTTGTTTCATAGGTTAAATATGGATTAAATTATCCCCCATACACTAGATTACAAGATGCTAAAAATATAAAGGAGGAGGAGGAGGACCACCCAAATATAGGTTTTAATCAGAAAGAGTATACCTTTAAATCCATGGTTTTATAAGTGTGACTACTTCCTTCTGCCAATGCACATTTTAATCCCTCCCTGCCTTCATATGCTGTGGGAATTTTATCTGTCTTTATATAGTTCACAGAAGCAGCTAGGTGGAACAGAAGATAGAGTTCTGGGCCTGAAGTCAGGAAGATCTGAGTTCAAATATGGCCTCAGATTTTTCCTAGCTGTATAACCCTGGGCAAATCGCTTAACCAATGCCTCGGTCTCCTCAACTGTAAAATGGGGGTAACAATAGTATCTACCTCCCATGGTGGTTGTGAGGATCAAATGAGGTAGTTTAAAATGCTTAACATGGTGCCTGATACATAGTACATACATAATAAATACTTCTTTTGTTCCATAGGAACAGATATCTAGAGTCTGACAGAATTTCAGAAAGCACTAATCCAGATTCCTCATTTTATAAATGAAGAAACCAAGTCTCAGGGATTTTAAGTGACTTGCCAAAGGTCATACAAGAATTGCCAGAGATAGGATTTGAATCAAGATATTCTGACTTCTGAGCCATCCAATGCATTAAAGTCTTTCTTCTAGTTATTTTAATATACATATATATATAATATAAACTAATATATAACTCATAAGGGATCCATCAGTCTTATAACATGGCCAGCTGTAACAGCAAGCACCCTAGCATACCCAGGAGGACTGCTAGCACGGGTTCTTTGATCTGCTTTACTAAAGGAAAGCAACCTTAAAGGGGTCAACAAACTTTAATCATATATGTACATATATATGTTTGTATATCATTCACTTAGTTCAGGGGGGAAAGTCAGCACCCTGAATTTCAGAAAATCCAAACTGAAATTACAAGTAGATAAAAACTACAGACAGAGAAAATAACACCAACAGACAAGGCTTCTAGCTGTCTGACCATTACATACATACATAGTTCCAGAGAGGGAAGCACCAACATCTGTGTTTTCAAAGCTGGGGAGCTTAATGACTACCTAGAATCTCATCCGGCCAAATCACACAACTCTTCCCATAAGTGAGCCCCAAAGCAAAATCTCACCTCAGAGTATATATACCCTTCTTCAGAGTCAGAGGACATAACAACCTTTTCGACCCACTGCCTAATTACAAAGTAATAAAAGCTGTGGGCCTTCTGAAAAACAAGCCTCCACCCAATCAAGTCCCTCCTGTTGGGTTCCACTTAAGACCTATGAAGGGACAGGGAAAATTCCCATTACTATTACACCAGCTTACCTCATTCCAGGTATAGGTGTCTTTTAGAATGTCTCTTACTCTATGTCTCATATATATATATATTGTCACTGGTAGCACGGCACTGTACCTTTCCATTGACTTTCAAGTCATCTGTATTTCAATTCATCCAAGATAGTGTCAGTTCATGAACTGTAACCATGTAGCATCAATAAGAAAGAGGTGGGCAATTGTGGCAGCTATACACTCTCACATCACGAATTATCACCACTATGCCCAAAATCTACACATCTCATCTCAATCTCATCCCTGAGTTTCAGTCTCTCATTTTGATGTACCAAATGGACACTGTCACCTGGATAACCCACCAATACTTCCAACTCAAGTGCATTAAATTGGATTTATTATCTTCTCCCTGAATCCTTTCCTCACAATTTCCATATTCAGTTCATGGCACTATCATCCTCTGCGTCACTCATCCTGGCTTCAAACGTATCTGAGTCTCTCTCTCTCTCTCTCTCTCTCTCTCTCTCTCTCTCTCTCTCTCT
>NW_027186304.1:70914743-70950179 GCF_028583685.1 Petaurus breviceps papuanus | reverse complement strand
TCTCTCTCTCTCTCTCTCTCTCTCTCTCTCTCTCTCTCTCTCTCTCTCTCTCTCTCTCTCTCTTCCCCTCTGTCTTTCTCTATATTCTCTAATTGCCAAAATCTGATAATTCCTCCTTGGTAAAAATCTCTCAAATCCTCCTCTTTGCTCATAATGTCACCACCCTATTTTAGACCCTCATCACTTCAAATCTGGACTAAAATAAAGGTCTCTCTACATATTTTTTTCTTTCAATCTATCTTTTATAAGTTGCCCAAATAATATTCTTAACGAAAAAGTCTGGCTAAAGCACTCCTTTGATCAAAAATTGTCTATGGCTCCCCGTTGTCCATAGGAAATAGTCAAAACAACAAGGAAAAAAATAACAGCTTCTAAACCTGGCTTTTAAAGTGCATGATCACTATTATCTTCAACTGCTCACTCTTACCCCACACATCCAATCAATTGCTAAATCTTGTCATTTTTATTTCTATTTGCAGCTCTTCCATCTGTCTATTTCTCTCTAGGAATACAGCCATCACCCTAATTCAAGCCTACCCTTTCAGCTTTAATCTCCTCCACTTCCCTTCCCAAATGCTATATTGTAGCCAAACTGGGTTATCAAATGCTCCTTAATTGCATCCAGCCTTCTCTGACCTTCATGCAACACAAGCCTTTACCCATACCTGGAATAGATTATCCTATCCTTACTTAAAAAAAATGTCTCTTCCTTGAAGACTTAACTCAGTTGCTACCTCTTCTAGAAAGTTTTTCTTGAGCCTTCCCACTAGTATTCCCTAGTTAAAAAATGTTACCTTCCTAAAACTTCTTTTAGCTATTTGTCAGAGTATCTCCTTTGTACTCATTACATTTTATTTTAGTAACAGTGATTTGCATATATGGTTTATCCAGTATTACAGTTTCAATGAGGGCAAAGACAATGTTTCTCATTTTGTATAACCTAAGGATCCAACAAAATGCATTACACATAGTAGGTGCTTTAAAATGTTTGTTGAAATGAATCTTAAAATTGGACAGAACCATGGTTTGCCCACACTTATTATATCATGTGTAGATCTAATGACCAAACCTTAAAAACAAAGATGCTGAAAAGTATTTAGAGAAAGGTAACTAAAGTGACCAAAGGAATGCAATGACTTTGCTTAGGTCATGTTCCATGCTTAGAATGCCCTCTCCTCTCTTCTCCACATATCCAAATCATACTTATTTTTCAAGGTCCCTATCAACTTCCATCAGATCTATTTATTTAAACTCACATTGCCTTCCCTCTTTTCTAAACTTTTATAGCACTGAAGTTATACTCTATAATTTAACCCTTAATTATATATTGTTTTATAGAATCTTATCTACTCAAAGCTGGAAAAAGGCCTAGAAACAATTGATCCAACCCCCTCATTTTGTACATGCTGAGGCACTCACTTGAAGTCACATAGCTAGTAGATGATAGAGGTAGGATTTTAACACATACCTTCTGGCTCTGAGTCTACCCTTTACCCTATTCCACAGAGCCATCTGATTGCTTCAACAAGGCAAGTCAACAAGCATTTATTAAATACTTACTATGTGCCAGCCACTGTATTAAGTGCTGGAGATACAAATATAAGCAAAAAAAAAAAAAGAGACAATCTTTGCCCTTAAAGAACTTATATTCCAGCAAGGGGAAGATAATGTATAAATGGGAGCTGAAAATGAGGAGGAAGGAATATTCCCACACTGGGACCAAATGATAAAGTCTGGAGAGTCAGAAGCTTCAAACATGTAATTCTTGATTATAAATTCTCTGTTTATAAATTCTTCTTCCTTTATTACTCTTGCAGTTCATAGCCCAAGTCTAATTAAAGAGTAGATACTCAACATTCCAGTCCATCTCCTGACATCCTTTTTCTTGCCACTAGAATTTGATGACTTTTGTAGGAGAGTGAAGCTGACAATTTTGTGCAGCTTTGCCTCACTTAAATACAATTCACCTTCAAGTCAAACCAACACCCTCATGATGTCATTGGTCCTCTTCAAAAAATGAAGGATCAACAACAACTCAATAAATGCTGCTCATGTATGCAGTTAGTTGATTGATTGAAAATAGTAGTGATATTTAATCTGAAAAGATGAAAGTTGGCTCTGATAGTTTGTCTGGGGCACCATTATCCTTCTAGTCACTTAAGTTCACAAGCTCACTATTATCTTCAGCTCCTCACTGTCACCCCACATATCTAATCGATTGCTAAATCTTGTCACTTCCGTTTCTAGCTGCAGCTCTTCCATCTGTCCACTTCTCTCTACTAATACAGCCGTCCCTTTAATTCAGGCACTCACTATCTCTTCCTGAGACTATTACATTGTCTTTCTAATAAGCCTGCCTTAAGTCTCTCTGCCTTCTAATCCAACCCCCATATCCATCTCTGATAGCTACTAAAATTATTTTACTCAAGCTCAAACCTTACCATATGAATCCCCTAATCAATAAAACTCTAATGACTCTTCATTTCCTCAAGGGCCAAATATAAATTCCTCTGTTTGAAATTTAAAGTTCTTCAAAATTGAACTCCAACCTATATTTCAAGCTTTTTTTCACATTACTCTCCTTTGTGGTCCATTCAGACTGTCTTTCTTACTGCCCCTCATTCATAGCATTCCATTTCCCATCTCCATGATGGCACTGGGCAGTCTCCCATGCCCCACTTCCTCCTTACCTTATTGAATCCCTAGTTCCTTCAAGACTAGTTGAAGCTCCACTTTTTAAATGAAGTTTTCCTTGATCTTTGTAGCTGCCATAATTGCCAAAATCATCTTGTATCTATCTTATATATATACCAACATATGTGCATGTTTCCACTAATAAAATGGAAGCTCTTTGAGAAGAGGGACTGATTCATTTTTGTCTTTGTATTCCTACTACCTAGCATAATACTTGGCAAGTAGAAGGTTAGTAATGCATGTTTGTTGATTGATACTTAAAAATCCATAAAATCATGAAAGGTCTAGAGAGAGCACACAAATGTGTATTTGTCAAATGCTGGAACTAAGAAGACTACCTTGAAGTTTAGAGGAGATGGTCTTAGAAAAATATAAGAAAATGCCTGCTATTGTGGAAGTAAACTTGCCTTGAGAGATTAGTGTAAAAAACCTGCCATTATAAAATAATTATATAGAACTTGGATCATCCTACTTGCACATAGGATCAATCTCCAAAAAGAGAATCTAAGATTGAAGCACTCTGTGAGTCAATATCCACTCAAAAACAAGCTCAAAAGTACCCAACCAATGTGTTGTGTATGTGTTTAATATTACCATTGTGAAAACCACCACCAGTGTTTTTAAAATATTACTATTACAAAAGCCACCACAAAACAAAAGACAATTGTTCCAACAGTACAGTAAAGTGGCACTTTTTAAATCCCACTTATGCATACATAGGATATGCTATTCTATACATTAGATATGATAAGGAATATATTCAGAGAATATAAATGACCAGGAAGTGTCCACGGGGAGGACACATGTAAGGAAAATGTGTCTAAGGAACATGCATAAAGAAATACATACCAGAAACTTGTGAGGACAAGGCATCAAACACCCAGTGCTTCAGGGATGCCAATGCTTTATAATGACATCATCATGCTACTATCTGCTGGAATCACACCTTTGTTCTCCACTGGGCATCTCTGTTAGTTTCACAGTCATAGAGCTCTTCCTCTCCTAGTCTTCAGCTCTCCAGAACTCTCTGCTAGATTCTCCCCTCCTATCTTTTAACATGCAGCCACTAAAAAGCTTCCAGCAAACAAGAGCATGCTGAGAATTGCTTAATCCATAGCTGAGGCTATGTGGGGTATCACAACAGGCTAAAGGAAGGTGAAAAAATTCAGCCAGTGTCCCAAAGATTCAGTCTAATCCTTTTACTATTGTATCTGGTCTTGATTTAAATTCTATGGTCACAAACAGAGGGTTTTTGACATAGATTAGAAATTCCTCATAACTACAATTAAATCTTTTATGGGGTTCCTGTCCTTCTCCCAAAAATATTTGTAAGGGGACTTAGGGAAAAAACCTTAGAAACTGTGGGCTTTGATTTAAGAAGTGCACTTAATAAAAGCAATGGGCTAACTCATTAGTTTTAAATTTGTATCTATTGTTTACTTTTTTAGCATTTATTTTTTTTAATTTGAGTTCCACTCTAATCCCTCTTCCACACATTGAGAAGTATGTATATGTGCATATATACATACATATATAAGTATGTACGTACATATATATGAAGATATGCAAAATATCTCCATATTAGTCATGTTGCAAAAAAAAAGAAGAAAAATTAAGAAAATGAAAAACATGTTTCAATCAATAACCAGAGTTCATTAGTTCATTCTGGAAATGAATAGCATTTTTTATGAGTCCTTTAGAATTGTCTTAGATCATTATATTGATTAGAGTTGCTGTGTTTCATAGTAGTTATAATTATCATATTGCTGTCACTATGTACAATGTTCTCCTGATTCTGCTTACTTCATTTGCATCAGTTCATATAAGTCTTCCCATGCTTTCTGAAATTATCTCCCTCATCACAATAGTATCCCACCACAATAATAAAACATAACTTACTCAGGCTAGATAATTAAGGATGAATTAATTAGTGATGAATTCCTTGAGCATGACAACCCACGAAACAAAGAAAAATATAAAATGTCCCTTCATTCCATCAGAACCTTTCCATTTCATAGACTGTGGCAGAAAACAGGAAAAGGGAACCTAAGCATCATACAGCTTTTAGACCATATGTAGATATAAATTAGCCATTGCTGCTCTATACATGTTTAATAACCTAAAGAACCTGAATCACATCAATCTTAATGTTCTCCCTATAAAATAAACCAGAAGACAAAAAGAAGTCACAGTTAAATGGAAGAATAGCTCCCTGGTTCTCTTCAAAGAAGCAAGGAAAAGATGTGGCAGAGAGAGAGAGAGAGAGAGAGAGAGAGAGAGAGAGCGCTACAAGGAGTGATGGGGTAATAGAAAAGACTATGGCATTATGCCATATTATCATATGGCATTAATCTAAAAAAAAACCTAATGAAACATATACATTTCTCTATGGGTTTCCCCAAACCTAAATTTCTTTCTTGAATCTCTCTACCCCTCCATCTCCAGGAACAGACTAACCTTACTTCGGAACTGGCTAAAAATTCATACCTTCTCAAGATACACTCACTTAAGCCAACACAAAAGAGAAAAATGGGAAATCCATACAAAACCAATGAGAGATCAGCTTCTCCAAAGCTGTTCCTTGGAGGCTGTACCTTGTAATAATAATAATAGCTGTCATATATTTACTTAGTGCACTAAGTTTTATAAAGTTATTATTAATGATTGTTATTGTTGTTGCTGTTGTTTTTGTTATCATCATTGAAAGTGTCCCAAAAGCATTAGTGAAGTCTTAAGCTTTTAATAACAGAAAACTGAATTAGGATTTTTGGAGACACACATACACACACATAAATACAAATATAGATATATATTCACAAAAATATGTGTATATGGAGATACTTTTTGCATGCCTTCATATATATGTATGTACATACTTATATATGTATTTATATACACACATATAACTGTCTTCTCAATGTGTGGAAGAGGGATTAGAGCAAGAAAGGAAATATGGAACTCAGATTTTTAAAAAATGAATGCTAAAAATAAACAATAGATACAAACTTAAAATTAATGAGTTAGTAATATGTATATATGAATAAGTACTATACATTCATATAGGTATATTCAGATATGTAAATATAAAAAATATTTTTGTTGTTCAGTCATTTTAGTCATATCTGACTTTTAGTGACCCTATTTGAGGTTTTATTGGCAAATATACTAAATTAGTTTGCCATTTCCTTCTCCAGCTCATTTTACAGATGAAGAAACTGAGACTGTTAAAAGACTTGCCCAGTAAGTGTCTGGAGCTTGATTTGAACCTCAGGTCTTCCAGATTACAGGTCTGGCACATTATCCACTGCACCACCTTGTTGTCCATAAAAGATAGAGATATGTATTTCTTGCTTTTTGGAGGGGGGAAGGTAGGGCAGTTGGAGTTAAGTGACTTACCCAAGGTCACACAACTAGTTTTGTATTAAGTATCTGAGGCCAGATTTGAGCTCAGGTCCTCCTGACTTCAGGATCAGTGCCCTATTCGCTGTGCCACCTAGCCGCCCCTAGATATGTATTTTTAGCTATCTGACTGGAACAATCTATATAATGGGGTCTAGAGGGATTGAAAGTCCTGTTCACCCACAGGAATTCCAGGAACTGAGCTGGGTGAGGGGGAAAGGCAACTTTCTTCTCCTCCCTTTTAGGCTCTGTGGCACTAAGAATAACAGATTTAGGGTTTAGGTATGCTTTGTTTTTCATTTTCAGTTCTAGATATGGGTGGTAAAGTCCAGGGACCCAAGCTGGAACCACAAAGATCTTGGAACCCAGGAATCCAACTTGGATGTTGCAACCAGCCCAACAGGGCAGCCCAGAGAAGCCAGGGTCTCCAGATGCAAGCCCAGAGGGCTCTTCAGACTTGGAACTTGATGGGACTGTGCTATATGGGAACTAAGCTAAGCTATAGACATAATCCCTCTCCCCTCTCTAAAACCTAAGGTAGGACAGTGAGGATTTATGGTCCTATGTGTTGGGGGAAATGTTTGTATTAAACATACAAATGTCATACAAATTAAACATACAAATACAAACATACATGTCTTGCTATGCCCCTTTTAGGGGTAGTGAGGTGGCATGGTGAATAGAGTACAGAGCCTAGAGTCAGAATGGACCTGAATTCAAATCCAGCCTTAGATACTTACTATCTGTGTGACCCTGACCAAGTCACTTAACCCTGTTTGCCTCAGTTTCTTCATCTGTAAAATGAGATGGAGAAGGAAATGACAAACCACAGTAGTATCTTTCTCAAGAAAACTTCAAATAGGGTCATGGAACATCAGATGCAAGTGAAATTACTCAACAGCAACAAAAAACATGCCTTTGAAATCAATATACTTTTGCAAAAACTAATCTGACTGTTAATTAGTTAAATAGAATATCTAACACCGATGGAACAGAATCAGGGGGGCTGGAGTCAATGACCAAGGGGCTGGACACCACCCCACTAACTTCCAAAAGGGTGTCAAAGAACCCTAAAGTAAAAGTGACATGTAAAATATATGACCTTCAGGCAGGATGGGACAGCCTAGTCACTCTTGCGTGCATTCATATATATGTGCCATATATGCATTATATATTTATACACGCACATATATACATATGTGTATATGGATATACATGTGTATGTGTATAATCTCATTTGATCCTCCCAGCAACCCTGAGATAAATGCTATTACTACTCCCATTATATTGATGGGGAAACTGAGGCTGAGAGAAGTTAAGTGATTTACCCAGAATCACACAGCTGCTAAGTGTCTGAGGCAGGATTTTACTTCAGACCATCCTGACTCAGAGTCCAGTGCTCTAGTCGTTATCCCAGCTAGCTTCTTCACCTAGACTGAAGACACCTGTATACATAAGTTCAACCTGAGGGTTCACATGAACATTTTAACAGCCTGCCATCCCATGTGGAGGTCACCCTGCCAATAAAACACATTCAATCAGTAACCCTTTTTTCTCTAATCTAAAATACCCTGTGATTTGCTTGGGGGGAATAAGCAATAGCTATTTGCAAGGAGAATATAGGGATTGTGAAGCAAAGAGGAAACATTTTATGGCAAAAACAAATTGCTTTCTCTTCAGATAAAATTCACCCAACCTCAACCCTTCTTGAATGAGGGCCATTCAATCTGACCCTCCAGAAAAGATATCTGGGTCCCACTAGATGAGCACCATACTACTACAGTAATAAATTAGACTGTGTTCAAGAGGAGGAAGTATTTGGAGAAGGAAATCTCTCCTCTGGGGATGATTGTGGTTCACATTTCTAGCTGAGCCAAGAACTTCCTATAAATTTCACCTGTTGACACATTTTCATGAGTATTTGTGTCACCTCCAAGTGGGCCGGAAGCAGAGGTGGGGAAAGAAAGGGTTGAGGCAAAATGTGAATGAGTGTGCAGGAAGCAATTAAGCTTATGGAACTTTGTCAAAGGGCTGGCATGTGGGTACATGCGGTATGAAGTCTTGGTTAGGGAACCAATCTGGCAGGGTTATCTGATCTGGAATGAAAGAAAGAGGAGAGAGACAGAGTCAGAGAGACAGACAGATGGGCAAAGAGAAGAGATACAGAGACACAGAGAAAGAAAGAGAGACATACAGAGAAGACACCCACAGAGACAGAGACAGATATACAGAGAAGACAGAAAGACAGAAATAGGAGAGGCAGAGAGAGATAGGAAGGAAGAAAGGCAGGAAGGCAGGAAGGCAGGAAGGCAGGAAGGAAGGAAGGAAGGAAGGAAGGAAGGAAAGAAGGAAGGAAGGAAGGAAGGAAGGAAGGAAGGAAGGAAGGCAGGCTGTTTTTTTTCCTGTTTTGGTAAGACTGTAAGCTCTACCTTCATGCTGATACATATCCCTCATTGATTTTTTGATGATTAGGGTTTTCCTAATTGCTTTCCAAAAAGTTAAGCCTCAATTCTGTTGCTTCATATCTAGAACAGCTTTGGGATTTCATTATGCAATTTTGTGTAGGCATCAGACTGAAATGTAGTCAAACATTCTGATTTCTTGACTGTGAACTATCCTGGAATTTTGCAAGTTGCACTGAGTAATACAGGAATGCCATCAAGGTGAGCTGGGGAGACATGATCCTACAGCGTGGGAACCCAACCCTAGCCCTAGAGGTTGTGTCTGCACATGTGGAGCAGAACTGGAGACAATGCTTTGGATGATTCCCACCCCAAATCCCTGACTCACCTAGCATGCCTAAAGAGGGATTGAGTAAGAGAAGGGATGAGGCTAGCAGATTTTCCTCTGAGCTTTTAAAGGCCCACACTTCCTAGCCCCACCCTATCTTTCCATTCTCATTGGACCTTGTTCTACTTCTGCCTCTCTGTCCTATACCCATGACACTCCATCTCCTGCCTATGCCTTTGTATTAGCCCTGTCCCATTCTTCTGCCAGGGACAGTTGGTGGTGCAATGAATGGAACACTGGGCCTGGGGTCAGGAAGATCTGAATTCAAATCCAGCCTCAGACACTTACAAACTGTGGAACTTATCCTCTGCTTGCCTCAGTTTCTTCAACTGTACCATGGGGAGAATAATAGCACCAAACTCACAGGGTGGTTGTCAGGATCAAATGAGATAATATTTGTAAAAGGCTATTTAGCTCAATGCCTGGCATGTAGGAGGGGATAGGTAAGTGTTTATTACTTTCTTTTTCTCTCTACTTCATGACTCATTCTTCCTCTAAGACACATCCCAAGCATTATCTTCTACATGAAGTTTTTCTTGATCCCCAAAACTTCTAGTGGCCTCCCTCCCAAACTGTCTCTTATTTAACTACTCTCTCTCTCTACATTTCTAGTTATTAACTTTATATTTGGGGTGTCTATATTTTCATATTCACTTGTCTTTCCCATTAGGATGTAAGCTCCTTATGGGTAGGTATGGGTCATTCTTCGTACTTGCATCCCAGTACCTAACAAAGTGCCTTGCATGTAGCAGGGGCTTAATAACTACTTGGTGATTGATTTGACTTCCTTAGTCAGCCAGGCTTTTATTCAGGGAGGGCTGAGGCATTGAACACCTATTCTTGGTTTGCAATTCGGGATCAGAACGGAGCAATCATTTTCAATGTGTTCTTGTTTCCTGCAACCAATCAGAGGAGCCAAGTTAATGTCCTAGATCCTCTAGGATCTCCTAGGATAGGCAGGGCCTTGGACCAAAACTTAACAATGATTCTTTACTGCTAGGATAGAAAGAACATCAGCATGATTCAATTCAATTCAACAAACTTTTACAAAGAGCGTATCATCAGAAAGGAATTGGACTTCAGGTCACAAAACCAAAATGAAAACTTGTCCCTGACCTGGAGGAGCCACGGTCTATAGGAGAAACACAAGATTTCCACAGAAACATAAATATGAGTGAAGTGAAGTGGAAGAGAGTAGTGACAACACTGGGGGTCCAAAAGGCCTCATGCAGTAGGTGGATCACGGGCTAAGCTTTAAAGGGAGCTATGGATTCTAAGAGGCCAAAATAAGAAAGTGCATTAGAGGCAAGGGAGGCGGCCTGTACAAAAGCACAGACAGTAGGCAGAATACCAAGATCAGGTTAACAGTTTAATAGGCCAATTTGGCTGAAATGTAGTGTGTGAAGGGGAGTAAACCATGACTCAGAACTTGAAGCCTTAGGTTTACACAGAGTGAATTCAGTCCTGAAGGCTTCCCACAAATCACTCTTTGGCTCATGCCCAACCTAGATTTTCCCCTGAGAACCACAAAATTTGACTTCTTTCATCCCCACCTAAGGTATCCTCAGGGAGCAACAGCCTTCATAGCTAATGCCAAGTCTCTGTGGATGTGAGTGAAAAGGTCTCTCAGCCTCTATACAAGCACTCCCAATAATTACATATGAGGCAGCCTTTATTTCACCAAAAAAAATGTTTATCCATTAATCAATTTTGCCCTTTGAGGGCAAAGTGAAAAAGAAGATGAAACAAAGAAAGAAGAAAGGAGACTAAAATAATTACTTTAGTCTCTTCTTGTCTCTAGTATTGTTGAAGTGGTCTTCCACAATAAAAATGATAATAAAAGACATTTGTGGTTTACAAAGTGCTTTATATTCACTATTCCGTTTAATATCATAACAATCACATGAGACAGGAATTACACTTGTAATTATTCCCATTTCATAAACGGGAAAGTGGAGGCACAGATTTTTAGCTAGCTGCCAGAGACAGTACTAGAACAGGGCTTTTGTCTGCCAGAATGAGGATCTTTCCATTATGTCACAGCTACTGCCCAAAGAGCCAGTGACCTCATGTCTCAATTTAAACTTGTTTGAGTCTTTTCACCCAGAACCTTAATTAGCATGTAATGGGTGATTTTTCTGCAAGTATTTCTTCAAGACTCATCTTTCAGGGTCATCTGTCATTTGCAATTGTTGTACTGTTCCTCAGCAGCAGCTAGCTGTATCTTCATCTAGGTGGCACTTGGGGACTTTACCAGGTAAAAGACAATGTTATAGAAGTATACAAAGGCATCAGGGGAAAATTCTAGGGGGCTTGGGCAGGCTTATTCTAAGAATTTCATCCATCCACTCCAAGCAATTTCTTCTGTTGATCTTTAGGATTACCATAGAAACAGCCAAGGCTTCCCCTGATCTACCCTGGAATATCATCCCCTCTTGGTGCTCGGCTATATGGTATCTGAAATGCAAAGGTTTTTCTCTGACTGGCTTAAAATGGAATACCAGAACTAAGTATGAAATAAGCCGATATAAGAATGAGAAGATTTAAGGATTAGAATCGATTCTCATATACTCAGTGCAGGAGATCCTGCAACATACTTTTTAACTTCCTCCATTCACTAGGAGCTGTGCTGCACATCCCTCATTAAGAGGTGAGTGTCTTGTTTCTGCATGTTGTTTTACTTTCTTTTTTATAATAGGTGGGCTTTAGGATATTTGTGTTTGATCACTGAAAACTGGTATGATGTGAGCCAGTGAGATAACAACAGAAAAAGATAACTAACACTAGAATCTGTTAGTGCCTTCTCTCTCTTACTCCAAAAACAACATAACAATAGATTACCTTTTATTTATTTTGCAAGTGTAATAAGGGGGCAGACCATCCCAGGACTCAGTCTTTGGATCATGTACAGTGTTTTCTCCCTATACAGATTTCTGGGTCTGATTCTGGAAGTGTGTGATGAGGGACCCTGGCTCTAATTCAGGTAGTATTGCAGGTATTCTATGACTGTTTGCTTTTTGGTTTAGTAAATGATGATGAAAAAACTCTCTGTCTCTCTGTCTGTCTGTCCCTCTCTGCCTCTGTCTCTCTGTCTCTGTCTCTCTCAGTGTCTGTGTCTATCTCTGTCTCTGTGTCTTTCTATATGTCTGTCAGTCTCTGTCTCTTTCTGTCTATCTCTTTCCTCTACTCTGGCAGTTTTTGAGTGAAAAGGAAGAAATATTATAAACCTCTGGGTGGTGGGGTCTCTCCCTGGTCACCCTGGAACCTCAAACACATTGTATTATTGTTTCTTCTGTAACATTTGTGTTTACTCTTCCCTGATCGCAGGGGAGTATGTTGGAGATGGAATGACTGTAAATTTCAAAGGATCAAAAGAGTTGCAAGAAACCCCTGTGGTAGGCATCCAGAGCAGAATCTACTCTAACCACAAAACTGAGCCATATGAGCCAGTACAGATCCCCAACATACTCCCAATCTCCACAAAGACTAGGATGTAGAAGGAGAGAGTGTGGCCCAGGTCAGGGAGGTATCTTTGTATTTCTGTCCTTGTATTTGTATCTTTTCGGTAAATAGCCCTTTGTAAAAAACTAATCAATAGTGGTGGCCAGGTGGCTCAGCAAGTAAGAGCACCGGCTCCAGTGTCGGGATGACCTGGATCAAATCCAGGCTCAGATACTCAGCACCACACCCAGAAATAACTGGCCGTGTAACCTTGAGCAAGTTACTTAACCCTGATTGCTTAAAAAAAAAAAATGCACTAACAGGCACCGGCCCCAGAGTCAGGATGACCTGGGATCGAATCCAGCCTCTGATACTTAGCACCACACCCAGAAATAACTGGCCATGTAACCTTGAGCAAGTTACTTAACCACGATTGCTTTAAAAAAAACTAATCAATGTTAACTAGTTAGCAGTGACATTGAGGAGGTATTGCTGAATTAACTGATGTTGGAGCTGTAATCACTGGGCTGATTTGGAGGAGAAATCAACTGTCCGTTGATATTAGGCAAGTTATTAACTGGTCAAACTGATATTATGGAAATACTGACTGTCAGTGATGATGGAGAAATTCACTAGATTGGGGTTTGAGAAAGATAACATTAGGAAAAAAAAACATGCTCCAGCCCTTCAGGGATCCCTGAAAACCTATGCGGAGCAGGAGCTTGGCTTTGAGGACCTGCCCTGCCAATGAAGGGCAGGTTGGCAAAGTAGCTCCAGAGTCTGTGTGCTACATATATATTTCCTGTATACTCATATATGCACATGATGTCTCCCCCAAAAGAATACAAGATCCTCAATAGTGAGCACTAGTTCATTCATAGTTTCTACTTTTAGTTTCTCTTTCTATCCTACTATATGATAGGCCTACTACTATTTCTGGCATAAAGCAGGTACTAATACACATGTTGATGGTACTCACTTTTTGATTTTGGAGTCACAGGACCTGGTTTTGAATTGGCTTTGTTCCATACAGCTCTGAGACTTAATGCAAGTTACTTAATATCCCAGCTGGATAAGATAACCTCTGTCTCCTTCTACCTCTAAACCTTATGATCCTACAAAGTGCTTTCCTTGAAGTTACAAGATTCATTATACTCATTTTCCAAAAGAGGAAAATGAGGCACAGGGAGAAGAATGTCATTGTCCAAGGTCACAAACTCAAATCCAAGTCTTTTGGTTCCACGCCCAACATGGTCCCTCCATTACCCCACCTTGTCTCTTGCTGCAGCTGATGGAGCAAGGAAATTCCAGAATGAACCCAGTGCCCAAAGGTTAGTCAAGTCAAATTGCATTTGGATAATATGACCATGACCTTGTAGCTGATGAAAGCCCTTGCTTCTCTATTTCCTGGAGCAAAAACTGCATAACGAAACTACAGAAACGTGACTCACCAATCCATCTCCTTAGAAGCCAGTCACACGAATGTAATCATGGCTTTGTCCGGCATCAGCTCTCCCCTCACCCTCCTCATCTGCCCTGAATAGAAGATGCTGATGCTTCTTCCTTAGGTACACAGTGTGTAGGGGGAGGGGTGGCAGAAGGGTCATGTCATTACCAGCAGCAATGGGAATCAGACAAAGGGAATGGGAACAAGCAGCTTTAGAAAGCCTGAGGAGGGTGGGAGCTGGGGCCTCACATCCAGGGGGCAAGAGGGAGTGATTACAGGCCCAGTCAGGACTGGATTGCTGGTTGGTACTGATATGGAAAATTCAGGTGAAAGGAATAATAGCAGCTCCAACAATAACAACTCTTCAAGGTTTACAAATCACTTTCCTCAACACAACTGTGTAAGGTGGACAGTGTCAGTATTATCACCCCTCCCCCTTTGAAATATATTGAAACCGAGGTACGTGGAAGTGACTTTTCTTGGGTCAGAGAGCTAGTAAATAGCAAAATCAGGATTGCAACTCAGGCCTCCTGAGTCCAAACCCAAGACCCTTTCTACTATGCCACAAATTAGCTCAGTTTGCCTTTGTTGCTTCTAACCACAGAAGATGCTTTAGGGTATAGCAAGTAATCCTTGACTGTGTTTATAGGATTTAAATGGAATCAAGTCTAATTATTTTAAGTTATTAGGCATTTCTTTTCTTTTAGACATATCTCCGTTTTTAGATTTGCAGAGTTTTCACCAGAAGTCTGTCATCTTCCAAAATGTTTAAATGCAGATTTTAGGTGAACTTATGACCCAAACCAAGGAGAGAGAGAGAATAGAGGGTCATCAAAATGAAAGCAGGTAGATGGAAACAATCAAATAATGTCACTGCAATAATCCCAGACAGGATTTGTTTATTTTCTTCCTACTTGGCCCAGGTAAGGTCCTCTTACCCTAAAAGGCCATAGGTAAAAGATGCTAAAAGGCAGATTTAGGGTTCATGTCACAAGAAAAACTCTTAACAAACAGAGCCATCCCAAAGTGGAATGGGCAGCCCAGGGAGGCAGAAGACTCCCCTGGCTAGACAAGGTCTTCAGACCACAAGTAGATGACCACTTGCTGTGATGTTAGCGAAAAGATTCTTGTTCAGATATGGGGGAGACTAGAGGACCTCTGAGGGCCCTTCTAACTTTGAGGTTCTAAAGAGAACCTAGCAGCAGCTCCCTGAAGTGGTTATCATGAATGTTCCTATCCTATTCTGTACAAACCTACTCCATCACTCATTACGGTGCCTTAAGAGCTTTCAAAGTGTTTCCCTCTTGTCTCAAGGATGTCATGTAAGCTCATCTAGGGCAAGGTTTGGCTTTTGCCTTATTTTGTATCCCCAACACTAAACATGGTGCCTGATAATACATCATGGATATTTAATAAATGCTTATTGATTGATCAATACATTGTGTTTCACTTTTCTGTAAAATGATATAGTTCTACTAGATGATCCTTAGGGTCCTTTCTAGCTGTTACATGTTATGATTAATGAAAAATATGAATTAGCTATTTTAATGTAAATTTTACTTTAATAACTAAAAACTAGGCTGATGATGTATTGCTTGGTAGGGATCTATTTTGTGAATAGATTAAAATTATTTGTAATTAGCATACCAATGGGGCAGCTAGGTGGCACAGTGGATAGAACACTGGGCCTGGAGTCTGGAAGACCTGAGTTCAAATCCAGCCTTAGACACTTACTAGCTATGTGACTCTGGGCAAGTCACTTAACCCTATTTGCCTCACTTTCTCATCTATAAAGTGAACTAGAGAAGGAAATGACAAACCACTCCAGTGCCATTACCAAGAAAATCCCAAATGAGGTCATGAAGAATTGGACATGACTGAAACCACTCAACAACAACAACAAAAATCATAGCAATCATTCATATGAAGTGAATATTATATACGAATAGTACCTGAATCTGTGATTTCATTATAGGGAACTCCTAAGGAGTTCCCTAAAGAGCCTAAGGAAACTCCCTTAAATGATGAAGATTGGTGTCTTCTCATCTTCTTACAGTCTTAGAGAGCTGTCTAGAGTACATAGAAGTTAAGAAACTTGCCAGTATCAAATGACCATTAAGTGTCAGGGGCAAGACTCAAACCCAAGTCTCTCCAACGATTCTCTGTGTACTAATCCAACTAGGTAGCTAGAATGCCAGGCCTGGAGTCAGAAGACTCCTCTTCCTAAGTTCAAATCCAGCCTCAGACACTAACTAGCTATGTGAGCCTAGGCAAGTCACTTACCCCTGTTTGCCTCAGTTTCCTCACCTGTAAAATGAGCTGGACAAGGAAATGGCAAATCACTCCAGTATCTTTGCGAAGAAAATCTCAAATGGGCCACAAAGAGTAAGAAACAACTAAAACAACTGAACAACAATTAAAATCCATCTATCCTCTCCAAAAAATTACATATTGTAATTCAATATGGTGTTAGGTTGTATAGTAAATATATTTTTTGAGATACAGTATTTTCTACAGAGATTTATAATGCTCAGACATCTGGTTTGCTACCATACCAGCACGGCCTTTACTGAACCGACTTATTGATGCAATACAAAAGTACAGAGCTTAAAAAAGGGAGAAGAAAGAAAGAGGGACTGTCAGGTACTGTAATACATCTGTACTTGACCCCATGGTGTTTATGTAAAATTTTTTTACATCCTAGTGGCACTGGGTAGATTTAACCTTTGGATCATTCAAGCAGGGTCCCATTTCAGGACTGGAGTTGCAGGAATAGACAAATGAATTCGGCCAACTGTTATAGAGTTTCTAGGAGCCATGAACCAGGGGGCCATGAAAGCAAGGATGCTGTGATACAATTCACTCATTCTACTGTAACCAAGAGAATCACAGAAAGCTTCTACCATGCTCTCTGACTGAAAAATGAACAACCTATTATGAATTAACTGTTCCCTAGTTCCTGGGAGATGGAGGAGTTTATTTTAAGACTCTGAACTTCTATGTTGCTTTTCATTCACAGTTAAGGACTCTGAAGAAGACACTGAAACATGGATTCCAACATAAAAAGGGACTTGGAGCTGGGAAGTGACTGGACATTGCATCCATGATACATGTGTCTAAGGTTCTTGATTTTATCATATGTTTTATAAATAATCTAATAAAATCCTAACTATTCATAATTTATCAGAATTCCATATTCTTTCAAAATTGTGTTCTCTATAATGTTGTTATCAATATATAGACTGTTGTCCAAGTTCTGTTCACATTATTCCTCATCAATCCATAAAGGTCTTCCTAGTTTCTTCTGGAGAGAAAAAAAAATGCCGTTTAATGGGATAAATGCCAGGGAATTCGGAGATCAGTAATTATTTATTTTCGGTAAAAGACTCATGGGCCCTAGATGATGAAGTGGATAGAGAGCTGGGTGGAGAGGAAGCTCAAATATGGCTTCAGATACTTACTGGCTTGTGACCCTGTTTGCATCAGTTTCCTCATCTGTAAAACAAGCTAGAAAAGGAAATGGCAAACAACTCCAGTAACTTTGCCAAGAAAATCCCCAAAGGGGTCACAAAGAGTCAGATAAGACTGAAAAACAACTTGGATGGGAAAAAATACATCTTTATTTTCATTAACCTCTAGCTGAAATTTAGCATTTCCTTCAATTATGAATGTAAGCAAAAACATATTATTCTGAGAAGAGATCCATAGGCTTCACTAAACCACCCAAGGAGTTTGTGTCACACAAAAAAAGGGCAACCAGGGGCCATAGCTTCCATTTTACATATGTACAGAAGCAGCTCAGTGATACAATGGAATGAGCATTGGATCTGAAGTCAGAAAACTTGAATTTAAATTCAGCCTCAGCATTTCCTGTGTGACCCTGGGCAGGTCACTTAACCTCTGGGATCTGAGATGCCTCTTCTATAAAATGAGGATAATAATACCACTTACCTCTCAGGGTAGTTGTGAGAATTAAATGAGATATTTGTAAAGTCCTTTGCAAATCTTAAAGTGCTACATAAATGCTAGTTATTCCAGTCTATCTTCTTGAGAAGGACCTGGAGACCTCTGTTTGGCACGGGCAAGCAGGCTTTTTAACCACAGACCACACACACACACACACAGAGTCAGGAAACTTTATGAAAATTCAAGACTATTGAATCTCCTCAGAATGAGAAAATGTCAGGGGTGTATCTGTGAAGTCTCAAAAGGAGCCCTCCCTCCCTCCCTCTGCTTCTGGAAAAAAAGTTTGAACTTCCTAGATTGGGTATAAATCCCCTTTGCTCCATTGTTCTAGTTCCAACTCAAAATTATGGGTAAGTCGTACACCTGAACTACATTTTTGGGTTTACCCTTGAAAAGAATGGGAGAGACAGAGAGGTAGAGACAAATGAGAGCCAGAAAGAGAGAGAGACCCAGAGTTGGGGGGGAGGGAGAGAGAGAGACAGACAGACAGAGACAGACAGAGACAGACAGACAGAGAGAGAGAGACAGACAGACAGACAGACAGACAGACAGACAGACAGACAGACAGAGAAAGACAGAGAGAGGGAGACAGAGAGAGTCTCAGAATAGGGGTAGGAAGGGGCAGAGAGAGCTACATAGAGACTTGAAGTCATTTTGCTAAAGGAAGACCTGAGCGATCACCTAGCAGCACCTGCCCAGAATCATTCAGCCCAACAGGAAACTAGATTCAAGGAGGAGCTAGAATCAGAAGGAGACACAAAAGGAAAGGACACCAAGAGAAGAAGGATAAGCAGGTAATGTGGCTTGAAGCATGCCCAGATCTAACACAGAGACACTACTTCAGAGAGAAGACATGAGGCACTCCCCTACCCTGTGGGTGGGAAGAGCCTCGTTCATTTGGCATAACTGAAACAAGCTGCATCTTTAAACCTGGCAGACTGGACATCTCCCTCTCTTTCATGTGGGTTCTCTTCCCTGATTTGTGTGCAGAGTGCATGAAGGGTTAAGGTTAACCACCAGCACGGGGCCTGGAGCTGAACTGGTAAGGGGAGAAGGGGAGCTCTCTGCCCATGTTCTTCATTTTGCCCTATAGCTCTGAGATATGGGCCTGGGTTTTCCGGTTCTTCTGTTTTATTTGTCTTCAGTTTCGGATGCAAATGGTAATCCCCACCAAACTGTGAGTTTAACCAGGCCTTGAGGCCTTTGGCCTTGAGGTCATACTGCAGGGAAGTGGGAAGGGGGAAGCTAGGTGCTCTCTTAAGTCTGAAAGACTATATAGGTTCTGGGGAAGGTAAAGGACTCCAAGAGAGGGAAGGGTACTTATGTTGTCTCAGTTTTAAGCCATAGAATTATTGTTAGAAGCCTGCAAGATTGTCCCTTGTCAGTTTGGGCCCAGAACTCCAATAACTGGCCATAGTGCATTTACAAACTCTGAAAAGAGATTCAGTTTGGTGGCAATAATAGAATTACTGAATACTCTACCATAATGGGGAGTAGATCCAGGAAATGTTAACATCATGGTAGAAACTAAATGCTTCACAAAGGGCTGAAATCAAGTTGTGCCCATAACCACCAAAGATCAGAATCTGCATAGAACTCAGCAAGAGTCTACAATCTTTTTTTTTTTTTTTAAGCAATCAGGGTTAAGTAACTTGCTCCAGGTTACACAGCCAGTTATTTCTGGGTATGGTGCTGAGTGTCTGAGCCCGGGATTCAATCTCCAGGTCATCCTGACACTGGAGCTGGTGCTCTTACTCGCTGTGCTACCTGGCCACCCCAAGAGTCTACAATCTTTATTTGGTTCACACATGCTACAGGATTTACAAAACACTTCATAATTCTCATTTTATTCTCACACCTACTTTATAAGATAGGTGCTATTATTATCCCAGTTTTATATATTAGGAAACTGAATCTTGGGAAAAGGTAAGTGACTTGTTAGTATATGTCTTGGTCTGGATTTGTACCTGTCTTGCTGACTCTATTTTTCATGTAATTCAGTCATTCCTATCATATTCTACTCTTCATGACCCCAGCTCATTTTACAGATGAGAAAATTGAGGCAAACAGGGTTAAGTGACTTGCTCAGGGTCACACAGCTGGTAAGTGTCTGAGGCTATATTTGAATCCAGAAAGATCAGTTTTCATGACTTTATTCCTAGTGCTCTGTGCACTATGGCACCACCTATCTGCCCTCCATGCCAGTATCTTATTCACTATGTCACATGCATCCTCACACTACAGTGACTTCCTTAGAGGAGTTGGTCTGTTTCTTGTAAAGCCCCCATGAGGCTCACTTGCTGTAATGGGAGTGTGAATTTAAGATCTTCCCTGCCCCTAGGCCCTTTGTTGGGCTTAAGTGCACCTGGAGCCTGTGGCAAGAGGCTTGTTTTTCAGAAGATACTTTGTGATTGGACTGTGGGTCAGGAGGGTTGTGACATTCTCTGAGCCAGGAGAAGGCTATATAATCCCTGATGTGAGACTTTGTTTTGGGGCTCACCTTGAGAAATGTTGTGTGATTTGATCAGATGAGACTTTGGGCAGCCGTTGAGAGCCCCCTGGCTTTGAAAACCCAGATGTTGATGCTTCCCTCTCTGGTAACTGACTAGGTATAGATGTAATGGTCAAGACAGTTGGAGGCCTGTCTGCTTGAAATGTTTCTTTGTCTTCTTGTAACTTCTGTCTGTATACTCTGAAGTTTGAGGTGCTGATTTTTTCCCCTGAACTAGGTAAATGATATGTTTGATTGATTAAGGCAAGATTGTTAACCCATTTTGAGTTGCTTTCCTTTAGAAAAGCAGATTTAAGAACCTGTGTTGGCAGCCACCCTGGGTATACTAGGATGCTTACTGCTACACTTGCCCAACTCAGTCATTAGCCACAAAGCATTTAATAAGTGTTTACTACATGCTGGACACTATGCATTAGGAGCACAAGCACAAGATGGTAGAGTAAGAAAGAAACCCTCTGAAGTCCTTCCAAATTCTCCTCCAAACAACCAGAAAACTGCTTCATAAATGGTCTAGGAGCAGGGAGGCAGCTGATGAGCCTGGCAGGAAAAGTTTGTCTCACTGGGGTGAGAAGGGAGTAATGTGTAAGAGCAGTAGCAGCCAGCTTCACAGCAGAGGGCCTGCAGCAAGCCTCGAAGCCTGGGGCAATCCACCAGTGAGGCCCTGCCCTCCTGGAAATGAACAGCCCCCTAAGCAAGTGAGCAGTCCATGCAGGCAGCAAGGCCTTACCCCAGTGACCCCACACCCAGCATAAGCCTCCAGCAAGGCCTTGACCCAATTGATGACCATTAATGAAGCCCAGCCCCAGGGCTGGTCAACAGTGAAATCCCACCCCAGAGGCCTACCAGCAGAGACACTCTGTTTCCATAGCAACCCAGGAACAAAGCCCCAATTCTGGAGCAGGCTAGCAGCTAAACTCCGCACACTTAGGAGGCCAATGGATTGGCTCTACCCCCCAGTACAAGCCATAAGGGAAACCTACCCTCCAGAGAAAGCAAGCAGCTAAGCCCTGAAGCCCAGTGAAAGTTACCAGTAAGACCCAGAGCCCCAGCATAGAAAGCACGGGATAGTGCAGGACAAGAACACAACTCCCACATAAAAACACCAAGTCACAAAAAAGGCAGAAAAATGAGCAGAAAGCAAGAAAAAAGAGCTTGACTACAGAAAGTTACTATGGTGATAGAAAAGGTCTAGACATAAACTTAGAAATGGCTATATGTGAAACTTCAAAGAAAGGTGTAATTTTATCTCAGACCCCAAAAGAATTCCTGGAAGAGCTTAAAAAGGATTTTTTAAAAGCAAATCAGAGAACTAGAAGAAAAATTTGGAAAAGAAATGAGAGTACTGCAAAAGAGTCAAAAGAGTGGTAAAAAAAAATAAACAAAATTTTACCAAGGAAAATAACTCCCTAAAAAATAGAATTGGCTAAATGGAAAAGGAATTACAAAAGCTCACTGAAGAAAATAATTTCTTAGCAACTAGAATTGAACAAGTGGAAACTAATGACTCTATAAGACATCAAGATAAGATCAAACAAAATTAAAAAGTGAAAAAATAGTAGAAAATGTAAAATTTCTCATTGAAAAACAACTGACCTAGAAAATATATCCAGGAGAGATAATAGAAGAATTACTGGACTACCTGAAAGCTGTAATGAAGAAGAAGACTGGACAGCATCTTTCAAGAAATTATCAAAGAAAACTGCCCTAATATATATTAGAACCAGAGGACAAAATAAGAATCAAAAGAATCCACCATCACTGCCTGAAAGAGATCCCAAAGTGGAATCTCCCAGGAACATCATAACCAAATTTCAAAGCTGACAGATTAAGGAGAAAGTATTGCAAGCAAAAAAAATGGAAGCAAAAAAAAATTTCAAATATCATAGAGCTAAAGTCAGGATTACACAGGATTCAGCAGCTTTCACATTAAAAACCAGAGGGCTTGGAATATGATATAATGGGAAGTAAAGGAAGTAGGATTACAAGAATCACTTAACCAGCAAAATTGAATATAATCCTTGGTGGGGAGGAGGAGGAAGGAATGGACATTTAACAAAATAAAAGGTCTTCAGGCATTTCTAATTAAAAGACCAGAGCTGAATAAAAAATTTGACTTCCAAATACAAGACAAAAGGGAAACATAAAAAGGTAAAAGAAAAAAAGAGAAGGAAACATAAGAAATTCAGTAGTTAAACTTTATATTACTATATGGCAAGATAATATTTGTAACTCTTAACAATTTTATTGCTATAAGAGCAATTAGGAGTACATGTAGACAGAGGGTAAGGATATAAGGTGACTTTGTTGGGATGATACCCTCCCTCCAAAAAAATAAAGCGGCAAGAAAGAAAATTTCACTAGAAGAAGAAAGAGTGGAGAAATGGAATGAGTAAAATATTTGACATAAAAGAATCATGAAAGAGTTATTATAATGGATAGGAAGATTGGGGGAGGGGTGGTGGGCAAAGTTCAAACCTTTCTCTCATCAAAATTGGCTCAAGAGGGAATGGTTTACATTCTCAGTTGGGTGTAGAAATCTATCTAACCTATAAGGAAGTAAAAAGTGTTAGTTATCATAATTATAAATGTGAATGAAATAAACTCACCCATCAAATGGAAGCAGATAGTAGAATGGATTTAAAACCAGAATCCTACAATATATTGTTTACAAGAAATCTATTTGAAGCATAAAGGTACACACAGGGTAAAGCTAAGGGACTGGAGGAGAACCTATTATGCTTCAACTGAAGCGACGAAAGAAGAGGTAGCAATCGTGCTCTCAGATGAAGCAAAAGCAAACACAGATCTAATTAAAAGAGATAAAAAAGGGAACAGTGTCTTCTGGAAAGGTACCATAGACAATGAAGTCAAATCAATACTAAACATATATTCACCAAATGGTGTAGCATCTAAATCTTTGAAGGAGAAAGAGAATGAGTTACAGGAGGAAATAGATAATAAAACTATACTAGTGGGGGACCTCAACTTCTCCTTCTCAGAATTAGATAAATCTAACCAAAAAAGAAAAAGAAAAAGAAAGAAGTTATGGAGGTGAATAAAATTCTGGAAAAGTTACCGTGTTTCCCTGATAATAAGACACTGTCTTATTATTTTTTTTTGGACAGAAAAACACCAGAGGGCTTATTTTCAGGGGAGGGCTTATTTTAATGAACATCGACAGCAATTTTAATAAACAGGTAAATGTGAACAAAAAAATGTACCTTTATTCAATAAGCAAATCACTGGGGAAGAACAGGATGACGCGCTCACTGCTGTAGCTCTGATTGGATGCAGCTCGGAGCGCGGAGTGTGTTTCACGGGGGGGTGTGCATACAGAGGGTACCGTAATGTAGCGTATAGCACAGGGGATCACCTTCACTACAGTAGCAATCTCAATAGGGCTTATTTTTGGGGGAGGGCTTATTTTAGAGGAATCTTACACAGTAAGGGGAGGGCTTATTTTCGGGATAGGTCTTATTATCGGGGAAACACGGTAGGTATGATAAATCTCTGAAGAAAATGGAATGGGAATAGAAAGGAATATACCATTTTCTCATCAGTACATAGAACCTACACAAAAAAATGACCATGTATTAGGACATAAATACCTCAAAACCAAATGCAGAAAAGCAGAAATAGTGAACTTATACTTTTCAGATCATAGTGCCATAAAAATTACATTTGATAAGGGACAATGGAAAGAGAGATTAAAAATTAATTGGAAATTAAATCATCTAATACTAAAAAACCAAAAGGGTTAAAGAACAAATCATAGAAACAATCAATAACTTCATTAAAGAAGATGACAATGAGACAACATGCCAAAATTTATGGGATGCCGCCAAAGCAGTACTTAGGAAAAATGTATATCTCAATTACTTACATCAATAAAATAGAGAAAAATCAGATAATAAATTGGGCACACAACTAAAACAACAACAAACTAGAAAAAAAAAAAGAACAAATTAAAAATCCCCAATTAAACACCAAATCGGAAATCCTGAAAATCAAAGGAGATTAATAAAATTGAAAGTAAGAAAGCCATTGAACTAATGAGTAAAACTAGAAGTTGGGTTTTTTTTTGGGGGGGGTGGCAATAAAATAGATAAACCATTAGTTAATTTGATTTTTTAAAAGGAAAGAAGAAAATTAAATTACTAGTATACAAAATAAAAAGGGTGAATTCATCACCAATGAAGAGGAAATTAAGACAGATGTTAGGAGCTATTTTGCCCAATTATATGCCAATAAATTTGACAATCTAACTGAAATGGATGGATATCTACAAAAATATAAATTACCCAGATTAACAGAAGAAATAAAATACTTAAATAACCCAGTCATAGAAAAATAAATTAAACAAGTCATCAATGAACTTCCTAAGGAAAAAAATCCCCAGAACCAGATAGGTTCACAAGCAAATTCTACCAAACATTTAAAGAACAATTAATCCCAATACTATATGAGCTATTTGGGAAAAAAAAATAAGCAAAGAAGGAGTCCTACCAAATTCCTTTTACACCATAAATATGGTGCTGATAACCAAACCAGGAAGAGCCAACACAGTGAAAGAAAATTATAGAACAATTTCTGTGATGAATATCAATGTAAAAATTTTAAATAAAATACCAGCAAAAATATTACAGCAGTATATCACAAGGATTATACAATATGGCTAGGTGGGATTTATGCCAGAAATATAGGTCTGGCTCAATATTAGGAAAACTATCAGTGTTTGACCATATCGGTAACAAAACCAACAGAAATAAGATGATTATCTCGATAGATGCAGAAAACACCTTTGACAAAATATAGTACCCATTCCTATTAACACTAGAGAACATAGGAATAAATGGAGTTTACCTTAAAGTGATAAGTAATATTGATCTAAAAACATCAGCAAGTGTTATCTGTAATGAGGATAAGCTAGATACCTTCCCAATACAATCATGGGTGAAGCAAATATGCCCATTATGAACCCTATTAGACAAAGAACTGATATTGACTGAATATAGACTGAAGTTTGCTATTTTTCACCTTTTTTGTGTCTTCTTGTACAAAATGACTAATATGGAAATGTTTTACATAATTGCACATTTATAACTTAAATCTGATTGCTTACTGTCTCAGGAAGGGGGAAAGAAAAAGAGGGAGGGAGGGACAGATTTTGGAACTCAAAACTTTAAATAAAACTGTTTTAAAAAACTGGAAAAAAAAAAAAAAGGGCCCCGGACCTCAAGAAACGTACATTCTAATGGAGGAATACAATACATAAAAGGAATCTGAAAAGGATGAGGGGAGAATGAAGGTACCTTGAAGAGCAGGGATGATGCCTAGCTGGTCTAGGGATCCTTCTTAAATCCTTCTATTTTGGTCCTGATAAGAGCCATTCAGTCAGAAGGAAAGGCCACAGGGGTGGAAGGCATTTCCAATGTGAATTCCAGGACTAGAGGGAGCTTACAGGACAACAAAGTATCTGGAGCATAGTAGAAAAGGTCCTGTATTCAGTCCTTGGATAGGAACAAGCCATGAAGAAAATTAACTCCATCAAAAGGTTCCAGAAAGTCTGAGTGTTGGAAAGGAACAATTGCAGCTATTGGAGTGGTTGTACCACAGCAGAAATTCAAGCAACTGATAGGAGAGAATAAGTTGCCATCAGAAAGTCCCTGGAAAGATCTTGCTTAGTGTGTGGACTATATTCAGTTGGAGGTGAATGCCTAATTAGCAACCTTGCAAAGAAAGGGAATCCCAGTGAGACTTCATTGTTCTAGTACTAGTGGTGACAAGTTGGTATATTCTAATCTTGCTATGATTCTTTATTGCTGAACATTCCTTTTTCTTTGTAGGAACAAACTACTTGTTCCAGACCTGAAGAAAAAGTTTCCATGACATGGTCAAGAAATATTACTAGGACAGTAATGTGTAGGCAGTATAATAACAGCAGAACATGGATTCCAGCCCTGCCATCACATAGTATGGCATTCTTTTCTGCCCTCCACTCCTGTTGATACTGGTTGGGTCTCCCTTGATTTCTCAGCCCACATGAAAGGTCCTACTGACTTTCAGATAACATTCCCCTCCCCCAAGGATATGGAGACTCTATAAGACCACAGTTTAGCCAGTGACTCTTGCATATAAGTAAACCCTAGGAGTGTGGCCCTCCCTTCAACAGGCACTGACATGATCTTGAGAAATTCTGGTCCCAAAAGTTTCTTCCTGATTCACCTCAGCAGCCAAGGCTGCCAATCTGTCTAAGAGGAAACTAGAATTTCCCTCAGACACTTCTATGCCCAAGCCAGCTTTGTGAACAGAAGCTTTGCTCCCTAAAGTTTCTCCCCTGTGTGACATTGGGCATCAATCACTTCATGTCTTTGTTTATTTATCTCAATGTACTTATCTATAAAATTCAGGCGAGGCTTAAACTAGGTGATTGATGCAAAGGTTCATAGACCTAAAAATCTATTGTTAGATCCAAGGTCACCTAATGCAATTACTCTATTTTAAAGATGAAGCAACTGAAGTCCAGAGGGTAGAAATGACTTACCTAAGATAAAACAAGTACTAAGTGGCAAAACTAAGATTTGAACTTAGGTACTAAGATCTAAGTGCAGATAGGTGGTGCAGTGGATAGAAGTCCAGACCAAACGTCAGGAAAACTCATTTTTCTGAGTTCAAATAAAGCTTCAGACACTTACTAGCTGTGTGACCCTGGGCAAGTCATTTTACCCTGTTTGCCTCCATCTCCTCATCTGTAAATGGCAAACCATTCCAGTATCTTTGCCAACATAACCCCAAATGTCACGAAGAGACAGACATGATGGAAAAAACTGAACAGCAACAACCTAGTCCCTAAGCACTCTTTCCACAGAACTTTTCTGATTTCAACTCTAAACCTCTGACCCCATGATTTGTTAATCGAGGTATCACTATATTTGGCAGTACATACAAATGTTAGAAGGTGTCTCCTGTCTAGAAATCTGCAACCCTCCAGATGAAATGATGAAACTGCCCTGAGCAGAGCTCCCTTACTGAGGGGGTTCCCTTTGCTAGGCCCTTGCTCCTCTCTTTGTTGTCTATTTCCAGACAGTAATGAATGACATCCCTCAGTCTAATGAAAATCGGCGACCTGAGCAGAGCTTCTTTCTCTCTCTCTAAGCTCATTACCTGACCAGCTCACACCTTCCCTGGATACACACGGGGAGGAGAGAAAGTAATTAAATGCTTTGCTTAAATGGCATTTTTTTTTGTCCAGGGATATTGCGACCTTCCTTGACTCCCTTCCAGAAACCCCCTCTCTGCAGGCCACATGCATGTGTCAATGGATGAGGGAAGAAAACCAATAATAAAGCAAGTAAGTCAATAGGAATAAAGCCAAAAGAGAACAAATGCTGCCCCCTCCAGAAAATAATCCCTAAAGTGGATAATCTGCTGGCACATAATGGGCAGCTATTAAAGTGTTCTGAGGACCAGCGCTGGGGTCTGCATTAACTATGTTGCCACTGCATGTGATGCAGATTTGACATGCGTGCTCCATGTGTGCACACATTCTAACAAGATGGGTTCAGACATTTGGTTATTAGAAATGGCTCTTCCAAGGACTAGGAGCCTCAGTGCTTTTTTATTGGTGATACCCTGCTGTTAGATTGACTAACTGTGCCCACCTCTAATCACTGGTGATTTTGAGGGTCCTGCTACAATCTAGAACAATTATTTCTACTTCCAGCATTCATTATGTGTGAGGGAGCTGACATCACCACAGAGAGCCCCTGTCATCTTGGGCAGGGGGGAATACACAGATGGGGCATCTCTCTTGGAGGCTACCAATGCAGAGTAGATAAATCAATAGTCACCTCGTGTAAACAGTCAGAATGTACATTCCCGAAAAAATCAGTATCTTGGACCAAAAGGTGGCAATAAGAAAGAAACCATCAAGAGCCGAATAGTACTTTAGGTTAAATCCAGCATGAGCTACATGTACCTAGTGATAGGTCTAAGGCAAATTATGCATGATTTTGTTAAAATAATAGCATCTTTCCTGCAACAGAAAGCCCCCTAGAAATTGATGCCATAGTGCCCACACAATGTTTTATTCTTTTTTGACAGGGTCTGACCTGTGCATTTTATTAGTGTAAGGAACTTCCAGTGCTGACTACCTCCCCTGATGCAGATGGACAGCTGGCCTGGAATGGATGATCTCACAGTATTGCTGGAGTCACTTAGAGACTAAATGACTTGCCCAAGGTCACACAATCAGTATATGTCAGAGGTAAAACTTGAATATATATGTCTTTCTGACTCCAAGGTTGGCTTTCTATTCACTATATTACACTGACTTTCATTCCCATACAGTGTTACCTGCCATGAATTTGGTAGGGTTTTTCCTCAGAGAATAAGTGTTACTATTGTTAAAATCTATAATGCCACATTACCTATGAGGAGAATCACTGTTGTGAGGGTACTTTTACTCAGTTCCATCTACAGGTGCCCTTTGTTCTAAATCAAAAGTTGGGACACATGATCTGACAAAAAAAAATCTTTTTGAAAAGCTTCATTTAAAATATACCCCTTTCTTGAAATAGAGATTATTCCAGAAAGTCAGGGACATATGGTTGCCATAAATGTATCACTGAAAAAAAGATTATAGCATATACTCCCAACCCTAGAAACATCCGGACCTCATTGAGAAAATAATTATTCAATAAAAAAGTATCTGGAATTATTTTTTTTCAATTGTCCCTACTATTATTAGCAGTCATGTAAACTGAAGAACTCACTCAGTCTAATCATATATCATTCTCGTCTCTAACCACATGAAATATTTCACTGGAAGTTATTTTTAAAAATCAAGAAGGTATGCCCACTTAAAAACCTTTTGGCCACCATTTTGCATCAAGATGGTGGGAAATAGAGAGCCATATCAACCTAGGTGATAGAGGATACTTTAGCCAAAGTTATCATGAAATAAGTGAACAGATAAAGCTTTCCTATTGAACTAAGTACTTTAACTATCAATGTCTGAGCTAACCATTGGGAATGAGTCAGTAAAAGTCTGGCAAGAGAAGTAAGCTTGGAGAATATGTCTGAAAGAATATAAAATGGGTGGAGGGTGGAGCCACGATGGCAGAGTAAAGGCAGGGAGTCATTGGAGATCTCCCCTAAACCTCTCCAAATACCTGTAAAAAATGACTCTAAAACAGTCTAACCCACAAAAAGAGTGAAACAAATTTCCAGCCCAAGACAACCTGGAACGTTGACAGGAAAGGTCTGTTGTACCAGACTGAGAGAGGAACACAGTCCAGTGCAGGCCTTGCCAGCACAGACCCAGCAAACCCAGAGCAGGCCTCAGGGGACTGAATCACTGGCAGCTGTGGCAGTTTCCAGACTTCTCAACACACAAACACCAAAGACAACTTAGAAAGTCAGTAGAAAAGATCTGTCAGACCAGGGTGAGAGAGGAGTGCAGTCCAGCCACAGCCCCAGCATATCAGGAGCAGGCTTTGGAAGTGACTGAATCAGTGGTGTCTGCAGCAGTAGTAGTGGCAGCAGCTGCTTCCAGAGCTCTCAGCCCACAGATGGTAAGGGATCAAACAACTGGCCAAAAGGAGATTACAGGATCTCTTTACTGGCACTGAGGCAGGACTCTGTTGCTTTGCCCATAACTGGATCTGGATAGCAGTACTGGGTGGTGGCAAGGAGGAGAACTGGCATACAGCTTGTGGTGGCAGTAGAGAGGGAATCTTCCTCACAGCCCCAGGGCAGAAAAGAGTGCTTGTAGTCACTCACTGACCAGAGCACAGGCAGGAGAGGGGTAAACACCTCTCCTTAGATCACACCACCTTGGAAGAACTGAAAACTTACAGTCCCTAGAAGTATCTCTGACAACAACCACACAAAACCCCCAAAGCTTGGGACAGTACGCCCTCCACACTAGAAGCAGAACCCTATCTTAACAAAGAGTTAATGAGTCAACAATTAATAAGTAAACAGGATGGGAAAATGAGCAAACAATGGGGAAAAAAATCAGACTATAAAAACTTATGTCAGTGACAAAGAAGATCAAAACATACACTCAGAAGACAATAAAGTCAAAGCTCCTATATCCAAAGCCTCCAAGAAAAATTTTGAATTGGTCTCAGACCATGGAAGAGCTCAAAAAGGATTTTAAAAATCAGCTAAGAGAAGTAAAGGAAAAATTGGGAAGAGAAATGTGAGTGATGAAAGAAAATCATGAAAAACAAATCAACAGCTTGCTAAAGGAGACCCCCTCAAAATTGAAGAAAATAACACTTTAAAAAATAGACTAGAGGCACAGCCAAGATGGCAGAGCACAGGCAGAAACCTGGCTGAGCTCCCACTCCAACCACCTCCAATACCTGTAAAATATGACTCTACACAAATTTTAAAGCTATGGAACCCACAAAGTGACAGAGAGAAGCAAATCTCCTGCTGAAGGCAGCCTGGCAGACCAATAGGAAGGGTCTATTGCACCAAGCTGGGAGCCACGCTCAGTCCTGCATGAGCCACCCAGGTCTGAGACCCAAGACCCAGGGTGGTCCCAACCAGTGACACAGACTAGTGAGAGCAGGAAAGTGAATCACTGGCAGCTGTGGTGGTTTCCAGACTTTTCAACCCATAAGTGCCAAAGACCAAGTAAAAGGTCAGTAGAGAGTTCTGTTGGAACTGAGTGGAGAAGAGAGCATTTTGGCTCCTGCCCCTGGCGCAAGAGGCAGTGGAGGTGCCGTGGCTGCAGCTGCTGCCACATGGCTGACTCCAGAGCTCCTGGCCTGCAGATTGTAGGGGGACCAAGCAACCATTCAGAGAGTAATCATTCTTGCTTTGACCTGCTTGGATTTGGGTTGCAGTCTTGGGTGGTGGTCCTGGGGTAAGTGGCCAGTGTGCCAGAGCTTTTGGTGACTGTAGAGAGGGCACCCTCCTCATACCTCTGACAATTAGGAAAAACCCCAGCAATTTGGTACATAGCTCTCTACACTCTGGAAGCAGATTTCTACCATAGCAAAGAGCTCAAAGAAGTCAAAACTCCTGCATCAAAAGCTTCCAAGAAAAATATGAAATGTTTACAGGCCATGGAGGAACTCAAGAAGGATTTTGAAAGTCAAGTAAGAGAAGTAGAGGAAAAATTGGGAAGATAAATGAGAATGATGCAAGAAAATCATGAAAAGTGAGTCAACAGCCTGCTAAAGGAGACCCCCCAAAATACTGAATAAAATAACACCTTAAAAAATAGAGTAACTCAAATGGCAAAAGAGACCCAAAAAGCCAATGAGGAGAAGAATGCCTTAACAAGCTAAATTGGCCAGATGGAAAAGGAATTTTAAAAATTCACTGAAGAGAATAATTCTTTCAAAATTAGATTGGATCAAATGGAAGCTAATGACTTTTTGAGAAATCAAGATCCTATAAAACAGATCCAAACAAATGAAAAAAAAAAGAAAGAAATGTGAAATATCTCATTGGAAAAACCACTGATCTGGAAAATAGATCCAGGAAAGATAATTTTAAAATTATTGGACTACCTGAAACCCATGATCAAAAAAGAGCCTAGAAATCATCCTTTAAGAAATTCTCAAGAAAAATTGCCCTGATATTCTAGAACCATAGGGCAAAATAGAAATTGAAAGAAGTCACCTATTGCCTCTTGAAAAAGATCCCAAAAAAGAAAACTGCTAGGAATATCATAGCCAAATTCCAGAGTTCCCAGGTCAAGGAGAAAATATTACAAGTAGTCAGGAAGAAACAATTTGAGTATTGTGGAAATACAATCAGGATAACACAAGATCTAGCATCTTCAATATTAAGGGATCAAAGGGCTTGGAATAGGATATTCTGGAGGTCAAAGGAGCTAGGATTAAAACCAAGAATCACCTACCCAACAAAACTGAGTATAATGCTTCAGAGGAAAATATGGCTATTCAATGAAATAGAGGACTTTCAAGTATTCTTGTTGAAAAAACCAGAACTGACCAGAAAATTTGACTTTCAAATACAAGAATCAAGAGAAGCATAAGAAGGTAAACAAGAAAAAGAAATCATAAGGATGGGGGAGGATATAAGAGAGAGCAGATTGGGGGAAGGGGTATTCATTAGGCATGATATCTTGGGGTGGGGGTAGGGGAAAGATGGGGAGAAAATTTGTAATTCAAAATCTTGTGGAAATGAATATTGAAAACTAAAAATAAATAAATAAAAGATTTTTAAAAATAGACTAGACCAAATGGCAAAAGAGGTCCAAAAAGCTAATGGGGATAAAAATAACTTAAAAAGCAAAATTGGCCAAGTGGAAAAGGAGATCCAAAAGTTCACTAAAGACAACAGTTCCTTAGAATGCAGCAAATGGAAGCTAATGACTCTATGAGAAATCAAGAAATTATAAAACAAAACCAAAAGAATGAAAAAAAATAGAAAACAATGTGAAATATCTCATTGGAAAAACAACTGACTTAGAAAATAGATCCAGGAGAGATCACTTAAAAATTGTGAGACTACCTGAAATCCATGATCAAAATTAGAGTCTAGATGTTATCTTTCAAGAAATTATCAAGGAAAACTAACTACACTAATATTCTAGAACCAAAGGGTAAAATAGAAATTGAAAAAATACACCATTGCCTCCTGAAAGATATACTAAAATGAAAACTCCCAAGAATATTATAGCCGAATTCCAGAGTGCCTAGGTCAAGGAGAAAATATTGCAATATCCAGAAGGAAACAATTCAACTATTGTGGAACCACGATCAGGATAATACAAGATTTAACAGCTTCTACATTAAGGGATCAGGAGGCTTGAAATATGATATTCTGGAAGTCAAAGGTGCTAGGATTAAAACCAAGAATTACCAGCAAAACTGTATGTAATCCATAAGGGGAAAAAATGGTATTCAATGAAGTAGAGGAATTTAATGCATTCTTAAGAAAATACCAGAGCTAAATAGAAAATTTGGCTTTCAAATACAAGACTCAAAAGAAGCGTGAAAAGGCAAATAAGAAAGAGAAATTATAAGGGACTTATTAAAGTTGAACTGTTTACATTCCTACATGGAAAGATGATATTTGTAACACAAGAGACCTTTCTCACCATTAGGGTAGTTTCAGGGAATATGTATAGACAGAGGGCATAGGGTGAGTTGAATATAAAGGGATGATATATAAAAATACAATTAAGGGGTGAGAGAGGAATGTACTGGGAGAAGGAGAAAGGGAGAGGTAGAATGAGATAAATTATCTCATATAAAAAAGGCAAGACAAAGCTTCTACAGTGGAGTGGAAGAGGGAGGAAGTGAGAGGGAGGGAGAAACCTTATTCTCACTGGAATTGCTTTAAGGAGAGAACAACATACACACTCATTTAGGTATGGAAATCTATCTTGCCCTACAGAAAGGGGGGGAGGGGATAAGAGGAGGTAGATTGGAGGAGGGGGTAGTCAGAAGCAAACATTTTTGAGGAAGGACAAGGTGAAAGGAGAGAATAGAATAAATGGGGGGTTGGAATAGGATGGAGGGATATAATATAGTTTGTCGTTCTCAACATGACAATTATGGAAGTATTTTGCATGAGTACACATATATAACTTATATTGAATTGCTTGCCTTCTCAATAAGAGTGGGTAGGGAGGGAAGAAGGGTGAGAATTTGGAATTCAATGTTTTAAAAACAAATTTTAAAAACTATTTTTACATGTAACTGGGAAATAAGATACACAGGCAATGGGGTGTAGAAATCTATCTTACCCTACAGAAAAATAGAAGGGGAAGGGGATTGGGCAGGTGATAGAAAGGAGGGCAGATTGGGGGAAGGATAATCAGAAGCAAAACACTTTTGAGGAGGGACAGGGTGAAAGGAGAGAGAGAATAGAATAAGTGGGGATAGAGGGAATGGGATTGAGGGAAATACAGTTAGTAATAATAACTGTGAAAAAAAATTTTAAGCAAATTTCTCTGATAAAAGCCTGATCTCTCTAATATATAGAGAACTGTGTCAAATTTATAAAAATAAGAGCCATTCCCCAATTGATAAATGATCAAAAGATATAATCAGTTTTCCAATGAAGTAATTAATGCTATCTAGTCACATGAAAAAATATTCTAACCTACTATTTATTGGACAATTTTGAGGTGCTACCTCATACCTATTAGATTAGATAATAGGACAGAAAAGGTAACCGATAAATGTTGGAGGGGATGTGGGAAAAATGAGACATTAATGTACTGTTGTCAGAGATGTGAATTGATTAAACCATTCTATAACGTAATTTGTATCTATGCCCAAAGGGCTATAAAACCACGTGTACCCATTGACATAGCAATACCACTACTAGGTCTGTATACAAAATGAGATAAAAAAAAAAAGGAAAAGGTCCTTTGTGTACAAAAATATTTATAGCAGCTCTTTTCTGGGGGTAAAGAATTGGAAATTGAGGGGACGCATATCAATTGGAGAATGGCTGAATAAGTTATGGTATGTAATTATGATGGAATACTATTTTACTATAGGAAATGATGAGCAGGATGCTCTCAGAAAAAAATCTAGAAAGACTTACATGGGTTGATGCAAAGTGAAATGTACTGGGTACAAAGTAAATACTGTAAGATGGTCAGCTGTGAATGACTTAGCTATTCTCATCAATACAACAATCCATGACAAATTTGAAGCACTTAGGATGAAAAATGCTCTCCATCCCCAGAGAAAGAACTGATAGTATCTGAATACAGATTGAAAGCAACTTGGCTATTATGGATATGTTTTACATGACTACATATATATAACCTATATGGAATTGTTTGCCTTCTCAATGAGGGGGTGGGGAGGGAAGAAAGGAGAGAATTTGGAACTCAAAGTTTTAAAAACAAATGTTAAAATTATTTTTAAAAGTAACTGGGGGAAAATAAATTCTAAATAAATATAAAAAAAATAGAAGATGAATGCTGCACTGGCCTAGAACCCTGATGAAGATTAGCCTCCCTCTGAGGACTCTGTCCTTCCATATGAATGGGATTTGAGTCCAAAACTGGTGTAACATAGGAATAAATACAAATAATTACAAGGTAGTTATGGATAGAGGGCTCTAACAGTTGGGGGAATCTGGAAAGATTTAATATAGAAAGTAGAGCTTCAGCTGATTCTTTTTTTTTTTTTTTTTTTGTTTTTTTTTTGGAGGGCAATTGGGGTTAAGT
>NW_027186304.1:70905605-70909743 GCF_028583685.1 Petaurus breviceps papuanus | reverse complement strand
GAGGGAGGGAAGGAGGAGGAAGGAAGGAATGGAGGGAGGGAGGGAAGAAGAGAGGGAGGAAGAAAGGGAGGGAGGAAGGAAGGGAAGAAGTGAGGAAGGGATGGAGGAAGGGAGAAAGGAAAGAAGGAAGGAAGGAGAGAAGAGAAGAAAGAAAAGGAAGGAGGAGGAAAAATAGAAGTAACAGAAGCATTTATATAGCACTTTTAGGTTTGCAAAGCACTTTTCATATATTATCTCATTTGATCTATGAAATTCTATGAAATGGAGGTAAGAAGGGAGTACTTTCTTGGCTTGGGGGATAGCCATACAAAAGATGACCAATCTAGCTGGGTAGCAGCATACAGTAAAGAAAGAAATGTATTATGTGATTGGGACAGGTTGTGAAGGTCACTAAAACAGAGAAGTTTATCCTCGTTATCCTAGAAGAGGGGTGTGAAAACTGTGGCCTTGAGGCCACATGTGGCCTTCTAGGTCCTTGGGGGCAGTTTTTTGCCCGAGTCCAAGTTTTACAGAATAAATTCTTTTATTAAGGGGATTTGTTCTTTGAAGTTTGGATTCTGTCAAAGGGCCCCACTTGAGGACCTAGAGGGCCACATGTGGCTTTGAGGCCACAAGTTCCCCACCACTGTCCTAGAGGCAATAGGATAATCGGATGTGCCACTGGAGTGTGTGAAGTCGGGGAGGACATAGTTAGATCTGCACTTAAGGAAAATCATTTTGGTGGCTAAATTAGCATGAATTGGAGAGGGAAAAGACTCAAGGTACAAAAAACAAATAAAAGGACATTGTAATTGTCTATGTGAGAAGTGATGATGAGCTGAACTAAGGGAATTATTTTGTTAATAGTAAGAATAGGACTATGTACTTCTTGCCCATGGCACAATGTAACTAAGATAAGAAAGTCTCATCACCCATTACAGACACAAGATGATATTTTTTAAACCTTTTTGCTACAGAAGTTGATTAAACCATCTACTTAATTATGAAGGGGCTTGTGGTTCACACTGGGAGAAAGAGAAGCTAAGATTTTTGTTGGTTTTTTAGATATAAAAATTAATAAAAGGGAGGAGGACCTATTTATACAACAATATTTATAGCAGTTCTTTTTGTGGTGGCCAAGAATTGGAAATTGAGGGGATACCTGTCAATTGGTGAATGGCTGAATAAGTTGTGGTATATGGAGATAATACAATACTATTTTTCTTTTTTTAATTTTTTTTAAAAATTAACTTGTTTGTTTCCTTTTAGTTTACAGGATTCAATTCCACAATTCCTTGATTTTCACATTTTGTCCCCCTCCTTCCCCTCCCCGTCATGGCAGCATATAGTCAAATATAGGATCTGTAAATACTTTCACATTATACATTAGTCAGGTTATAAAGATGAATTGTATTAGATGGAATGAAAAATGATAAAGAGGACATAAAACCAAACAAGAAAAAGATCAGGTATTTTGCTTCCGTCTGGATATAAACTCAGTTCTTTCTAGTTCTTTCTCTGGATGCACACATTTCTCTCCATCATGAGTCTTTTGGGATTGACTTATATCACTGCATTGCTGAGAAGAGTCCAGTCTATCAAAGTTGGTCATCACACATATGTTGTGTCTGTAATTGTGTACAAATTTCTCCTGGTTCTACTCTTCTCAGTCAGCATCAGTTCGTATAAGCCTCTCCAGGTAAATATGAAGTCCATCTGCTCCTCGTTTCTTATAGCACAATAGTATTCCATAACATGCATATACCACAACTTGTTCAGCCATTCCCCAATTGATGGGCACCCCCTTAATTTCCAATTCTTTGCCACCACAAAAAGAACTGCTATAAACATTTTTGTACATATGGGTCTTCCTCCCACTTCTATGATCTTTTTGGGATATAACCCTAGAAGTGGTATTGCTGGGTCAAAGGATATGAAATTATTTATAGCCCTTTGGGCATAATTCCAGATTGCTCTCCAGAAAGGCTGGATCAGTTCACAACTCCACCAGCAATGCATTCGTGTTCCAATTTGCCCACATCCTCTCCAGAATTTGTCATTTTCCTGTTTTGTCATCTTAGCCAATCTGACTGGTGAGATGTGGTACCTCAGAGTTGTTTTGATTTGCATTATAATGCTATTTTTCAATAACAAATTACAAGCAGTCAGATTTCAGAAAAACCTAGAAAAACTTACATGAATTGATGGAAAGTGAAGTGAGTAGAACCAGAAAAACATTGCATAAAATGACAGCAGTATTGTACTATGATCAATTAGGAATGACAACTATTTTCAGCAATAAAATGTTCTAAGACAATTCTGAATTCATGATGAAAAATGCCATCCAAAAATGCCATAGAAAAGAACTAATGTAGTCTGAATGTAGATCATAGCATACTATTTTTCACTTTATTTTTTTCATGGGTTTTTTTTTCATTTTGATCTGTTTCTTCTTTCACAACATGACTAATGTGAAAATATTTTACATGATCCCATACATATAACCTATATCAAATTGCTTACTATCTTAGGGAAGGGAGAGGGGAAATAATTGGAACTCAAATTTAAAAAAAAAGAATGTTAAAAAGTATCTTTATTGGGGGGCCAGGTAGCACAGTGAGTAAGAGCACCAGCTCCAGTGTTGAGAAGACCTGGAGATTGAATCTCTGGCTCAGACACTTAGCACCCACCCAGAAACACCTGGCCATGTAACCTTGAGCAAGTTACTTAACCCCAATTGCTTAGGGGTGGCCAGGTGGCTCGGCGAGTAAGAGCACCGGCTCCAGTGTCAGGATGACCTGGATCAAATCCGGGCTTAGATGCTCAGCACCACACCCAGAAATAACTGGCCGTGTAACCTTGAGCAAGTTACTTAACCTCGATTGCTCAAAAAAAAAAGTATCTTTATGTATAATAGGGAAAAAATAAAATACTTAGATAAAAATAATTTTTTTAAAGTTCTAAAAACTAAATCATGCACAGTACAGGTCTCAGAAATATCTGACCAGTTCAATTATAAAACTAGTATTCACATGTCATTCTTGATCTCTAAAGCTGCTTTTGGCTATATAAAGTCTGCCTTTTCCTTTCCCTAATATACTTATTATATACTTATTTCTTGTCACAAGATGTTACAAACTAGTCTAGCTATTGATTGCATTTCAGCAAATATCCACAGGCATTACCTTCGGGGAACTGGTAAAGAGAATAAATGATTCTAAATTGCAGGCAGCAGGTATGGCATCACCCAAGTGGCTCTGAGGTTGACATTTTTCTTGAAACATATCCTGAGGGAGTCTGGCTCCAGAAGGTGAGAAGGATCTCTCACAGGTAAGATAGGGTCCAAATATCAAGAGATATTGAATGACAGTGAGATGCTCTGGTTCAGGTCCCGGGATTCAATTTAGGAGCCAGACCACATTACCTTTTCTGGGCCTGCACTCCAAATTCCTCTTCTGAAAAAACACAAGATGATCTCTGAAATTTGTTTCAACTCTAATAGTCTATGAGTGTCTGCATCAGAGTATGATGAGTGAGAATAGGATGAGAAAATCAATCTCTCCCGACTAAAAGCAGTGAACATCAATGTTGGCTAGAATCATAGAGGGGAGTTAATGTAATACTTCCTGTCTTCTCTCGACCTCCTTTCATCATTATATGCTACAAAGTCGGAGACCGATAAAGGGAATTTCAGGGATTCTTCTTACACTAGGATGGATAATCATCAGATTGGGGGAGCGAGAAGATTTAAGAATGAGGGGACTACAACCTTGGGGACCTGGTCGGAGGTAGCCTAGGCCTGTAGAGAAGAATGTAAGTAGTTTTTTCTAGGTCGTGAGCTCATAGACCCTTTTGGAAGTTTGGTTAAAAAAAATAGACTAAAAAAAATAGAATAATGCTTTAAAATGCATAAATAAAATACAAAGAATTACCAAAGAAAACAATTATGTTGAAATATAGTTATCAAAATATATATATATATATTTTTTTTAAAAGGCAAGTGCTTGGCCCCCAGGTTAAAAACCTCCATTGTAAGAAAGAGCACCAAGATTCCATTAAGGTCTACCACCCCCAATGGGAAAAAAAAATCCAATTATATACTGCTTTAAAGTCTGTAAAATACCTTACAGACATTATCTCTTTTGAACCTTACCACAAT
>NW_027186304.1:70793605-70905505 GCF_028583685.1 Petaurus breviceps papuanus | reverse complement strand
CGTGGCCACACAACTTGTAAGCATCAGAGACAATCTATGAACCTAGATCTTCTTAGCCCCTAGGCTAGAACCCTGTACTATACCATGCTCCCTCAAGAAAGGCCTACAAAATAAAGTGTCTTTTATTTCAAAAACCAAGCCAGTTGGGGCAGCTAGGTGCCACGGTAAATAGAGCATCGACCCTAGAGTCAGGAGGACCTGAGTTCAAATCCAGCCTCAGACACTTGACACTTACTAGCTGTGTGACCTTGGGCAAGTCACTTAACCCCAATTGCCTTCCCTCTGAAGGAAGAAAAAAAGAGCCAGTTTTAGGAAAGTCAAGAAGCCAGATTCTATAGAATGGTATAGAAGTCAATTTAACCATCATCTAGTGTAAGATTAACTATTTAACTATTTCTGTTTTATGGACTCAGCGGTGTGCTAACACCAGGTCTACTGGCTTTTGAGAGCAGATTGTTACATTTTCACTGTAAGCATTTAAACCTCAGAAATCTGCAAACTAAGTTATTGTCATTAATTGTCTGGACTTAAGAATGTGATGGATAAAATGTTAAAAATGCAGATTTTATCAGTCAAGCAATCAATGAATAAACATTTATTAAACTCCTATTTTATATATATAAACTCCTATATACACACTGTAGCAGTGCTGGGGATATAAAAACAAAGGCCATACCCTTAAGAAGTTTGCAATTTAATTGGGGAGACAAGATGTAAACCAATACATATATATAAAACAAGAATACAGGATAAATAGGAAGTAATTAACAGAAAGAAGAGACTAAAATTAAGAAGATGTGAAGAAGACTTGCAATTAAAGAAGGGATTTTAGTTGGGACTTAAAAGAAGCTAGCAGAGGAGGAAGAGCATTCTAGGCATGGGGGACAATCAGAGAAAATACCTGGAGCTGACAGATGAAGTGTTTTGTTCATGAGCAACCAGGAGGCTAGAGAGTCACTGCAGAACCTGGAAAAGTCAGAGGGGGCTAAGTTAGGAATGACTTTGAATGCCAAACAGAGCATTTTATTGTTTCATTCTGGAGGCAAAAGGGAATCACTGGAGTTTACAGTGACAGAGTCAGATCTGCACTTTAGGAAATCACGTTAGTGACTGAACGGAGGATGGATGGGAGTGGGGAGAGACCTGAGTCAGGCAGAGCTATCACAGTCCACCAGGCATGAGGTGTTGAGGGTCTGCTCCAGAGTGGTGGCAGTGTCAGAAGGGAGAAAGGGGCATATCTGAGAGATGTTGCAGAGGTGAAATCGATAGGCCTTAGCAACAGCTTGGATGTGAGAGGTGAGAGATGGTGAGGAGGCTAGAGTGACACGTAAGTTACAAGCCTGAGGATGGTGTTGCCCTTTACAATAATAGGGAAGCTAAGAACAGGGGAGGGTTTAGGGAGAAAAACAAGTGCTATATAGGAAAACCGAGTTTAAGATGCCTGCTGGACATCCAGTTCTAAATGTCTGAAAGGCAATTGGAGACGCAAGATTGGAGGCTGACAGAGAAGTTTCAGGCAGGATAGGCAGATTTGAGAATCCTCAGCAAAAAAAATGATAATTAAATCTATGAAAGCAGATGGGATCATGAAGTGAAATAGAATAAGGGGAGAAGGGAATAGGAGTGGGGCAAGGATAGAACCCTGAAGTGCATGTGGGATTAGGAGGCATGATTCAGAAGAAGTTCCAGGAAAGGAGACAGAGCAGTCAGATTAAACTTCAAATGTGTCATGCCTTTTTGTAGAGAGTCAGGTATTAAACATTTGCCAGCAAATCTCTGCATGGACCTCCTTCACTTGGTGAAGTCTAAGGATCCTTTACGGGAATAATATTTTCATATGCATAAGATAAGATATAAGATTACAAAAAAGCTAGCTATATTAAAATAAAGGTATAATTTTTTTTTTCCCCATCCAAGTTCAAGGACCTCTTGAAATCTACTTATGGACCCAAGGTTATGAAGTCCCTGACCTGGTGAAGGCACTTGTCCTTTTCATAGTATTGCTCTGGGTACTAAGGAGACAGAAAAGCTCTTGAAATAGTCCCTGCCCTCAGGTAACTTTCCATCTAGTTGAGCAGACATGACTAATACATGAAAAAAAAAATTGAGAGCAATGCAAGAGAGAATATGGACTAAAATATGTGTCCAAATCCCCGGGGGGAAAAAAAAAGTCCAGACAAAGGAGCTAAAAGTGTAGAGCTGACATTATTGTAAAAAAAAAAAAGACTCACTGAAAATAGAAATCTCTTCCCAGTTTTCTATCATTTGGTCACATTAACCTAGCATAGTTAGAAAATTTTCTCTATCCTAAGGGATACAATTGGGGATAGGATAGGGGAAAAGGAAGGAAATAATGTTGGTAACTGAAAAAAAAAATCCTAACACTTTCAGATTTTCCAAACCTATCTATCTGGAGACAAGAGAGATTTTTACGAGTTCTAAGAAATATTTTACATCAGGAAGGGAATTCTTTGAGCCTTCAGTTGCACACATTTAGATTTCTTTCTTCTGTAAAATGGATCTGAGATAATGACTTTGATGTATATGATTGAGCAAAGAATCATATTTGAAAGCAATAACATGGGAAGTTAATAAGCAACTAAAAATCCTTGATACTACCATGTTTCCCTGATAATAAGACCTATCCCGAAAATAAGCCCTCCCCTTACTGTGTAAGATTCCTCTAAAATAAGCCCTCCCCCGAAAATAAGCCCTATTGAGATTGCTACTGTAGTGAAGGTGATCCCCTGTGCTACACGCTACATTACGGTACCCTCTGTATGCACCGCCCCCCCCCCGGGTGAAACGCACGCCACGCTCCAAGCTACATCCAATCAGAGCTGCAGCAGTGAGCGCGTCATCCTGTTCTTTATTGAATTCATTATTGAATAAAGGTACATTTTTTTGTTCACATTTACCTGTTTATTAAAATTGCTGTCGATGTTCATTAAAATAAGCCCTCCCCTGAAAATAAGCCCTCTGGTGTTTTTCTGTCCAAAAAATTAATAAGACAGTGTCTTATTATCGGGAAAACACGGTATCACTCAAAGTAGGGGTTCCTAACCTTTTTTTGGTCATGGACGCTTTTATCAGTCTCATAAAACTTATGGATTGTCCATCTTCAGAATAATGTTTTTAAATAAATAAAACAACATATATAGGATTACAAAGGAAACCGAAGTTTAATGAAAATACAGATGTAATTTTCACATCCAAGTTCACAGATTTCCTTAACCACAAACCCCTTGACCTCTCAAGGTATTTTTTTTCTTTTCCCATCCTTCACAATTGTGGTGGATTTTAAAGTTCAAAACCTGTAAACTCAGGACCTTTTTTCCCCTAGCTATGACCAATCCCATCACCAGCCACCACCCAGCACCACTAACCTTAAATTTCCTGAAATCAGATTTATTCTGCTATAAGGAGTACTAAAATGAAAAGAGAAAAATTACCATAAATGTCAATGAAGCATTTTAAATACATAAAGTTCTATGTAATCATAACTCCTTGTATTTAGACAAGGGCTCACTTTTTAAGCAAGTCATATATCATCATTGCTTCACATTTATCAAATACAAGCCATGATGCAAATTATATGCAAAACAGAGAAGCAAAGCCTCCACCCACTAGACTAAAAAAATATGCACACAGTAAGTATTGTGATACATTTTCTAAATAGAAAAATTGAGCTGCAGAAATATTACATATAGTAATCTAAAGCGTCAGATACTAAATATAAAGATTCAAAAAGCAAAAAGAACTTTTAAAAATCTCTCCTTGGTAGTTAGGAAATAAGTAGTCTTGTTATACAGTCACTGGTTTGCAGAATTTTGTGTAACATTGAGGACAGCAACTGGACCTATGATTTCATTGGTATAAGGAATTCCCAAGGGAGAGGACACTAGATCAATTCAGGTTGGTACATTTTCTGCAATTTATAATCATAGAGAGCTGCCTAAAATCATTGAGAGGTTAAGTGACTTGTTCAGGATCACATCAGACAACAAGTATGTGTCAGAGGCAGGACCTGAATCATACCAACAAATTGGGACCTCCAGAAAAAAACTGACCAGTTCTTTCCCCTCAAGGCTCTAGGGGCACCCCTAATGGGTTGGGGGTGTCTTTCTCTAACCCCATTGTAGTATTTTCTCTCCATTATCAATTTACAGTTACCATTAATATTTCTCTTATATTGTTGATAACCTCTAAAAAACAGCATCGTGGTATCCTTGAGCAACTTACCAATGTGGTAGAGAAGAGTGCTGAGTCAGAACTGATTTTGAGTCTGGCCTCAGACACATCTGTGTGACCCTGTTCAAGTCACTTAACTTCTGTCTGCCTCAGTTTTCTCATCTGTATAGTGGGGATAGTAATAATACCCAGGGTTGTTGTGAGGGGAAAATAAATGAGATAACATTTGTAAAACATATTGCAAACTTTTAAAAACTATATGAGTTCAAACTATTATTATTTAACCAGTTAATATCAGTTGGATTTTACAAAGAAATATTTACTAAGAGGATATAGAAAGAATAATGCAAACTCCAGGGTCACTCTTCCTTATATATCCCCAGTCATGAGAAAAAATGGGTTCAACCTTAAAGCAGGTCCTATGGCTAGGTGGCACCATAGTGCATAGAGTACCGAGCCTGGAGTCAGGAAGACTCATCTGAGCTCAGACACATATAAATTGGGTGACCCTGGGCAAGTCACTTAACTCTGTTTGCCTCGGTTTCCTTATCTATGAAATGAGATGGAGAAGGGAATGGCAAACCTAGAAAACCCCAAATGGGTTGTGAAGAGTCAGACACAAATGAATAACAATACAAAGTATTGCCCTACCAAGCTCACTTTGGAATGTGGAATAGTCAATGGATGAGTCACTGTCACTCTGAGTCTCCTTTAACACCTTTGGTGGGCCAAGTAGGTTGCTTGGAATGTTATTCCTCATTGAGCTTATCTGTTTACAAAATCTGGCCTGGATTTCACTCCTAGATCTCTGACAGCTTACACTCAACCATTCAAAGCTCCCCTTGTCCAATATGCTACCAAAGAGCAGGAAAGATCAGTCATGAAGAATCAAAGAGCAGAGGCTTATATTCAAGTCTTCCTATAACAAACCAAGACATTTCTTGCAGTCACAAAATAGAGAGAGTTCTGGCTCAATAGCCAATCAAAAGTATAGTACTCTATCATGTAGTTAACATGAAGTATACAGGCTGTTCAGAGAGGACCAGCACCTCTGGTGTGAGGGCTTGCTGAGCCCTTTACAGGGCTACTCATCCACCTTCAGTGCCCACTTGTCACCCAGCTCTCACCTGTGGCTCCAAGAAGCTGTAGCATGCACAGCAGCCAACAAACCATCTTGGCATGTAACATGCAAAACCATGTGGAGGGCCTCAAAGCCTTTGATGAGTTAGGGGGGTGTCTACCCCAAGCATGTGAAGACTTCCCCCATCAGAATGGGTGAATGAGAAGAATCTGTTCCAACAGCAATGAAGGTGGGTTAAGCAGGCTTTATGGAACGCTGAGAGCTTGGTCAGATATGGAAAATGCCATCCAAGTCATCCCCTGCTTCCCTGGGCCATTGCCAGCCATCCTGACTTTTTTCTTGTCACTGGACTTCAATGATTCTGGGAGAATGAGACTGATGACATTCCACAATTTTTCCTCACTTAAATCCAATTCACAGGCAAGTCAAGACATCACCCACATAATGTCATTGGTCCTCTTAGAAAACAAGGAAGGAACAACAGTTACCAAACCAGAAACAGTATGAACTACTCACACATAGAAGCATAGGTTGTGATTGCATCACACAAGAACACTGCACATTATGTGAAGGTTGAATTTGGTCAGTATCTCTATATTGTTTATTAAGCACTCACTCTACAAATGAAATCCTATAGCAAACATACAAACAGCATGGTCCATGCCCTCTTGGAGGTAATCAATTAATTGTAGTGTAACAGAACTTAGAGGACTTAAAACACTAATCTAGTCATAGGATTAGAGCAGTTAGATAGCCCAGTATATAGAGTACCTTGCCTGAAGTCAGGTGGACTCATCTTTCTGAGCTTAAATCTGTCCTCAGACACTTACTAGTTGTGTGATCCTGGACAAGTCACTCACCTGTTTGTCCCAGTTTCCTCATCTGTAAACTGAGCTGGAAAGGAAATTGCAAAACACTCCGATATTTTTGCTAAGAAAACCCCAAATGGGGCCACCAAGAGTTGAATACAACTGAAACAACCGAACAACAAAAAATTCACAGAATTAGCAATTTGGGGCTAAAAAGGATCTTCATGACAAATTCAATCCCCTGAGTTTACTGAAAAGAAAAACCAAAGCTCATAAAGGGAAAAATGATTCTGTTCTGGTCACATAGATAGTAAGTAGCAGAATTAGTATTTCAATTCAGGTTATTTGACACTAAATACAGTACTCTTTCCCTTTTTTCATGCAAACTTAAGGAATTGTTGAAGAAAATACCACCCCTGGATTTGGAATCAGAAAATGAACTCAAATCCCATTTCTTCTGTTCAATAGCTGGGTTGATTCCATTTTTTTTCATATGGCAAGACCAGTTGGCCATGCTGCTAAACGAATAGCAAGTTTGTTGCTGATGAGTGTGATGAATAATAATAAAAAGTAAACAAAGGTAAAACCAGAATCTGCCTTTCTCCTCATCCCTTTGGTCCTAATTCCAAGGTTTACCTAATGCCTATCAAGAACCCTTATGGAAGCTGAGGAGAGCTTCCTTGCCCCAGGCCCCACATAGCTCCTGCAGAGTTTTATTGGATAGAATTCTTGAAATAAGTTTGGGGTTATATAGAGTGACAATCAAAGCTTTAATAGAAGTTAAAATGAATTTTTTAAACTCAAAGTTGAAAATTGACTTGAGCCTGGGACCTCGAGTCCACACTAAAAGAAAAACAATCAAAATAATAGCATTAATCTTAGCCTGGGGGTTCTTTTGGCTTTTGCTTATTGTCTGGCTAGATGGGGTGGCTCATTCTAATCCACTGTGTACTAAAGGACCTTTAGGCCTCCCTTCTCAGAGAGGGGCTTACTAGCTTCTATACCTCAGCAGATGGCAAGTGCGAATAGCTCAATGACATACAAATAAGTGAGGCAACCAGCAGAGAAAAGCATGACAACATCATCAGAACATATTGGTAGTTTTGTAGCACCAGAGGGGTAAGTTGCCCTAACCACACATACATCATGGCGACATGTCTGCACTCCATACATGAGCCATCACCCTGTGATCACATCACCCCATCACACTTCCTGGCAAGTGTGCCCCTTCAAATAGGTTCCTCTACCACATATTATCCCTATGTATGTGATATTTGTCCCCATAGCACACATTTTCTCTATGTGTGTGCCCTTACCCTCTAGTGGTGTGGCAATCCGTGGAAGTGTATATAGAAAGTGTTCATTAGGAGATTATTCCTTGTTATTTAATTTTTATACTGTTTAATTAAATGTCTTTCACTCTGAAATCATGTGTTATCTAATTAGCTAATAATAAGTAAACACATCAGTGGGGGCTTTTGAGCTATAGTCTTGGGGGTATGCTCACCAATTTATTTTAGATCAGCCTAAACAGAATGCCTAGAGGGAAGATCAGTTGTTTTGAGAGAATATAGAGTCCATATTTTATCATCTCAGCAAACCAGTTCAGTGTTTAATATTGCTGGAAAACAGGATTTGAGTCCTAAATGAGAAAAGGAAAAAACTAAAGAGGTATCTCAGTTTTGTGTTTCAGAAAGAAGTATTTTATTCCTGACAATCTCTAGATCAACTCCTTAAAATTCTAAAGTTCAGTAGTGCCCAATTCCTGGGTTACCCCACAAAGAGAGAAAGAATGGGTCCTCTATGTCCTCTGTGAATACAACTTTCAGGCTTATCTAATAATGTCATCTTGTATTTCCCAGGCTATGGCTGTGGCTGCTACTTCTGTACTTGGATCTGTCACCAAGACAGCCCAATTCACACTGGTTAGCTTGCCCTTCCTGCCATTCCCAGACTCCTGCATTGTTCATAGATACTCATCTTGGATTTTCAGAAGACCTCATTTCCTCAGACTGTTCCTTCTCCTCCTCTGTTGATTCATAAGAATTGCTCCATAATAAATGCTACATTTAGGTTACCTCTACAATATGGATGATATTTTAAGACCCTATATGTCATGACCAGTACTGTTGTTACTGAGGAACATAAGAATAAAAGCTTTGGGTGCCTGGAGTATAACAACAATAATAATAATAACTCACATCTACATAACACTTTGGAGTTTATGAAAAGGTTTCCTTAAAATCCCACTATTATAGAGTAATGACACACTTGTATCATGAGTGCCATTTTACAGAGGACGATATCAAGACTTAGTGTGTAACCAGCAATGATTCAGGATTCCCACTCATCTTCTGATTCTCAGACAAGTGCCCCTTTCACCAAGGTCGGAGGAGATTGATAGAATCACACATTTAGAACTAGAAGGAACCTTGAAGGTCAGCTAGTCCATTCCCTTCGTGTTATTGTATCAGCAATGCCATATTCACAATGCCTATAGAGATTACAAATATGCTGATATAATTATCCATTAGAAAATACGTCATGTTTGCCATATGAGGAAATAAACTAGAAAATTTATTAAGATACCAAAAGACTGAGTCCCAAAACCAGAAAGTGAAAGCCATCAGAGTAGTTATGACATTGGCACAGGTAGATAAAGTAGAAAGCACCCACATTTTCAAGCCTTTAAAACAGAACAGGCTACCTCAGGCAAAGGTCCTCCTCTCCCCACGCACAGCAACCACCCAGCGTCCTGGAAGCGCACTCCCAGCAGCTCCGGCCCCTGGCAGTCCTCAGCAGGAGTCCTTAGCAGAAAGTCCTTAGCAGTTCTAACTCAAAAAAGGGCTTTGCGCTGCCACTGCCTCTGCTGCTGCCGCCGTCACCACCACCGCCAGCCACCGAAGGAACGCTAGCTTGGCTTCCGCTTCCTCTTGCTCCGCCCCTTCCTGCTACGTCAGCAAGTCCAACGGGGCATGGAAGATCTTTAAATCCCATAACCCTTACAGTTATAAGGTTAAAAAAAACTGAGGCCCAGGGAGGCTAAGTAATTTACCCAAGGTCACACAGGTATTAAATATCCTAGCTGAGATTCAAACTCAGGTCATGTGACTCCAGAACTGGAGTTCTTTCCACTATATCATGAGACTAGAGGTGAAAAAAGCAACAGAAAACAATTAGTATTTCGACTATGTTTAAACAATACCAGCTTAAAGCCTGTGGTTGGCATCCAAAACAAAACTAAGTTATTTTTTCTTGAATTCAACTTTTAATTTTCACTCGTTTCAATCAAACCAGCTTTGATAACACTGCTTAAATAGAGATGCTATTGAGAAACATTCTTTTAAAAAAAATTAGAGTTCCTGGTTAGCAGCCCTCTGCTATCTTTGAGGAGTAATTTGTCATCATAGTTGGGGTGTCAGCCTATTCTTTATTCTCTAAATAAGTCTGAGGAAAGCTTCCTGTGCCTAAGAGAAATGGTATTTGTGTTCCATTGGGCAGACACCTGCACATTTGTGCTGGTATTTAGATTACACAGCACAGACCTCTCTTTTTCCCTCTTTGAATTCTAGCCTTTTTCTGACAATGAAGATGGTAGATCAGTAATAGTTAGACAGGTTAGCCCAAGATCTCCAAGCAGAGTTCCACAATAGCTCCATGCCCCTAACACACCTATTCTTCAGGATCATTTTCAAAGTGTTGGCAATCTTTATTCCAGCCTCCTCCAGAGCTGAGAAGTCTTCTAAAAGTTGTTCTTTGGGTCCTGCCCTTATTTTTTAACAGTCCTTTTATGCAGAGGATGGAACAAAAACACAGAACTTCTGACTGGGAAAGACTAACAATAGAAGGAAATGATGGAGACAATATGGTTTCTGAACTGTCAGGAGTGGTGCAAACTTTAGTTTTTGTGAGTAAGTGATTTCAGGCCTCATCTATGCTTCCTCCTGCTAGATAATAATAATCATAACAGAGAATGAGGGGAAACCCAAAATTATAGCTGCTCTCAGAAAATAAGTTACTGAAAAGTATGAGTTTCTTTTTACCTCATAAAATTTGCATCTCAGTTTTCAGTCTTCCCAGAAAACATTTTTCTTTTCTCCTTTCTTTTGTCACTACTTTTCTCGATTTCTATTGATTCATTGAGTTGGTTAACACAAAGTAACATTTGTGTAAGTGCACTTTCTATAACCATTCCATGTGAAACAAAGTTATACTGGTAGTTTTACTATAGCTCACGTGATTTTAAAGTGAACCTAGTACGATAGGGAAAGTCCATTCAACTATAAAAATAGTCATGGAAAGTCAGAAAATATTCATAATCTGCCCCCCTTTTAACTGGTTAGTTGGTTCATTCCTGGATGTGGAGCATTTGCTTCTACTTTTCAGCTCCTGAAAAGGGAGGAACAGTTTTGTATGGGAGGAGGAGGAATTGGACCCTTAGTTAAATATTGATGTGATCCCAACACATTGAATGAAATAAATGAAATGAATGAAAAGTATTTATTGACTTCCAGGTCACATGAGCAGCAAGATGGAGAACTGGACATTTTCTCTGATCTCCATGACCTTTCAAAGTTCTTCAAAACAAAAATTATGCACCAAAGCTAAAACAACTTTAACTGAGTCCATGGTCTAGGACACACAGAATCCAAAAGAAGGTTAAAAAAAAAATGAACTGGCACTTACTGACCCTGAGCTCACTCATGCTACCCAACCCTAGGGGCTTGTGACATAACCCAATAACCCATCCTTCTTTCCAGGGCTATGGAGACCCCAATGCCAAGCTGTGGAAGTTTGCAGCCCTTCAGCAGAAAAGTATGTTGGAGAAGGGAGGGGCTGGAGAGGGGTGACAAACAGCTATGCAGCTGACAATCCTACAGCATGAGCACTGCAAAGCCCTTGAACCGTCTGTGCTGGGGAGGACAACCCCATAGCACTGGCATGGTAGTTGTTTCTGAACTGCTGGTGCTGGGCCAGTGACCAGAGGAAAAGAGGGAGTGGGGCAGGACACCATGCTGAGGGGGGGGGGGGGGGCAGGGAGCTGTGTAGCACTTTACCAAACCTAAGGGAAAGAACACATCTAGCTACAGCCAGCCCTGTCCTCCCAAAAGTCATATGAGGCAGTGACCTAGACTGATGAACTGTGAATTGCCAGGTGTGGGAGGAGGTTGTGACACTTTGAGATCTTGCCCCAAGGAAACTATTATCAGAGGGAACAGAGTCAGAAAGTGAGCCATAGAGGAAAATTGGGGGAGAGGGGATTAAAATTACTCAAGATCTAAGGAAAAATAAAATTCAAAGAACTTGAACATCAACGGATAAATCAACAGGGAAAATATTAGCAACAGAAGGATACATGGTCTCCAGATCTAGTAAACAAGTTCAGTGATCTATGAATAAACACTGCAAAACAAATAAAGATATTCCAACACTTTATCAGACAGAGGACCTAGTGGAATGAAAAAAACACAAGCACAACATACTGTTCCTTAATGGTTCAAAAGAAGAATGAGAATTATGAAATCACAATTTGTAGTCTGCATAGTGAAAAAATAAGGGGCAGAATAGAAAAATGCCATCTGTGATGGCAAATCTTGCCATGGAATTAAAAAAGAAGACAACAGATTGGGAACAAAAATACATAGAAGTGAAAGACAATCTAGAAGAAGAGAAAAAAAAACATTTAAAAAAAGATCACTATGCAAGCAAAACACACACAAAATGCTTTGCAAACCTTAAACCACTATATAAATGCTAGTGATTCTTATTATCAAGTCCTGTAGCAGCATCTTTTCCGTCTTTTTCCTCTGTTTCTTATTATTATCACTCTATTGCAGGCCCTGATTAGCAAACACCAATGCTTTTAGTAGAGTCCTAATAGGTCTTCCTATCACCCTTCTCTCCTCCTTCTCATACTGTTGCCCCAATCATCATTTTTATTAACAATTTGATCATGTTGTTGAGGTTTAGGGGTGCTGTGACCCCAAAATAGCAACATGCAGGTCCTGCCTCGAATGAATTTGACCCAAGTCTTCTTTCAGCCAAAGACAAGATTTATTAGAACACTAATAGAGGGTGAGAATGATTCTAAAAATTCACTATATTGACCAGACTCTTAAGGAATCTGAGCACCTTATCAGAGGCAAGATAGATCTTATATACAGAAGACTCTGGGAACAGAACAGGGGTCTACCTGGAATTAAGGAAGTGGCAGTCTAGTGTGGGGCCAGGTACAGACAATGAAAGGGCAGTTAATTAACTGGGAAGGCTTGTTTTCCCCAGGTGAATACCAGGGAGCCGGGACTCTTGGGAAAGTCCAGGGGCTTTTCATTTTTGGGCTCCAGACCCCAAAGACATGGTCTTTTCCTTTCAGGGGTTCAGATCCCATCCCCATCAATGCCATTCCTCTGTTCAAAATTCTTTAGTGGCTCCCAATTGTCTATACTACATTTAGGCACCTTTGCCCAGAATATAAGGTCCTTTTCTTTCTTATCTGACATAACATGTTCTATACACTCCATGCTTCCACTAAACTATGCTACTACTCTCTGTTCTTTGAATATCTACTGTGCTCTGCTTCCTTCATGTCTTTCCCCAGGCCCCAGGCTGGTGATGATGCCAGGAATATCCTCCCTTCTCTTCTTTGCCTATTAAATTCCAACCTGTCCTTTCAATCCCAAGTTACATGTGACCTCCTCCATGAAGCCCTGCCTGAATCCCCTTATATCTTATATATTTCTTTGTTTTATAACTCTCTGATGCAGTATTATGTGACACTGTGTATTCTAACTATCTATGTATGTAATTTATCCTTCTAGTAGAATATAAGTTCTATGAGGGCAAGGACCCAGTCCCATCTAAGTTTGTATCTTTCCTAGTACTTAGCATAAAGCTCTGCCTACATTAGTCACTTAATGCTGGTGAAATTAATAAAAAGTATCTTCAATGCTCCCCTGAGGTTATAGGGGATTCTCTTCTGTGTTCACCCTCCCAGAAGGGTGCAGGAAGTGAACTCTTTCCCCAAACCCAATGGATGATCAGAAATGATCTGGGCATCAAGGAGAGCCCCCAGACTTCTAAGAAGAGCCACTTCACCTTCTGGGGAGATACCATTATGACTTAGACTCAGAAGCAAACTCCAAAGCCAAAAGCCACAAATAGCTGACTTTTCAGTTGTCCTTATCCTCTCTAAGGCCTTCTTAGTTGAGAGGGGAATACTGAGTTCTCTGCTGCATACCTCATCCCATACTAATTTATGTTTCTGTTTTATCGTAGGATTGAATTTCTAACACATGCCCAGTAAGACACCTCCACTGTTTATAATAAGGCCACAATCATAACACCCTTCTACTCTCAGGCCGAGAGCTCTTAGGAACATTGACCAATGAGAAGTATGAACTTTATTTCAAACAGCGAAGCCATGACCCAGAGGTTAATCAGTGGTCATGGAACAAGCTAAGGTGGAGAAGGGATACTGTCCAGGACTTGGATCTTTCCATTAGTTCACTTTTCCTCAGAGGAACCAATTAGTTAATATGCACATGAAAAAGACCTTGGGGGCCAGGAAGTTGTAACATGCTTATTTCACTCCCTTCTAGTTCTCCTTTCTCCATCCCAGCTGTGGAAACTCTGATCTGTATGAGATTAGCTTCTTTCTAATATGATGAAAACAAAGAATTATTAAATGATACAAAGTAGAATAAGAACTGTGCCTACATTGACTATAAGTGATAGAGAAGCAAGATCTTTAAGTCCAGTCAGACACATACAACCAACAATCGTGGATTAAGCACCTGCTAGACGCCAGGCACTGGGCTAGGTGCTGGGATTACAAAAACAAAAATCAGAAACCCATTGCCTTCAGGAAATTTTCATTCTACCAGTGTAGACAAAATGTATGTATTTACATAAATATAAAAATAAATATGAGATAATTTGGAAAGAGGAGGTATGAGCAACTTTGGAGATCTGTAAATTCACATGTGGGAAGTACCATTTCAGTTGAGTGTTAAAAGAAACTAAAGATTCTAAGATATGGAGATGAAAAGGGAATATATTCCAGATAGAAGAGAGCTTGGGCAAAGTCACAACAATAGTAAAAGAAATGTTGTATATAAGGAATAGGAATTAGACCAGTTTGACTGGTGTGTGACAGGATGTCATGCATCAGAAGTGAAAACGAAGCAAATAATTGTTATTCTCATATGAATCATGTTTTTAGTTGGTATTGTGCTGATTGCATCAAGGAATGTTATACAGTATCCTATATAATACATGATTACTCAAAAGAGCTTATCCTACCTATCCACACTAGAAAAACTAGGTGGATGAAAAATGCCATACTGTTCAGAGGTTTATCCATTAAAACACATATTTTGAATAGACCCTGTACAGGACCAATGAGCTAGACCCAGAATTGAAAAGAAACAGAAAAGTGGGCTATATTACTTATTATATATTGGGAATTTGTGTAGGATAAAGGTGGCCATAGAATATCAAATAAAAAAGTTCAGTTGTAGAAAATTTTTAAAGTTTGTACATGAACAAAATCAACATAACTAGAATAAGAAGAAAAACTATAGATTTGGAATAAAACCTCTACTTCAAACATCTCTGATAAAAGTCTGTTATCTAAAACATACATATCAAATATGTAAGAAAAGGCATTCAACAAGAAACAAGCAGTAAGACACACACACATACACACACATGCACATGCAAATTATCAACAACTAAGTGAGCAAAGGAAACTAGCTGAGTTTGCAGGACTTTGAAGGTCCAGCAGAATAAAGCAACAAAGTATGTTTTATATGAGAGGAGAAAAGTTTGGGGGGAGGCATAGATTTATGATTTCAAGAAGAGGAAGGATTCAAACCATTTTCCAGTTGGAGTAAGATAACTCAAACAAGTATAAAGAAAGGGGTATCACAAGAGTTGTAGAAGGCCATGACCTTGAGATGAAGAAACATGATCATTTTTTTAAAAAGCAAAATTATTGATTAGTAATAATATATACAGATACAAATAAACAAAAGGAATTTTAAAATCAAATTTCAATAAAACCATAAAATAAAAAATATCTGTTTTCCTCCTTTGCTCCTCCCATCTATAACATGTATTTTTGCTTTGTTCTGATGTACCTTTAAACTCTTGAAAACTCACCTCTCTTCCCAAGGGTTTTGCTGGCAATAACCACTAACAGCTTTGCCCCATTCAAGGCTACATTATTTATGCAGCTCATGCTGCTGGATTTCAAGCTCTTCAATGGCCAGCAACTTCAAAATTGACTTGGCTTATTTCCTCCACTGAGCAGTTCTGTGTCATTCACTGCTTGGCACAAAAAATAATGAGAGAATAACAATGTGAAACCCAAAGGGAATAAAATGATGATTTCCCTAAAAGGCACAGAGGAAAAATCAGGACATTGGGATGTATTGTGCAGCCTCTCACCGCTCCTGAATAGAAACTGAAGTTTCTCTTCCTCAACTTTTACCTGTGGCAGCCCTGATAACGAATGGCAGCCAGTGATGTCATCAGAGCAGGCAGGGTTGTCTGACCAACCCATCTAGACCTTAAGTGAATATGCTATTCTTTTTCACACTGCTAGGTGACCATTAAGACCTAAAAACAGATACTGAGCCAAGGCCACACTAGGGCTAAAATCCTTACTGGGGACACTTATAAGCTCATAGAATCATGGATTTCATGTTGGATGGGACCTTAGCAGTCACCTGGTTAACTGCCTCATTTTGTGGCAGCTAGATGGTACAGTGGATTGAGAACTAAACTTGAAATCAGGAAGATTTTGAGTTCAGAATCTGCCACAGACAATTACTAGACATTTACAATTACAATGACTCTGGGCAAGTCATTTAACCTCTGTCTACTTTCGTTTTCTAATTTTTAAAATGGGGATAATAATGGTACCTACCTACTGGGGTTATAGTGAGGATCAAATGAGATTTTGTGTGTGTTTGTTTGCGTGGTGTGTGTGTGTGTGGACACATATAAAGAACTTTGCAAACTTTATAATACTGTATAAATGTTACCTATTTATTGTTATTATCATTGTTATTGTTATTGCTAGTAGATGAGGAAATAGAGGCCTAGAGAGCTTAGGTAATTCAGTCCACATTCCATAGGACATCAGTAACATAGACAGGATTTGAATTCAGATCCTCTGCCTCCAAACAGAGTGATCTTGTCACTATAAGATTGCTTGTACTTCTATGGTTTAGATATAGAAGATGAATCAGGAGTGGCCTGTCCTACCCAGAAAGACTGCCCCATGTTCAAGAACTCATGGTCCTCTTTAGAAAACACATTCAGCCATGTTGTTAGTGTGAAGGAAAGGACCAAGCCAACTAAGAATGTTAATTCCCCCTCCCTACACACACACCTTGGTATAGCCCCAAGGATGACCAGTTTACCAGGTAGGCATGGCTGAAAACAGCATTCATCTCAACAGACCATAGGTCAGAGGATTTCAGAAATATGAGTAGCATTATGTATCATTTGGGCTAATTTCTTCATTGTATTTAATGCCTCTCATTCCACAGTGGCTCCTCGATGCCTCACCCCCACCCTCCACTGACTCTCGTTACCTGGAGTGACAGGGCTTTGGCATTAAGGGAAGAGAGAGGAAGTAGACACCAGAAGTGAAGAGAGATGCAGTTCCAGTAGTGCTCTGGGTGTCATGTCAAAGTTGGGGAAGCAGTAAGCTTGGCTTCTGAATCCACCCACATTGCTATGCTATGGCTATGCTACTTAAAGTCAGAAGCAGACCAGCAACCCTGCCAGTAACCAGACAACTGGCGCTAGGAAATACATGGTTCTACATTACCTGTTTACTTATCAATTCTGTGCCAAAAGAAAGAACACAGTCTAGAGTATCCGAGCATACCTGTCTGATGAGTGGACCGTTATCTCGATTACCCTGTCACATGACTAGGACTAATTGGAAGATATCCAATGCCAAGGAGGAAGAAGAATTGGCCAGTAGATAGATCTTGAAAGCAATTATGATAGGGTAAATCCACAAATCTCTTGATAATGAGCTAGTGATTCCCCACAGAAAGAAGCAAAGCTAAGGGAAGGATCACCAACTCTCAGAACCACAGAGAGCACAGCCCTCACTGAATTCTTCTGCCTAGTGAAGAGGGGCACAAACTACCTAGGAGAATGTGGGACCCCCAGGGCCATGTCCTTTTGCAGAGCAGGATTGGTTAAGTAAACATCAATACAACCTGGTGATGAAATTAGAGATGAGAAAAGTGAGCCCCAAACAGTGAACTTAGAAATCACACAACTTTCACTTTGCAGAGACAGATCTGGGAAGTCAGCTCTTCTGATATTTTACTCAATATAATTTCCAAGGCACTGGATCCTCCATGAGTCCATCAGACTATTCACAAATAGGCAAATTTATTTGTACTTACTCTTCTCTTCTGTCCTGGCATGAATTTAGTCATATCCAATTGGTACCACATTGGAGTAGTGGGCAGCCTTGCCAGTGCCCTTGAATAAACAAAATAGTCATGAGGAAAGCACTCAAATGCAAGAGAGACAAGATAAGGTCCTGATCACTGTCAATGTCTGCATGGTATGGTTATTAATATGGATGTCAATTTAATTAAAAAATAACTTAGCAACCACCTGCTAAGTGTAAGACAGCTGTCTAAGACAAGTTTCAGCACAGGTGTTGATTTTTATTGGTTAATGGAGTTTCCTCTTCAATGGAATCATCTGTTCAAGACCAAAAATAAAGTGTAAGATGCTGCTCTAGGTGATTGGGATTCAAAAAGAGATACTGCATAGACCCTGTTCTCATGAAACCTTCAGACCACTGAAAGGCAAAGACGTATACAAGTAATTCAAATACAAAGGAGAATAGGAGAAAATGTATTTGAGGTCCTTTCTACTCCTAACTGTCCAATGCTAGTACTTTTTGAAGGAGGTAGTAATTAAGCTCCCAGTAGAAATAATTTCAAATAATTCAACAGATACATGTTTTTTAACCTGGATACTACATGTAAGGCATTAAGTAAAAAACTGGCGATGGAGGATGGGAGGACCGGAGGGTGGAATCAGATTGGGAACCACAATTCAGGGCTGAGTTTTAGTGATAACTACATAAGAAGTTGGGCCTGCTTAGACAGCAGACAGCCATCAAGGCAAGTAGGTGAGAAAAGAGACCAGGACACTTAAGCCTTTGACAAGATCATGTGGGATCATTTAAAGTTAAAAAGGGACTCCAAGTCTAACCCTCTTGGTTTATAGATGAGGAAAGTGAAAGGATATATGGTTTACCTGGCCACAGTAATTTATAGTAAATTATTTATATATAGTAAATGATTTATAGTAAAGCCAATGATTATATATAAATAGTAAAGTGAATATATAAATATGTAATATATATTTATTAATTTATATAATTTATAAATATATAAAATATATATATATAGTAAAGTAAATGATTTTATATATATATATATATATATATATATATATAGTAAATGATTTATAGTAAAGCCAATTACAGACTCAAGTTTTCTGACTTCAAATCTAGGGTTCTTTCCACTGTACCACTGTTTCTATTGCTGTAATATAATGCAAAGGAGATTGAGAATTGCACATCTCACTTCTTGAAGGGTGAACCAGACAATAAGCAAATGTCTCCCCCTGACTATCCTGGAGAACCTTCAGCACTTGGATTAATGTGCCACATCAGGCCATGCACTAAGTCCAGAACAAAGGAGATGATATTCCCACAGTACTTCGCTCTAATCAGAACACATCTTGAGCCTTCTGTTCAGTTCTAGACGCCATATTACAGCAAGCTACCTTGATAAACTGGAGATCCTCCAAATGATGACAACAGGGTGATGAAGGGTCTTAAGACCACACCATATGAGAATCAATTAAATGAATTATGGTTGATTTTCCTGAAAAAGAGAAGAATGGGGGTAGGGTATTATTGCTATATTCGAGCATTTGAAGGAGTCTTTATGGAAGAGGGATTAGATTTATTCTACTTGGCTGCAGAGGGGAAAACTAAGAGTAGTAGGGGAAAGTTGTGGAGAGACTAAGACCTATTCAGAAGTGGAATATGCCACCTCTAGTGTAACTCCTGTTACCCCTTTATTAAGGTCTTTGTTGTAGAGCATACAGGACCAGAGAATCTCAGAGCTAGTAGGGACTTCTGAGGCAAAGTAACCCAATTGTTGTTGTTTATGAATCCCCTTTAAACACCCTCACCCTCAGAGTATTAAGGCAGCCTCTCTGCTTGAAGACCTGTGTGGCCCTAAAGAAATCAGTTAACCATTCTGGCCTTCCCTTTGCTCATACATAAAAGGAGCTGGACTAAATGATATCTAAAGTGTCTTCCAAATCTGAGATTCTGTGTAAGGAAGGCTTTATGGGGACATTTACATCTGACTTGTACCTTGAAGAAAGATAAGGACACAGGTGGCAGAAACTGATGGAGCAGGGAGGGGACATTGCATTCTGGGCTTAGAGAATGGCATGAGCAAAGTTAAAAAAAAATAGGTGAGAAAAGCGCAAGAAATTAGTCCATTCTAGCCAGAACATAAAACAGATGAAAGATAGAGTGAGATAAGCCTAAATGAGCAAATTGAAGTCAATTTATGACTGACAGGATCAGGAGTTTATAATTTATTTATTGGGCAATGGGAAGCCTGTGGAGGTTGTTAAATAGAGGAGATATATAATCAAAATTATTTCAAAAAGGTTATTCAAGTAGTGATGGTGAGAAGAAGGGAAGTAAGAAGGGTGTTATAATAGTCTGGGTGAGAGGTTATGAGGACCTAGACTAGGGTTCTTGCAATGGAAATGGAGAAGGGGAAGGACACAAGAGATGTTGAGGAGGATAAATTTATAGGATCTGGTAACTGATTGGATGTGGGAAAAGTCATAAATGACTGATGCTTCAAATCTCAGTTATTAGAGGGTTATTAATCTCCTCAACAAAATAGATAAATTAAGAGAAGGGGAAAGTTTCTGGGAACATGTTGAGTTTAAGATTCCAGTAAGCTATCCAAGTCAAGATTCAGGCAGCTGGAAAGTAGGAAGTAGAGCTTAAGGGAGAGGTCAGGACTGAAGATTTAGGTTTGGTGCCTCAGTCTTTGTTCCTTCTGAGCATGGCTGGAGAGCTGTTAGAGTAGTCATTTGCATAGAGATAAGGGATAGGAACTGATTATTTCATTATCACAGAGAACTTTAAGGTGAGAAAGTCCCTCTGCTAACAAAGGTTGGCACTTTCTATGAAAGTTGTCTTAGCAAGTTGCCTAAAGCAGATGTATCAGACAAGTGGACTTCTGGTCATATTGCAGTCATCAACACTACCAAGATGGCTGAATCTCATTAAATTGTAATTGGGAAACATTTAACAACTTTTTTTAAAAAATACAGTAGAACACAGATAATGTTAATATGTGGTTTTCTAAGTCAACACATAGATCTTTATGTATAGTTTGGTGGCCCTGATTTCTATTTGAGCTTGTTAACATTGTGCTAGAGCACTTAGAGCTTAAATGAATTGCCCAGAGTCACACAACCAGCTTTCTATGTGTGTGCCACATTGTTTCTTAGATCATTTGTATAAAAGTGAACACTGAAGTCAAGGAAATAAATGACCAAGAATAAGAGAACAATGACCAAGAACAATAAATATTCAAGAACAAGAGAACCTAGAGAAGGAAGATGAGAAGACTATGTAGGATAATGGCAAGAAAGGGGAGCAAAGAATTGTCTTCATCTGTACCTCCTGTGGAGGAAGAAAAGGGAATGGAACAAACTTTTATTAATCATATATTATATGCCAGGGAGAATGGGAAGCACTTTATAAATATCATGTCTTAGATCCTCAAAACAACCCTGAAGGTAATTTTTATTATTATTTCCATTTTACAGTTGAAAAAACTGAGTCAGATAGAATTTAAGAGATGAGCTAAATCACATAGTTGGTGTATATCTGAGGTCAGATTTGAACTCAGTTCTTCCTGATTTCAGAAAGAGCTCTCTATCTGATTCATCACCTACCTACCTAGCGATGGAAATGGTGGTGGTGGTGGTGGAAGATTGATGAGAACAAAGGGAAAGGTCAGATAGGAGGGGAATAGGTAATAGGAAAGGACAGGTAGAAGGCTAGAGGCTGATGGTAGCAACAATGGTCAGAGGCTAGCATGGGCAGGAGTAATGAGTTCAGGAGAGGCATTTCTGGCATGTCCCAAGGCAATTCTGTCTTGTACCCAGATCTCATGTATGTGCGTGTGTGTATGTGTGTGTGTGCAAGTAGAAATCACGCTTGTCCAAATTAAGTCTTGTAGCTTGCTCATCTGAGTGCTTATATAAGAATGTAATTACCACTATAATTCAGGTCATCATTGTTGCCTAGGTCCCAAGCCTGTGAGCAGCACAAGGAAGCCAATGAATAAAATGGTCAATAATTTTAACCAAGTCCTACTGAAAACAACAACAGCAAATCATCCTGGATAACAGCCAGCTTCCAGTGGCCTCTCCTTGTTGCTCCTTGCCACAGGCAAAAAAATGTCTGGATCAGCCTCAGAAAGAAGGAATTCTTTTGGAAATGGGCCAAGTATGAAATCCATTTAAATGGATCCCAGTGTTGCTTGATCCAGACACACTGTGCCACTGTCCTACGGAAAGACCCTTTGTTACTTCTTCCACACAAACAACCCAATTTGTTCAAGAGTTTCTCACACTAGGGACCCCGGTATGTCTTAGCAAATAGCAAAATGTAAGAAGATAATATCCTTCCTGCTTCTGCTGCTAAGCACCTTCTGGAGTTGTTGTTCATGGCACAGCAGAATTGTAAGACTAGGATTCAAGAAATCTGGGTTCCAGGCCCAATTTTGTCACTAGGTATATATTGGGAGAGTTATTTTATCTTCCTGGTCCTCAATTTCCTCATCTATAATATGAAGGGGGTTGGCTCACACAATACCTAAGGTCTCTTTTAGGACCTTGTCTCATCAATCATTCCCTCTTTCTCTTTTATCTTCAAATACTTTCATTCTATTGGCTCCTTCCCTACTGATTACAAACATGCTCTGGTCAACCTTGACCTAAAAATGAATCAGCCAACCTTACCTTCACACTGCTACCTCCCCCAAGCAAGCGACTCTTTTCTCATTCACTGCCAAACTTCTAGAAAGGGTAATTTGACATTTTATTCCTCGACTTCTTCATCATCCATATATCCTTCAGTACCACCCCCACCACCCCTCACTGCCAATCTGACTTCTACTCCCCGTTCCTCTAGTGAAATTGCTCTCTGAAATTACCAGTGAAACTTTATGCACCAAATCCAACAGTCTTAGTCTTTTCTCTTTCCTGAAACATTTGGCATTGCTTCCTAACCTTTCCTTAACACTTTTTTCCATCCATGGCTCCCATAATGCTCCCCTCTCCTGTTTGTCTTTACTACCTACATGACCACTCCTCCATTTTATTCACTGGTTCAGGGGTGGGGAACCTGTGGCCTTCTTGATCCTTGGGTGCAGCCTCTAGACTGAGTTTTACAGAACAAATCCTTTTATTAAGGGGATTTGTTCTGTGAAGTTTGGATACAGTCAAAGGGCCACACTTGAAAACCTAGAAGGCCACACGTGGCCTTGAGGCTGCAGGTTCCCCACCCTGTGCCTGGTTCATCTTCCTTCTGCTGATCCCAAATGGTGGCATCCCCTAAAATTATGTATTCTGCCTTCTTTCCATTGTCTATAATGTTCCACTGGTGGTCTTTTCTACAGAGGGGGAAGGTGGAGAAGGGAAGGTTAATCAACAAAGGGAATTCTCAGGGAGGAAACTCCCTTGATCACAATAGCTCTGCAAATGATCAGAAATTTGCAGTCTTAGAGAGTCGCCTTGGGCACTGGAAGTTAAAAAACATGCCCTGGGTCACACAGACCATGTGTGTCTGAGCAGGACTGGAAGCCACATTTTCCTACACTGAGGCTAACCTCTATCCACCACACTACCCTGCTGCTAAAATGTTCATCCAACCATGTCACCTCCCCCATTCCTACTCCAGTGGCTCCCCATTACCTCCAGGACCAAATATAAAATCCTCTGCTGGAAATTTGAAACTCTTCACAACATGGACCCTTCCTACTTCCAATTTTCTTATATGCTACCCACCTCTGATGTCGTCCTACTAACCTATCTAATATTCCTTGCATGTGACATTGCATCTACTATTTCTCTAGCTTTTCACTTATCATTCCCCATGCTTGGAATGTTTTCCCTCCCAAACTCTGTTTCTTAGAATCCCTGGCTTCCTTTAAAATTCAGCTTAAGTGCCAGCTCCTCTGTTGCTGTTCAGTCATGTCTTGGTGACCCCATTTGGGTTTTCTTGACAAAGATTTTGGAGAGCTTTAACACTTTCCTTCTCCAGACCATTTTACATATAAGGAAACTTTAGCAAACAGGTTTAAATGACTTGCCTAGAGTCACACAACTAGTAAGTGTCTGAGGCTGGATTTGAACTAGGAAGATGAGTCTTCCTGACTCCAGGCCCAGCACTCTATCCTTTGTACCACCTAGCTGTCCCTTAGGAGGCCTTCATTAGTTCCTCCAGTTGCTTGTACTATCCCCTCTTGTAGCAGCAAGCACCCCACCATACACAGGGTGGCTGCCAACACAGGTTCTTAGATCTGATTTTGTAAAGGAAAGCAACTCAAAATGGGTTAACAATCTTGCTTTAATCAAATATATGTCATTTACCTAGTTCAGGGGGAAAAGGTCAACACCCCAAACTTCAGAGAATACAAACAAGTTACAAGCAGACAACAAATACAGAGAAACATCAGCAGACAGGCTTCCAACTGTCTGACCATTACATCCATACCTAGTAAGTTACCAGAGAGGGGAGCATCAACATTTGGGTTTTCAAAGCCGGGGCTCAACGGCTGCCCAGAAACTCATCTGGTCAAATCACACAACACTTCTCAAAGTAAGCCCCAAAGCAAAGCCTCACATCAGGTTTTATATAGCCTTCTCCTGGCTCAGAGAATGTCACAACCCTCTTGACCCACTGCCCAATCACAGAGCAGCAAGGTGTGGGAGGTCCTGAAAACCAAGCCTGCCAGCACAGGCTCCAGGTGCACTTAAGCCTATCAAAGGGCCTAAGGGCAGGGAAGATCTTAAATTCCATAACTACAATAAAATAGCTATAATAAAATTCCCATAACACCTCTAAGGTTACTTTCCCATTACTCTGTATTTATCTCATATGTTCTGACTTTTATATCGTCAACTCTGAAAACAAATGGTCTTGGCATGGGGATCCTGATAATATGTTGTCTTCCTTAATAGAAGGTAAACTCCTTAAGACCAGAGACTGTTTTGTTTTGTTTTGTTTTCCCCTTGTACTCCTAGTACTTAGCATAGTTACTGGCAGGGAACACACACTTAATAATGCTTGTTAATTGATTGAAGACACTCTACAATCTGTCTCTAATTGACCTGCCTCATTTATTTCACCCCATATATACTTAAATATGTGTGTATGTTTCTCATATATACATGTACATATACCTGTGTGTATGTGTACATACACACACACACATACACATACTTTATAAGTTCCAATCAAACCATACTCAAAGACATTCTCCTATTTCATCCTATGCTCTCCTGCCCCCATGCATTCATTCTTACTATGTCTTATGCATGGAATGTATTTCCACTTCATCTCCACTTGTAGTTATTTCTCTCATCTGTCAAGGTCCAACTCAGATGTCACCTCCTCTTCAATGAAGTTTGAACTCTGAAAATGATCACTAGCTCCTTATAAGACATTTTAATAACACTTTTATATATATCATTTTATATATGCCAGTATTTTTACATCATTCTTACTGGTTTTTATGACTTTAAGTTTCTTGAGGACAGGGACTTTATCATTTTCATTCTTATTTCCTTACAAACTAGCACAGTGCTAGCACATGAGTAATAATTTGTACACATTTGTGGAATTGAATTGAATTGAATTCCAGTTTCAAATTCTATAATTTCATGAAGATTGAATTTGGTTTAAAAAATCAGAAAAATAAGGAAAGAAAAATGAGGGACTTAAATTATCCTCAAACTTGAAAATCAACTCTTGAGTAACTGAGAGTTATTTGCAACAGTCATTTACAATTTCTTTGGTATCTCTCCTACCTTGAGACTTTTCAAGAGAATTGAAATGAAGTAAAATAAAGTGAAATCAATTGTATTGGATTGGATTAAGTGCACTTGGTCTATCCCCCCAAAAAACACCTGCCTGACTCTTTCTCAGCATCCTTTACTAAATCACTATCCAAAACACATCCTCTAATGTGTGAGTGTATCACTGGGCCAAGACATGCTAGAGGGGTTCCTACAAGATCACAAGAGCTAATTGTTAAATTTTCAGGGAGATCATTTACACCTGGGAAATGGGCAAATGCCACATACCAGGGCTTAATTTGTTAATTTATTGATGGATTAGACTTAAGAAAGTGATGGAGAGCACATTAATGAGGCAGGTTAAACTTAAAAGTGTGTTGGACATACATTTTTTTCAAGGTTTTTCTTTTGTTTCATTTTGTTTTGGCTTTTGGAGAGTCAGTTGCTAATCACTTACAACACACTCCTGACTTGTGATGTCCTCTCTTATCTCTCTATAGCAAGGGGGGAACCTGTGGCCTCAATGTAAGCCCACATGTGGCCTTCTAGGTCCTCAAGTGCAGCCCTTCGACTGAAGTCAAACTTCATAGAACAAATCCCCTTAATAAAAGGACTTGTTCTGTAAAACTTGAACTCAGTCAAAAGGCTACACCCAAGGACCTAGAAGGCCACATGTGGCCTTGAAACCACAGGTTCCCCGCCTCTGCTCTATACTCCACCAATAGGTAATTATCATCACTATTCAGATGACTCCTTGAATTCGTATTTCCAGCTCTATTGTCCACTGGGTTCCAGTCCCACATCACCAAATTCCTACTGGACATTTCGAATTAGATATGCTGTGAGCATCTCAAACTAAAGTGTCCAAAACTGAATTCATTACTTTCCTCCTGACACACCCCTTTCCTAAACCCCCATATTTCTGTTAAGGGAGCTACCACCCTTTCAGTCACCCTCAACTCCTCATTCTCACTCAGCTGACATAAATAGACTCGATCGATAAATGCTGTTGTTCCTAGATCTACAGAATCACATCTGTTCCCTTCTCTCTACACACCAACCACCACTCTTGTTCAGACCCTCATCACCTCTCACCTGAACTATTTCAACAGCTCACCAATTTGTCTTGCTTCCTCAAGTCTCTTTATTTCCCCATTTGTCTTCCATGTAGTTGTCAAAGTGATTTTCCTAAAGTGTTATTTGACCACATCACTCTTCTACCTAGTAAACTATAGTGGCTGTCTATCACCTCCAAGATCCCTATATATGCTCATTTGTTAGAAATCTGGCCTCAAACTACCTTTCCATTCTCATTATATGTTACACCTTCCACAATACTACAATCCACTCGTTCTGACCTTCTAGCTATTTGCAATACTCAGGCTTCCATCATCTTCTGCTTCCCTACTTTGGGGCAGTTAAGTGACACAGGGGATATAGTACTGGGTTTGGAATCTGGAAGATTCATCTTCATGAATTCAAATCCTGCCTCAGACACTTACTAGCGCTGTGACCCTGGGCAAGTCACTTAACCCGTTAGCCTCAGTTCCCATCTGTAAAATGGACTGGAGATGGAAATGGCAAACCATTCTAGGATCTTTGCTAAGAAAACCCCAAAATGGGGTCACAGAGAGTTGAAGATGACTAAAAAATACTGAACTTCCCTACTTCTGTGCTAGCTGTCACCCATAACTAGGTTGTATTATCTCCTCCCCTCTGCTCTCAGAATCCCTAGCTTCTTTCAAGGCTCAACTTAAAAGTAACCTTCTGCATGAGACCATGTCTGATCTCCCCAACTGCTAGCACCTTCCCTCCAGAAATCACTTTATGGTTATTTTGAATATACATCTATGTATACAGCCTAGACTATAAGCTCTCAAAAGCACTTTTATATTTGTTTCCCCAAAATAGGTACTATGGTATGCTTGGCATAATGTAATAATTTACTAAATTATTTAGTCAATTAATCGGTTAATTAATTAGCTAATTGAAATGCATGTATTAAGAGTTTACTATGTACCAAGCACTGCACTAAACACTGGGGACAAAAATACAAGAGTGAGACAGTCCCTGCTTCCTCAGAGGAGACACAACACATATAAGGCAGTGGTGGCCAGCAAAGATTCACAGGGATGGTAAGTGGAATAACAAGACAGCTCATGAGCATGCCCTTTCCGAAGGCAACTGTAGTACTGATAGAATTGTTGTTATTCAACTGTTTTCAGTCATGCCTAATTCTTCCATGACCCAAATGAGATTTTCTTGGCAAAGATACTGGAGTGGTTTGCCATTTCCTTCTCTAGCTCATTTTTCAGGTGAGGAAACAGAGGCAGTGTGAAGTGACTTGTCCAGGGTCACATGGCTACTGTCTGAGGTCAGATTTGAACTCAGGCCTTTCTGACTCTAGTCTGGGGATACTATCCACCACCTAGCTGCCCCCATTGATAGAAACAGTCTTAGAACAAGAGGTGGGAAACTAGAAATGGGGGAGGGAGAACACATGGTGGCAGCAGAGCAGAAAATAGCCATGATAAAGATGAGGAGGCCTGGCCCAGGAAATATAGAATTAAGCAACTTGCACTCCTATATAGTTTGTGGTGGTTTGGCTTAAAGGGTGGAACAGCAGCAAGGTGAAAAATGACTAAAGCAAGGATGAAAACTAATAGTTCCCAGTAGTATAGGGTGCTTGTTGATTCACTGATCGATTAAATAATAATATCTCACTTTTTATCTTGTTTGAAGATTCATAAAATGCTTTTCTCATAACTCTGGAAGGCAAGAAGGTACATATAATAACCCCATTTTCCAGTTGAGTAAACTGAGCCTCAAATTAGTTACTTGTCCAAGATCATATAGTTAGTAAGTGGCAAAGACAGGACTAATAGTAATAGCTAACATTTATATAGCGCTAAGAGGCTACTAGGTGGCTGGATGGATAGAGCGCTGGCCTTGGAGTCAGGAAGAGCTGAGTTCAAATCTGTCTGGAGACATTTACTAGCTGTGTGACCTTGGGCAAGTCACCTAATCTCTTTTTGCCTTAATTCACTGGAGAAGGAAATGGCAAACTACTCCAGTGTCTTTGCCAAGGAAATTCCATGGACAGTATGGTTCATGGAGGGTCACAGAGAGTTGGATGTGACTGTGCAACAACAATATAGTGCTTATCATATGCCAGGCATTTTACAATTATTCTCTCATTTGATCCTCACAATAATCCTAGGAGGAAGGTATTATTATCCCCTTTGATAAATGAGGAAACTGAGTCAGACAGTGGTTAAGTGACTCGCCCAGGGTACTACTCCTAAGTGTCTAAAGTTAGATTCTAACTCAGTTATTCTTGAGGCCAGGCCCAGCACTCTATCCACTGTGCCACCTAGCTGCCTAGAACACAAGTCGTATGATTCCAATTCCAGCACTTTCTACCACACCATAGAGCAACTGACGAAGTGTCCTGCTGATCCACTGAACTCAGCACCTGCTCAGGTCAGTCAAACTGAATGTGAGAGAGAGTAGCAACCTGGAGCCCCCAACCCAAACCTTAACTTTAAGTGAGCCTATAGAATTGCACTGGATGTGACCTGACACTTTGGTGAGTGGCCAGGGAATTTGTTATTCATGATACTTATATGTCTAGAATTCTAAATGTCCTGTCATTATTAATTCATTGGGTATTCATTGTAATTATCCTACTTGTAATGAATTCATTTGGTATTAATTTGGATGTCATATGTACAGTACTTCCATAAGAATTACCGTATGATTCAGCATTAATTAATCTATCTTTAAAGTGAAATGTTAACAATCAATTCATATTACTTGGATCCTTAAACTGCTGGCAGAGCTTTTATTATAATTATTATTATTTATGAACTATAGAGAGTATATGATGATATTTGCACTCACAGTTTTCTCCCACCAGCTCCTTATTTTAATCTATATATCACCACAGCCTTGCCAAATAGATTTGTCCAATCAATATACCAATGTCCTTATCTCTCAAGATGTCACCTTGTATTTGCGGTTGTTAGCCCATCATTACACATAAAGAGCTGCTTCGAGAGTAGCAAAACATCATACTTTTATTCTATATTCATCCCAGAGACCCTCCAGGTGGAAGAAAGGATAAGCACAATTTGGTTCTGGGAAAAACCTTTTAGGAAGAACATTTACAAACTGGAATAGATCCAAAAGAAGATGACCAGTATTTTGAGAGGCCTAAAAGTTATATCATACAAGGTGGGTTGAAGGAACTAGGGATAATATCTAGCTTAGAAAAAAAAAAAAACAGAGGGGAATTTGATCACTGTCTCCAAGTATTTAAGGGTTGTCATATGCAAGAGTGGCCCAAAGGGCAGCAGAAAGTTGTATGGTAAATATTGCTCTGTTTAGGCCAAAAGAATAGAATTAGAAGCACTGGGTAGAAGTGGCAGTCCCTTCCACTGACTGGCTAGTAAGAAGCTCCATTTTAAGGGAAATGCCCAAGTCAGCCATGTTTCATTCCCCCATCCCTGACTGTCCAGACTTTCTCCACCATGTCTCAGTTCATGGACCTTCTCCTTCTTTCCATTTTTAAAGTTTTCCTTGGTAGGTTGTTTTCTCCCATTAAAACATACATTTTATTTTATGGGCAGAAGTTATCTTTCTTTCTACTTGTGTTTATGTGCCCAGTCTTTAGAACAACAGTACCTGGCACTTCATAAATACTTCTTGACTTGATGTGACATGGCTAGCAAAGAGAGAGATTCAGGTTTGATGTAAGGAAAAACATCCTAACAATTGGACCTGTCCAGAGCTGGACTGAACGGTTTTGGGAGGTAGTTAGTTTCTTTACACCGGGGATGTTCAAAGAAAGGTTTGAGAACTATTAAGCCTCTTTCTAAGACTTTTCCAACTCTGAGAATCTATGCTTCCTTCCACAGTAGGAAAAGGTTTTCTGGATCACCAAACAAACCTTGGAGTATATGTAATTCCCACATTTTGCACAAATGCCAAAGCCCACTGACATTAAAATGAGATTTCTTTGGAGAAAAAAAATAATCTATACTTGGAGTTATTTTAACTCACCATGGTTATGTCTACAAATTATCAAACATCTAGATGAAAACTGAAAAATGCAGTCTGTCATTCAGATTTTTTCACATTTCATCCAAATATTCAGTATCCTATAGACACAGTCTATAAATTTTCTTTGGACTGAGCAATGGCTTAGAAGAACAAAAAACAAGGTAACTGAAAGATGTTCAAATACAGAATGGAACAGCTACTCATACTGAGCTTGATATTTAGAAGGTTCTTCAGCCTCAAAAGAGAGGTTTTGGCTAATAGGTCACCATGAAGGATTTAATTTCCATCGAAAGCTCCATAGGTAACTCCAAAGCCAAGGTAGTATACATAATTTTTTTTTTTTCTGAGCTAGAGAATTCCTTTGTTACATAGATCTATTTTTGTACCAACTTTGGAGGTGCAACCAGCTGCTACATTCTCTTCAATGCTTGATTACCCAGTCCTGGGAGTCGACATCTAATGTCTACTGATTTCTTTTTAATTCAAGATTGGGAGGTGGGAAGATGAACTACGTCCCTCCCCCCTAACCCCAACCCATCCCCACTGACATACAACCTAGCATTTTGCATTGGGACAGTGAATAGCGTATTGTAAAATGCAGAATTAATATTAATGCACATTCTTCGTGGCTTTTATCAAGAGCACCGTGCGAGGCTCCTTGAAAGATTTTTTTTTGTCCCCTTCTTGGGCTATGACAGTATGATGTATATGATCTATCATGCTCATTTCCTTCATGCATTCTTTGTCCTATTGGAGCAGACTCAAAATGATGGTAATCTTATGAAAACTCCACATGATTTGTTTATTACCAAAGGTTTATTTAAGGCTGTCATCATGACCTATATCCATTAGTAACCTCACAGATTCTTAAAGGGACATCAGTCCCATTACCTATTATTTTCAGCTCTGCCGTTTTAGCAAAAGGTGTTATCCAAAGTGCCTTTCATAGATGTTTATTTTTACCCACTCCTATACTATTCACAACTCAGACTTATTGCACTGCCTGGGTTTGCAATGAGATCTTGACCCCTTCCTTCTCCACACCCCAAAAAGGTTTAACACTGACCCTGACACAGAAAGTCAAATGAGGAAGATCACCATGGTTCTTTCTGGAGTCTTACTGGATCAGGCTTCTGAGAGCCAATTGCTAAATCTTCGGTGTGTCCATTTAGACCTTAGAGATCTTAATTTATTGCCTTGTTGATTGTCTAGACTTAAGAAAACGATGGAGAAAATGTTAATGATAATGCAGAATAAATTTTAAAGTATGCTAGGTGAACATTTCCTTTCTCCTCACCCCCAGAAAGCTGGTTGTTAAATATCTATCAGCACACTCTTGGATTTGATCCTCATGGGACCAGATTGTTGTTTGTCCTTTGTTCTCAAAAAGGACCGATCGATGACATCAGACACCAAGAAATAGATGTTTCGACTAGCAAGTGAATTGGATTTAAGTGAGGCAGAGCTGTGCAAAATCAACAGCCTCACTATCTATTCCAGAGTCCTAGGGGACATAGGTCAGGATGACTAGCAATGGCCCATGGGACCAGATAAGCTAGATCTGAAAGAGACCTTAATGATCATTTCATCTGATCCCTTCATTTTCAGGCTTAGAAAATGAGGCCCTGGGGTAACTAGGTATGGCAGTGAATAGAGCACTGGCCCTGGAGTCATGAGGACCTGAGTTCAAATCTAGCCTCAGACACTTAACACTTACTAGCTGTGAGATCTTGGGCAAGTCACTTAACCCCAATTGCCCTGCCTTCCCCTCTCCAAAAAGCCAAAAAGAAGAAAAGAAAATGAGCTCCAGAGACTTTAAACCATCTTGTCTAGATGCTCACACAGCTAATAAAGGGTATTTGTAGGATTCAAACCCAAGTCTGCTAACTCCACACCTTATGACTTTTCTACTTTACCGTTCTGCTTCTCATGAACTGGCCTTGCAGAGAAGTGTTTATTTTCTAACACAGAATGAAAAAAACAAATCCAGTACAAAATTGTATTTGATAGCTCTTATCTGCTGACCCAACATATAACACAAGATAGATTAGCTGCTGTGTTTGTTGTGTTTCACAGACATCAAAGGAGGGTAACTTCCAGGAGGACTGAGAATGCCCCCTGGAATGGACGGGGCTCCCACATGCCCGTGTTTTCAAGTATGGAATCCAAACATTTGACCCAGGACCCTCTGGGGGAAATTTCTGCACTTAACAAAAAAGGATCAGGAGTTCTTAAAGCACATCTATGAGCAAGGCATTGCTTTTCAGTATTGGAGCCTGTTTTGGTGATAAATACAGGTGAGTTCAGTCCACCCCACTTAGACAGGCCTTCAGCTCCACAAAGCCTCACTCATTAGCCGCTAAAGGTGCCACTAAGGCCTAGCAAAGGTCATTCTTTCTTTTGAAAGAAATGGAACAAACTTCAAGGCATGACTCTATTTCCTGCTCCTCTTTCAAATTCCCTGAGCAATAGGACCCTGGTTCTATCTGGGCCCAGGCTCATGATAGACAATGATCACTGAATCAGAGAGCTTAGCAATAATCACTAACACTAATCTAGTGTTAAGGTTTGCAAAATGAGCTACACGCATTATTTTATTTGACCCTCACAACAACCCCATGATGTAGGTGCCATTATTATCCTCATTTTACAGAAGTGTAAACTTAAGCTCAGTGTATTGTTGCTGTTTTGTTTTTTTTTTTTTGGAGGAGGAAGGTAGGGCAATTGGGATTAAGTGACTTGCCCAAGGTCACAGAGCTAGTTTTGTGTTAAGTGTCTGAGGCCGGATTTGAACTCAGGTCCTCCTGACTCCAGGGCCAGTGCTCTATTCACTGTTCCACCTAGCTGCCCCAGCTCAGTAAGTCTTAATAATTGTGGCCCTTCCCCTTATAAAACATGAAAGCTCTTTGATCACACCAACCAACTATGGCAATACATTCTTATCTATATACTTTAATCTTTATTTCTAATTTTCCTAATAGAAATATGATGTGCCTAATCAAGTATTCCTGATACTCCCTTCAGGAAACTTTTATAACCCAAAACACTGGATAGAATCATAGATTTAAAGCTTGGAAGGAAAGTCAGAGACTATCAAGTTGAATCCCTTTATTTTACAGAGGAGGTAACTGAGGCTAAGAGAGGTTAAAAGTCTTACCCAGAATCACATAATAAATAAATATCTGACACAGGATTTGAACTCAGAACTTTCTGGCCCTAAACCCCATACTCTATTCACTGAGACACATAGCTATGGAGATTTTCTTAGGACTTACTCTGGGTTTTCCTGACTAGTTATAATACCAGTTTTCTTTTGCTTTTTCAGGGCCTTTCTCCTTTTCATCCCACTGTTTTTACTTTTGCCCCTCATGAGTTCATGTCCTTTTCTGCTAGAGATTCACCTTCTGCTAGAACTTACCCTGGGAGAGTGGAAATGGATGATAAATCTTTGTCTCCTTCTAATCACAATCATGGAAACTACAATGTATTAGAACGTCGTGTTTGTAAGAGTTTGAGTCTATCAGAAGGAAAATGTCTTACATATTAATTATTCAATTCAACAAATTTCTGAATACCTACTACATACAGGTTACAAACTCAGAAGAATCAAAATTGCAAGTAACCCAAAGGGCAGTTTGGGTGGTTTCAAGGCAAGCATAAGTAGATTAAAATGTGTTACCAAAAAATAAATTGCTCTTGAGAAAGGGTATAAACTACATTTTTGAGTTCATATGTAACCAAAGAAGGAGATGGGCTGGATAATTAGTGAAGATAACTCATGTATAACACTGGTGTTCACAATATACCCAAAGAACCAAAGTTAACTCTCTGCCATGTTGAATAGGTCTCTTATGATAGGTTTAAATGGACAAGAATGAACATCTCATAGGATGACGGGGTGAGAAGACATGAATGGTTTATAATTTATGCTGATGTAGGGAGTACCCACTAATAATATCTTAGATACAAATTACATATGCCACTGTACCATGAATACACTGTGGCAGGTGTGTTGAGGAAACAAGAAAGAATGTGGCTCCTGCCCTCAGTAAACTTATAATCTAGAAAAATGGAAGATAAGTATTCCTGGTGTTACTCGCAGTTTAGACAAAGATACTGGTCTATGGAGCTCATTGCTATAGTGTGGCATTCCAGGAACTATAACTTCCATATGCCCAGTTCAGTATACTGCCTCATTACCTTTCCTGGTTTCCTAAAGTGAGCTTCATGTTATTTGGATCTATAGCATTTTTTTCAGGAAATACAAGACATGAAAATAACTAGATGCCAGGCTAAATTTTTCGCTTTTCACAATGATGCTTCATCATTGTCTTAATGACTGACACCGCCTCCCTCAGCCTCCTCTCTTCTCTGATTGAAGGGCTAGAGGGTGGAGTACCCAACTCCTCCCAATGTCTTCCTTTATAAAGGGCAGAAGCTGGATTTTTCAAGCTCACTCCAGTCTGCAACTGCTGCTCTGCCTGGTGTCAAGGCCACAGAATATTATGCCTTGGTTATGAGGACCCCCTGGTTTCTACTAACCCCCATGCCTGCTTTCTGGACTCGTTTCATGTGTTGTCTTTTCCTTCCATTAAAGTATAAGCTCCATGAGGGTAGGGGCTGTCTTTCTCTTTGTTAATTGCATCCCAAGTGCTTAGCACCATACCTGGCACATAGTAGGTCCTTAATAAATGATTATCAGATTAGATCATAACCTTATAGGTATTTTGCTACCCATTCTTCTCCTCAATGGGAAATGGCAAACAGGTTAAATCTAATTTGGAGAGTAAGTGAGGGGGCTGTGTTTCCTATGAACTCATAGTTCATATTTAAAGAATGTTTTGAGGTTTTCAAAGCCTTTTGTATAAACTGATTTATTTGATAGTCACAACAATCTTCTAAGTTAGGTGCTATTTTCAACCCTATTTTACAGATAAGGAAACTGAGGCTCAGAGTCAGTCAATAAGCATTTATTAAGCACCTACTACATACCAAGCACTGTGCTAAGCCTGAGAATAGAAAGGCAAAGAGCTCACAGTCTAGCAGGGGAGACAACATGAAAACAACAACATAACAAACAAAATATATGAATATAATTTAGGAAAGTATATGCATTAAAGGGAATTGAGAAAGGCTTCCTGTGAAAGGCAGGGTTTTTGTTGACACTCTAAGGAAGACAGGAGGTGGAAATGAGAAGGGAGAGAATTCTGACATGTGGGACAGCCAGTGAAAATGTTCAGAGTCAGGAGACGGAGTATGGTGTGCAGAGAACAGTAAGAAGCTAACATCATCAGATTGCAGAGAATATGGGGGTGGGGGAGTAAGGAGTAGGAAGACTGGAAGTGTAGGCAAAGGCTAGGTTATGAAGGGCCCAAAAAAAGCCAAACAGAGGATGTTATATTTGATCCTAGATATGAAAGGGAGCCACTGGACTTGAGAGAGTGAGTATAAGGGAATGAGAAAGTCAAGCCCGAACTTTAGGAAGATCAACGTGACAGCTGAGTGGAGGACAGACTGAAATAAGGAGGAGCTTGAGGCAGAGATTAACAAGACGGCCATGGCAATGATCCAGGAGTGAGGTGATGAGGGCCTGAACCAGGGTGGTGGCAGTGTCAGAGGAGAGGAGATAAAGGGGCATAGAGGAGAGATATTAGAGAGGCAAAATGACAGGACTTAGCAACAGATTGGAATGGCGGGGGGGAGGGGAAAGGCAACGGGGGGAGGGAGAAAGTAAAGAGTCTGTGATGATATCTAGATTTGGGACCTGGATGTAAAGGAGGATGGTGGTACTTTCAACAGTAATAGGGAAATTTGGAAGAGGAAAGAATTTGAGAGGAAAGGATTTCCTATTTAGTATTGGACATGTTGAATTTAAGCTATTTCTATGGGACATCTAGTGTGAGGTACCTAAGAGGCAGATGGAGATATGTGGCTGAAGATCATGAGAGTGTTTGGGGTTGGATCTCAATCCTCATCCTTTTTGGTTTCTTTGAAGTCTTTGACACTGTTGACTGCCCTTTTCTTGATTCTCTCTTTCTCTAAGTTTTCATGGCATTTCTCTCTTCTGGCTCTCCTACCTTTATGCCCACTCATTCTATGTATTCTCCATTGGATTTTCATCTATATCTTGCCTGCTAAACATGGCAGTTCCTTAAATTTATCCTTGAACCTGTTCTCTTCTTCCTCCATACTATTTCACTGGGTGATCTCATCAGCTTCTGTGGATTCAATTATCATTTATTTCTGTGCAGTGATTCTTGGATTTATTTATCCAGTCCTAATCTCTCTCCTGACCTCTTGTCGTTCATTTCCAACTGCCTACTAAATATATCAAACTGGACATGTCTAAGACTGAACTCATTCTCTTTTTACTCAAACCCTCCTCTCTCCTAAACTTCCCTATTGCTGTCAAGAATACCATCATCCTACACATTACTCAGACTCTCAAGTTAGGTGTCACCCTTAACTCCTCACTCTCTCTTAATCCCCATATCCAATCAGTTGTGAATTCATTTTTGCTTTTGTAAAATCTTTCATATTTGCTTCCTTCTCTCCTCTGTCATTGCCAACACCTTGGTGCAGTCTTAATCTCTCTTTCCTCTCTCTCTCTCTCTCTCTCTCTCTCTCTCTCTCTCTCTCTCTCTCTCTCTCTCTCTCTCCCCACACACACACACACACTCCCTGCCCTTCTACCTGTTCCCAATTAAGTAGGAATAATGATGATGATGACAATAGTGGTGATAATATCTGCCATTTCTATAACACTTAAGGTTTGCAAAGTAATTTTCACACATTATTTCATGTGATCAGGAAGACCATTAATTTCACCTAACACCCATATAAATACAGGGTCAAAAAATTTTCAGACACCATGAAAGAATCCATAGCCTCTAAAAAAGTAAAATTTTCCCCATCATATGCAAGTAAGAAAAGTAATCCAAAAAGTGTCAGTAAGTCAAATATTTACTAAGTCAAAAAAGTAAGTTGCTGAATTGTGCCCCCTTGACTTGGGGGTACAAAGTGCTTGTATAAAGCTGCAAAGTGTTCTGACCTTCCATGTTCCAAAGCTCTATGATTTATACTCTTTTCACTAAGGACTCGGTGCTGGCAGCTTTCTCTTACATAGGCAATCTTTTCTTCATAGGCATGATAGTGTAGGGAAAGCAGGATTTGGTGGATACAAGGATGGAATTGGAAGATTGTAAACAAGAATTCAGTTCTCTTAGAGAAAAGAAAATATACATTAAACCCCATGTAGACAAAATTATGGATGAGACTTGGGTCTCTGAGATCCATTTCTTTACATTTTTAAAAGCCAGTTGTAATGTCACATCTGAACATCTTAGTTATGGAGGGGGATTTATAGTCACAGCCCTCCTAGTAAAGAAACATAAAATAGCCCTTTTTCTGTGGCAAAACAATTCCAAACACAGCAAAGAGTCTGAAACACCATCTGTTGCTATGTTGAAATGTTTGAATAAGAGGGTGAAAGAGGAGAAGATGGCTGATAAATCGAGGGAGTTCTTATATACATAAATATCCAATCTGAGCTGTCTGCTTGGGAACTGGGAGGTGAAAAAGAACTTTCCTTATGTCCTTATTGGGAAGTTTGAATTCATTTGAAGGCATCTAAGTTTTAAAATGAAGAAGGTAAAAAAAATTGTTTAAGTCAGGCATGTATTTCAATTTGCTAAGACAAGATAGATGAAACAGAATGCCAGAAAAGTATGAAATAATGCATGTTTTAACAGTGCTTTGGGGTCTTTTTCTTTTCATTCCTCAAACACACAAATACTGCTTGGAGGGTTGTTTATTTGTTAAACCATAATTAAATTGGATGTAAATTTAAACCAGTCTCTACAGCAATCTTCTAGTTTGAAATTCCTCCCTGCTGCAACAGAATGTTCCAGGGTTTTCAGAAAGGATATAATAACGATGATGATGATGATGATGATGATGATGATGATGATGATGATGATGATGTAAGCTTGGATCCCAATACTTCTATTCAACTACAAAAATCAATTATTTTTATCTTCCTCCGCAATCATTCCCTAAACGGAGGAAACAAAAGAACTATTAATAATGGAATGATTAACACCTTGTCCTGGGATTTTTTCTATCCGAACTTCATCAAACATTAGAGATGAGAACAAGATCTTAATAAAGGAAGAACAATAATACTCCTAATAAAGAAGGCTAACGAAGAAGACTCAAATTCTCCCTTGGCCTGTTCTCGGGGACCTTCTGGAGCTTGCAGCCCGCGTCTCCTCACAAGGTCCGGCCTCTTCCAACAACAAGAATGCCCCAGAGAGGGGAAGGGCACTTGGTAATGAAAGTGTTGCTACCAAGCTCTGACGGCCAAACAGCGGTTTGATTCAATCGTGCGGGCTTTAATAAAGAAGAATGGGGGCCCAGGAAATCCAAGACAAGGGCCGCGGTTTTTGCAGCAGGAGACAACGGATGTGCCTGCACCTCAAATGTAAATTTCTCCGTGTTGTCTCGGATTTTAAGCCACCCAACAATGCAAAGCCCAAGGGGCTATTTAGGATCCTCGCTAAGACAAACTGTCTTCTTCTGCAGTTTTTAAAGCGACAGATAACGAGCGTTCAGTGGCAATATATGGGCTTTGGGGTTGGGGAGAGAGGCCATCGGCGCCTCCCACGGTGGCTGCCCCGGATCCCGCCCGGGGCAGCCCCCTCAAGTCGAACCTTTTCGCGGTTGGGCTTAGAGTTGGGCAGTATCAATATCAGCCAGTAGGTGGAGCACAAAGCTCCCGGCTCGTCTGGGAGAGCCGGGCTCATTGGCTCGTGTGATTGCTGAGTATTTTGATTCATAAAAAACATAAATTCTAGTAAATGAATAATAACAGTAAAGGGAGATTACTATAGCGCACCATAGACATAAATTTTTAAAACCCAGAAATCCAGATATTTGAGATTATTTAATTTGATTTACGGAATTTGAATAACGGGGTTATGTAATGGTCCATGGCAGGACTATTTAGCTTTTATGGCTTCTAAATGCTTCTCTTTAGGGCGACTGCGCTCCCTTGCACGGTCACTAGAGAACCCTGTCCCCATCTCCAAGCTGTGTAAACAAATTGAGGAGAGAATAATTACACATTGTTAGGAAGGCAATAAGAAGGTATTGAATACCGGGAAAGAGAGCCTGAAGCAGACAGGGGGATAAAACACAGCAAAGTTTGCTTTTTTTCTTCTTCAGGTAATAAAGTTAACTTGAAAATGCCCAGGGACCCGTTTTAAGGACACAATTTAAATGCCTGATCAGAAATCCAGTTGCTTCTGAAGTTGGGGCGCTCATCTGTGTTTTATTTTTGATTGTCCACAGTCACAGAATATTCCTATTGACATGAAAGTGAAAATGAAAGATTGAGTCAGTGGCTCTTTCCGCTGGCTTCAGAACTGCCATGGCAGGGCTTTGTGTGAGGGAGAAATTCAGGCCATCCTTCAATGAAAGAAAATTTATCATGGCTCCTGAAGGGAGAAGAGGAAGATGTCACCTCAGAAAGCAGAGGCCTGTTCAGACAAATGCGCCCAGTCAAGCAGGAGGACATGTACCCAAGTATGCATGTATACCGTATGCATACACAAACGCATGCACATAATGTACACACTCATGCACATACATACATACATACATACATACACCATGCTGTCTGTGTGCCATTCATTCCCCTATTGTTTTCAGTGAGGCTGATTCTGGCACCAGCTCTTTAGCACTTTGGAAGGGCCTTCATTAGCACTGGGAGAGTGTCCAAAAAGAATCCAGAAAAATCAACACATGGCTGCTCTCGTTCTCACGATAAATGACAGCTTTGGTGGAAAAACAACAACAGTAAAGAAGCAAAACAAAAACCAAAAAGCAACAAGAGTAGCAATAATGTGAATGGAGGAAGTCAGACATCACTAACTCTGCCTGGATTTTTTTTCTAATCAAATTTAATTTATTTATTTATTCCATTTTTTTTTAACAACCATATCCCTTTGCCACCAGGCCTTGGGGCACTTTCACACAATTAAAAATATAAATAATGAAAATATTTTAAGAATATTCCAAAAAGAACAGCAGTCACATAAGTCTATTTACTTACACACATGCATACACACACCATAGATCCCTCATATATATTTTATATAGTATGTTATATATATAATATGTGTGCATAGATATACATATCTATATTTTTGGTCATTAGACTATTTTATATATACCTAAATACATGTCACAAACAGAGCCCTTAGTATCCAAAGCTAGGAAAAGAAAGAGACCCTCCTTGAACCTTCTTTGGAAAACAGGCTATTTCCAATTACCTGAATTGGTTTTTTTCTTTTTTTCATTTTTAATTGAAACATTTCATTTTAACATACATATATGCACATATGCATATACCTATTCACATCATATATATATTTTACATAGTACATTACATAATATATTTGCACATGCACACATTTCTCAACCATTAGGCCATTCTATGCATCTTAATATATGTTATTATATCAGTAACCTAGAGTTATGAAACTGGAGGTAAGTATCAAGTCTCTCCTTGAAACTCCCTTGAAAATAGGCTACTTTCAATTACCTGGGGTGCTTTTTTTTTCTTTTCCTTCATATTTTTTAATTGGCACATCTCATTTTTATATGACAGTAAATTATCTCACAGTAAATTTTGGTGATTCTCTATTTGCTAAAAGAAAAGAAAGCCAGTATGCTTTCACTTTACCAAGTTACCTAACATGTTCATCTTGAAACCATTAGTAGGGGCTCACTTGCAGTTCCCAGATGCCATAATAACACATGTGGAGAGAGGTGAGCAAAGAGTTAGAGAACACTAGATCTGGAAGGGGCATTAGAGATGACCTAGTCTAACCCCATCATTTTACAGATGAGGAAACTGAGACAGATTCAAAAAGGGGACATTCTTTTGCTTAAAGTCAGACAACTCAATTCGACAAATATTTATTGAATGCCTAGTATGTACAAGGCCCTTTGCTAGATGTTGTGAATAGAGGCAGAAAGCAAAATAGTTCCTGTCCTCATGGAGTTTCATTCTGCTGGGGGAAGGGAGGCGTAGGATATGACATGTACACAGGTAAGTAAATGCAAAATACAAAGTCATATGAACTAATTTTAAGAAGGAAAGGCTAGTAATGCTGGGGGAATGAGGGAATCAGAAAGGGCCTTCTGGGTTGTTCTTTGAAGGAAGCCAAGGATTCCATGAGGAAGAAGTGAGGAACGAATGCATTCCAGATGTGAGGAAGCACTTTTACAATGAGACAGAGGTGGTAAAAGAAATGTTGTGCACAAGGACCAGCTAGCAGGTTTGACTGGAATAGAAGGTATCTAAAGGGAAATAATATGAAGTGGGACTGAAAAAATAGGCGGAAACAGATTATGGAGTATTTTAAAGGCCAGACAAAGGAGTTTGGTTTTTTTCCTACAAGTAACAGGGAGCCACTGAAGATTTTTGAGTAGGGTGGTGACCTGGTCTAACCTATATTTTAGGAATGTCAATTTGACAGTTGTGTGGGTAATAATCATGAGAGGGAAGAGACTGGATGGAGAGATCAGGTCACCACCCTACTGATGAGGAAGCTATTGAAATAATCTAATTGAGAGGTGATGAAGGTCTGTACGAGAGTAGATGCTGTGTGAGTGAAAAGAGGGGAATAGATGAAATAAATGTTATGGAAGGAGAGGTAAAATGGACCCAAACCAGTAACTAATTGAATACAAGAGATAAGGAAGAAGGAAGAGTCAAGACTGCTTCCAAGATAGCAAACCTGAATAGCTAGAAGGCTGATGGTGTCATACACAAAAATGGGGAATTTTGGAAGAGGGATAAGTTTGGATAAAATGAGTCCCATTTTGAACATGTTGAGCTTGAAATGCCTAGAGAACATATAGGTATTGATATCCAGCAGGATGTTATGAAGTACACCCAGAGTCAAAGTGAGCTATTGCAGCTGAATAGACATATTTGCATGTTTTCTGTATAGGGATGATAATTAAAACTGCAGGAACTAATGTCAGTACCAAGAGAGAAAGTACAGTAACAGGCCAGGATAGAGACAAAGAGAATTTGGTGAAAAGAGGATGATGAACGAGGAAAGGTGATGAAGAAGGAGGGGTCAGACACAGAAGAGGAGAGAGTACTGTCTCAGAAGTAAGGAGAAGAGAGAGCATTTAGGAGGAGGATGTGGTCAATGGTGTAGAAAAGTGGCTGAGAGGTTAAAAGAGGTAAGTGTGAGAAAACACCATTGGAATATTTAGCAATTAACTTTGGGAAAAGCAGTTTCAGACAAGAAGTAAAAATGAGGGAAAAGAGGACATAAGTTTGGACAAAGTTGTCTAGGAGTTTGATAAAGAAAGTGGGGGTAAAAACAGAAAGGAAGAGCAGAAAGAGGGCTGGACCTGGGGCATGAGAACCCAAATTCAAATACTCATTAATTTAAAAAAAAAAAAAGGCCACTCTGCATTGGTAGAAGTTCTTCAATGGGCATTACCTATACCAATAAAATCACAGGCTCAGTTCTGATTCTATTCTATATGCCTGGTACAATTTGAGTTGGATAGAGGGAGAAATGGCTAGAAAAACAGAAAAGCATTTACTAGGTACCAGGCACCAGATGAAGCCCTGGAAATACAAATAAAAGCAAGGAAATCTGTGCCTTCAACACATAAAAAGAAGTGGCAGGGTACATGGCTGGAAATGTCTAGAAAATGCTGTGGAACCGAAAAAGAGCAAAATAAGACTAAAGCTGCTTATCCCAAGATGGTTCCACTCACAGGCAGAAAGAAATGAATTCTATTTCCGGTTCAAATGCCCAGCATAACTCCAGAGCTGAAGCAAAAACCCCTACTACCTGTTGTGAGTCACTGAGCGATCTCCCCACCCCTGTTTTGCCCTCCCTTGGCTTGGGTTGGGGGAACAGAAGGATTATTTGTGTGAGAGTGAAACAGACTATAAACTGTCTGGGTCCCTTCCCCCTGGAGGAAGAGGAAAAAGGAGTGTAGATGGTCGAGTCAGCCAGGAGTGGGGAATCTGCAGCCTCAAGGTCTCAAGGTCCTCAAGTGCAGTCCTTTAACTGATCCAAACCCCACAGAAAAATCTGGATTCAGTCAAAGGGGCACACTTGAGGACTTAGAGGGTCACATCTGGGCTCAAGACTGCAGATTCCCCACCCCTGGAGCCTAGACTCATCACTTGTAGGTTGAAAGAAGGCTTTCTGAGATGATGTGAGAAAGTTGGCTGTTTAGTGTATTTTCCTGCCATTGACTCTTCATGGGTTTTAAGTAAATTGTCCCTTTTCACTAATATAATATATATCATAAGGTTAATATATTAGTTGCACAAAGGCAAGAGATCAGAAATGGGGAAATGGGGGCTCAGATCAGTAATATGAATAGATAGTGAACTTAATGTCTAAAAACCTGAAGATAACTAAGGAACTTGTACCATTTGATCTTAGGCAAGACATTTTTGTCTCTCTAGGCCTCAGTTTCCACATTTGTAAAATAAAGTAGTTGAATTTAATTAGTTATCTCTCCAAAGAGGGGGGCTTGGCCTGACTCCAACCAATCAGAGCAGGAAGCCACATTCCACCTTCCTTATTATATTCAAAGGCAGACTTGCCTCTAACACAGCACACCATCCCCTTTACTCATGACAGCCCAACACTCCCCCATCTCCTATTCATCACCTGGAGTCACCAGTTGTAACCCAACCCACCCCAGCATCCCCCAAACTTGAGCCTCAGATCATATGATACTGCCATGGGCTCCTCTCAAGCAAGTAGATTCTGCGGGAAACAATAACCACAGAGCAAGATCTACATAAATCTCTCAATCTCTTTGTTCCTTTCTCTTTCTTTCTTTCTTTCTTTCTTTCTTTCTTTCTTTCTTTCTTTCTTTCTTTCTTTCTTTCTTCCTTTCTTTCTCTTTCTTTCTTTCACTCTTTCTTTCTCTCTTTCTTTTTCTCTCTTTCTTCCTTCCTTTTTTTCTTTCTTTATCTCTTTTCTGTCATTTTTCAAATGCTTTATTAACTTCTGATTTACACCATTAATTTTCTCCAGATTTTGTTACAAATTTTTTCCCCGTTTTTCCCCTACCCACCACCCCAGAATAGCAGTCCCACAGGATATCCCCTCCTCCAATCTGCTCTCTCCCATATCTTCTCCCATACCCCCTTAGACTTTTCCAGTAGGGCATGGTGGATCTCTATGGCTCACTCCCTGTATATCTTATTTCCCAATTACATGTAAAATAGTATTAATAATAGTATGTGTATATATATGTATGTATGTATTTAAATATTTGATTTTAAAACTTTGGATTCCAGACTAATTTCCTTCCTCCCTTGTCACCCACCCTTACTGGGAAAATAAGCAGTTCAGTATAGATTGTACATGTGTAGCTAATGCAAAACATTAACATAGTAGATATATTGTAAAAGACTGACTATATTTTGTTCCCTCCTATCCCACCACCCACTTGTTCTATTCTCTACTTTGATCCTATCCCTTTTCAAAAGTGAGTGCTTCCAATTCCCCTACCCCCCAGTCTGCCCTCCCTTCCATCATCCCCCCCTCTCATCTCCTTCCCCCTACTCTCCTGTAGGGTGAGATACCCTATTTAGTGTGTATTTCATTCCCTCCCCAAGCCAAATTCAATGAAAATAAGGTTGACCCATTCCCTTTTGCCTTCCTATTCTTCCCCTCCATTGTAACCCTTTTCCCTTGCCTCTTCTTCATGAGATAGTTTACCCCATTCTGTCTCTCTCCATCTCCTCTCATTATGTTCCTCTCTTACCTCTTAATTTCCCCTTTTAAGTATCATCCCTTCCTATTAAATTGGTCCTGTGCCCTCTATCTATGTATACCTGTAAGCATATGTACACATATTCACACATGTATTCATATGCCCATATACCCTCCGATACATGTACATATACATATATATGTATGTATTTCTATTCCCTTCAACTATTTTCATATCGAAAAGTTTCATCAGTTACAATTATTGTTTTACCATGTAGGAATGTTAATAGTTCAACTTTGATCAGTGGCTTATGATTTCTTTTCCCTCTTTACCTTCTCAAGCTTCTCTTGCTTCTTATATCTGGATGTCAAATTTTCTATTCAATTCTGGTTTTTTCATTAAGAATGCTTGAAAGTCCTCTATTACACTGAATTACCATATTTTCCCCTGAAACATGATACTCAGTTTCGCTGGGTAGGTGACTCTTGGTTTTAATCCCAGCTCCTCTGACCTCTGGAATATCATATTCCAAGCCCTTCGATCCCTCAGTGTAGAAGCTGCCAGATCCTGGGTTATCCTGATTGTGTTTCCATAATATTCAAATTGTTTCTTTTTGGCTGCTCCTAATATTCTCTCCTTGATCTGGGAATTCCAGAACCTGGCTATAATATTCCTAGGAGTTTTCTTTTTGGGATATTTTTCAGGAGGTGATCAGTGGATTCTTTCAACCTCTATTTTGCCTTCTGGTTCTAAAACATCAGGGCAATTTTCCTTAAGAATTTCTTGGAGGATGATTTCTAGGTTCTTCTCCTGATCATGGCTTTCAGATAGTCCAATAATTTTTAAATTATCTCTCCTGGATCTATTTTCCAGGTCAGTGGTTTTCCCCATGAGATATTTCACTTTGCCTTCTATTCTTTCATTTGTTTGGATCTGTTTAACATCATCTTGATTTCTCTTAAAGTCACTAGCTTCCCTTTGCTCCAATCTAAATCTGAGGGGACAATTCTCCTCATTGAGCTTTTGAGATTCTTTTTCCATCTGGCAAATTTGGCTTTTTAAGGCATTCTTCTCCTCATCTCCTTTTTGAGCCTCTTTTGCCAATTGAGTTGGTCTGTTTTTTTAAGGTATGATTTTCTTCAGTCAGGCTGTTGACTCTCATTTCATAATTTTCTTGCATCATTCTCATTTCTCTTCCCAATTTTTTCTTCCACTTCTCTTATCTGATTGTTAAGGTCCTCTACAGCCTGTGACCAGCTTGTATCTTCCTTTGAAGCTTTTGGTGTAGGAGTTCTAACTTCACTGTCTTTCTCCTGTTCCATGCTTTGCTCCTTTTTGTCCCCAAAATAGGAGTCTAATGTTGGAGTCTTCTGTTTGTTTTGTTTCATTTGTCTGGTCATGTTGTTCCTCAGTCACTTGACCCTTGGGCTTTTTGCCACAGTAGTACTCTGCCACCAGAAAGGGGAGCTTTCATCCCAAACGTTGGGGTTTTATCAGCTGCCAGAGGTATTAGTTGGGTGCCCTCTCTGAGGCTTCCACATGCTCTGGTAAGCTGGTCACACACCCCAGGACCTCCACCCTAGACTGCAATCCAGATCCAAGCAGGTTAAAGCAAGAGCAATTACCCTTCAGACTGGTTGCTTGGTCCCCCTACACTCTGCAGGCAAGGAGCTGAAGCTACCACATGGTGCCAGCTGTGCAGGGAGTCTCAGCGGCTTCTCACCCTGGGAGGCAAAAGCTGATGCACTCCCAACTACTGGTCCCAAAGTCCAGACTGCACTGACCTCTCACTTTGTCCTTCACATCTATGTGTTGATAAATCTGGAAACAGCTACAGCTGCTGGTGATCTGGAGTCCCTCCTGCCAGTGGCTGGTCAAGCCTACTGTGGGGCTAAAACCTCCAGCTCACATGGGCCTGGGCTCGGCTCCCAGAGCACTGCGCTGGCCAATTCCTGCCAGCCTACCAGGCTGTCCTCAGTGGGAGGTTAGCTTCTCTGTGTCACTTTGTGGGTTCTGCAGCTCCAAAGTTTGTTTAGAGTCACCTTTTTACATGGATTGGGGAAGGTAGAAGCCAGAGCTGCTTGGAAGTACTGCTTCTACTCCACTATCTTGACTCCACCCCCTTTCTCTCTTTCTGTCTTCCTTCCTTCCCTCCATCCCTCCTTTTCTTCTTCTTCTTTCTTTCTTTCTTTCTTTCTTTCTTTCTCTTTCTTTCTTTTTCTTTCTTTCTTTCTCTCTTTCTTTCATTCAGAAAGAGTGAAGAGCAGATGAATGGCTAGACATGGGTGGTTTGCAATATACACTGATATACAGCACAATCACATAATCTTTTCCCTACTACCCACCTTTCTTTTACTTCCCTGTTTCCATTCAAAGAACCACTGCTCTCCCATTCTACCAGGTTGTGAGCCTTCTCCTTTATCCGTGATTCTTCACTCAATGGAAGCTGTTCTTTCCAAAATTACCAGTGATCTCTTAATTGACAAACCTAATAGATTCTTCTGAATCCTTATCCTTCTTGACCCCTCTGAAGTATTTAACACTATTAACCATTCTCTTCCTCAGTATACTTATTATATGATTACATTATAAGTGCTTTGAGGGCAGAGTCTACCTTTCTTTTTCATATTTGCATTCCCAGTCCTTAGCATAGCATCTGGCATATAGCTGGTATTTAATAAATATTCATTTTCTATTAATTATATTTATTCTTTCCTTTCTGAGTTGCTGAAAACCATGTGTCAACTTTTAAAAATTCTGACATTTATGTATTTTAAAATCTTAGAAACAGAATTCTCTTACTTACTTTAAAATATTCCAAATAAAAATTTCAGCAGGTTTTGAATTTATTTTGAACCAGAAGCGTGATGTGTTGCTGCCTTCAAGCAGGGCTTCTCTGGATGGAGATGCACCTCCTAAATCTATTATTTGTGAAAAAAAAATGCAAAAGTCCAACAGTTTCCCAATTAACTGATTGTTATAAGAACAACTGATTGACATTGGAGAAGATGAACATTTGCTATTTGAATGCCAGTAAAAACCTTTGTCATAATTCATAGATGGGATGGGAAATTTAGTGTCAAGCATAGGCAAAGATGTACTTTTTTGGGATCTGCATATCTTTGGGTGGTGTCTCTTTCATAGCTTCATATATCTACAGAGGGAAGGGTCTTTCTGGGGCATCTAGTTCAGCTCCCTCGTTTTTCACTTGAGATCAAGGTCCAGGGAGGTTAAAGTGACCTGCTCCACATCACACTGGTAGTAAACCTCAGAGACAGGATTTAAACAAGGTCCTTTGACTCTAGAGGTAATGTTTTTCCCACTGAGTATTGAATAAAACTGAATTTAGTCATTTATTATTGTTTTTCAGTCTTTTCCATTCATGTCCAACTCTTTGTGACCCCACTGGGGGTTTTTTTGGCAAAGATACTGGAGTAGTTTACCATTTCCTTCTGCAGCTCATTTTACAGATGAGGAAACTGAGGCAAAGAGTTAAGTGATTTGCCCAGGGTCACACAGTCGGTAAGTATCTGAGGTCAAATTCAAATTCAGGTCTTTCTGCCTGCAGGCCCAGTGCTCTGTCTAATACTCTACCTAGCTGCCCCAAAGTTTAGCATACAAACATTCAAATTACTGTATCACAAAGTATCAAAACAAGATTTTCAAAAAGAATAAAGCATATTCAATTACAGTATTCTCACTAAAATGTAATTATAAACAATATTTTAGTAGGAGCAAAAAGGGGTTTTGTACCATGAATAAAATATTATTTTTCAAAATGTTATTTTATATTTACTTCATCCTTAAAATTTTAATTTCTAAGTAAACTTTATGTAATATACATAATTATTATTATAACATACATGTATAATTTATAAATTAACATGATGCATAGTATTAACAAACTATGATAAATTCATTATTAAAATTAATATAATCAATTAATTTATACATTAGCATAATATATTGTGGCCACCTATTTGGTACAATAGATAGAGTACTGGGCCTGGAGTAGGAAGACTCATCTTTGTGAGATCAAATCTGGCCTCAGACATTCACTATCTATGTGACCTTGGACAAGTCACTTAACCCCATTTACTTCAGTTTCTTCTCCTATAAAATGAACTGAAGAAGGAAATGGCAAACCACTCCAGCATTTTTGCCAAGAAAATACCAAATGGGGTAACAACGAGTTGAACACAACTGAAAAACAACTGAATGACAACAAAAAGAATACATAGTATAATAAATTAGCATAATACATGTGCATAATTAATAAGTAAATAAATATACTTATAGGCATACCTCATTTGATTATAGTTCACAGATATTGCATTTTTACAAATTTATAGTTTGTGGCAACTCGGTGTTAAGTAAGTCTATCAGTGTCATTTTCCTAATATCTTATCAATGTCTTTGGGTCACATTTTGATAATTCTCACAGTATTTCAAACTTTTTCATTATGCTTATATCTATTATGGTAATCAGTGGTCTTTGATGTTACTACTGTAATAGTTTTGGGGAACCACAAATTGAGACCATATGTGATAGTGAAATTAATCACTTTATGTTGTATGTGTTCTGACTGTTCATCAACCAGCTATTCCCTGTCTTTCTCCTGCTCCTCAGGTCTCCCTATTCCCTGAGACACGATATTGAAATTAATAATTCTACAATTGCCTCTAAGTGCTTAAGTGAAAAGAAGAGTCAATGATGAGGCAAACTTCATTATTGCCTTATTTTAAGAAATTTCCACAGTCACCTCAACCTTTAGTAACTACCACCCTGATCAGTCAGCAGCCATCAACATCAAGGCAAGATCCTCCACCAGCAAAAAAGATTACAAATCGCTGAAGACTCAGATGATGGTTGGAATTATTTTTATCAATAAAGTACTTTCAAATTAAGATACATACATTTTTAAAAAGATAATGCTATTGCACACTTAATAGACTACAGTATAGTATAAACTTAACTTTTATATGCGCTGGAAACCCAAAAAATTCATACGACTTGCTTCATTGCTATATTCACTTTATTGCGATGGTCTGGAACCAACCCCACAATATCTTCATGATAGTCTTGTATATTGGGAATGCATGCTCAGAAATGGTTTACTGATAAGTTAAAACATCACAAAAGTTTGGAGACCACCAAACAGCTTCTGTCTAGCTGCAGATCCTATAATCTTAATCATTACCTACCAAATCCTCCTAAGGCTTTTCCAAAGCAGTCCTGCCACTCTAGCAGCTACAAAAGAAAGGCAGGGAGAGCCAGATTATCTCTTTTGTATTCCCACTGCATTCCATCTCCTTCCAACCCCAGAGTAAGGGCAGGAAGCAGGTCCCTAAAGTTTCACATGGTGAGTGAGAGACATGAAGAGAATATCAGCTAGTGTTCTCTATCACACACCAACAAGGGCAAATTCCAACATGCTCCATGCCTTTTTTTTTCAGTATTATTACACTGCAGTTCTAAAAGACTATGGGATTGATTCTATCCAGAGGTCCAGCAGAATTGGTATAGAGAGGTCATGTAACTCATAATAAATCCAAATTTATTACTGGAAACATAATACTTCTGTCTGAAGATCTCAGATATGTTCCCTTTATAAAGATTGGAGGATAGCTCTTATATCCAGAGTTTACAGATAGACAGATAGATGGATGGATGGATGGATGGATGGATGGATGGATGGATGGATGAATGGATAGACAGACAGATAGATAGATGATAGAAAGATCATGCAATTTATATTTTATGATGTATCATTTCAGAGGCAGTTCTACCTTCATTTTAAGCAAATCCTTGTCCCCCATCGCTGTACTCTTACTCCTTCACTTGTTAAGAAAACACCATAAGAAAAAAGGATCTTATCTTAATAGTCTATCTATAAGGTCTTAAGGTCTTTATCCTGGTTCTACTCATTTCACTTTACATCAGTTCATGTAAGCAGGTTTTTCTGAAAGCATCCTGCTCATCCTTTCTTATAGCATAATAGCATTCCATCACAATCATATACTACAACTTGTTCAGCCATTGTCAATTGCTGGAAAGTCTCTTGATTTCCAATTCTTTGTCACCACAAAAAGAGCTGCTATAACTGTTTTTGTACAAATAGGTCTTCTCCCTTTTTTCCTTCATCTATTTGAGATACAGACCTATTAGCTACAAAAGTTATACATAGTTTTATAGCCCCTTGGGAATACTTCATGGAGGAAATTCTTATCCAACTATGGGTTGGACTTACTGGTCTTTGAGATGGGTCCTTTAAAACTCTAAAAGTCTAGGATTCTTGCTCTGTGGTAGGGTTGAGGTCAGATTCTGATAAGAATGTTTTTAGTTGTTGACTTTGCTTTCCTGCTAGCTCTGGGTTGCTTAGGAGAGGTTCAAATCAAATCAAGTCAACAAAGTATTTATTAAGTGCCTATTACACATCAGGCACTGTGCTAAGCATCGAGGATACACAGAAAGGCAAAGATAAAGTCTTTACCCTCATGGAGCTCACATTCTAGTTGGGAAGACAACATGCAAAGATATGTATAAACAAGATATAGACAGGATAAATTGGAGGTAATCTCAGAGGGAAGGCAGTAGTATTAAGGGACTGGAAGAGACTTCAGTCCAACGTGGGATTTGAGCTAGTACTTGAAGGATGCCACAAGACGGAGACAGAAGAGAGAGAATATCAGGCATGGGGAGCACCTTTGAAAACTCCCAGAGCCAAGAGATAGGGCCACGTATGAGGAATAGCAGGGAGGCCAATGTCATTGGCTTGAAGAGTACATGAAGGGAAATAAGGTGTAAAAAGACTGGTAAGAAAGGAGCAAGGTTAAGAAGGGCTTTATGAACCAAACAGAATTTATATTTGATCCTATAGGCAGTAGGGAGGCACAGGGATTTATTGAATGGGGGTCAGGGGAGTTGACATCATTAGATTTGCGCTATATGAAGATTTAATAACTGAATGGAGAAGGGACTGAAGTGGGGAAGGACTTGAGGCAAGGAGATAAACCAGAAGGTGACGAGAGACTGTACTAGGGCAGGGGTAGTGTCAGAGGAGGAAAAGAGCAGTATATCACAGGTCTTGATAACAGCGAGGAAATGGAAGTTGAGAGAGAGAGTGAGGAATCATGGATGACACATGTTGCAAAGAGAGGAGTAGGGCTCTGGACCCTTGATAAAGACCTTAAGACCTTATAGATAAACTATTAAGATAAGATCCTCTTTTTTCTTATGGTGTTTTCTTAACAAGTGAAGGAGTAAGAGTACAGTGTGGTAATCAGCCGTGAATGACTTACCTCTTTTCAGCAATGATCCAAGACAATTTCAAAGGACTCATGGTGAAAAATGCTATCCACCTCCAGAGAAAGAACTGAAGGATTCTGAATGCAGATCAAAGCATACTATTTTTTCACTTTGTTCTTTTCATAGTGTTTTTATCTGTGCTTTCTTTCACAATATAACTAATATGGGAATGTTTTGCGAATTGCATGCAAATTGCTTACCACTGCAAGGAGAGGGGAGGGAAGGGAGGGAGAGAATTTGGAACTCAAATTTTTAAAAAATGAATGTAAAAAATTGTTTTCACATGAAATCAGGGAAAAAATAAGTATTTTTTTAAAAAATAATCTTCTCCATGGCATACCCAACAAGTAGTGAGCCTTTCTTTGACAGCATCTAGCAAGGGAAAAACCCCTCTATTCTGAGACACCTGATTCCACTTTTAGAAAATTATAAATGTTTAGAAGTTTTCTTCTCATAAAGCCTAGGATAGCAGATTTATAGTTGGAAGGAACCTCAGAGCCAATCTAAACCAAACCCTAATTTTACAGATGCGATTCTGAAGGCTTGGAGATATTAAATGACTTGCACAAGGCCACACAAATTTTAAGTGGCTGAATTAGAATTTGAACCCATGGCATCTCATTTCAAATGCAGCAATCTTTCTGCTCTGCCACAGAGCCTATATGTTTCACTGTAACTTGCACCCATTGTTCCCACTCTGTCCCTAGAGCTAAGAAGAGTAAGTCTGAATTGTCTCCCACATGATAGACCTTCTTAAATTGCCACCATGTTCCCTCTAAGTTGTATCTTCAAAGAGCAAGCCACCATTTTACCAGATTTTTGCTTCAACTAATTTCTACTTCAGCTACTTTCCCAGGACCTCTGAGATAGTAAATGGATATGTTGTGGGAACACAATCACTGATTGTTGAAAATGATCTGGTCTCAGTGTCACTGATGTGTTATTAGACATAGTCATAACCTTACTGCCATCTCTGCAGGTATGGAGCACCATAGGAAGGAAAAGTCAAGCCCAATTGTTCTGTGCAAAGCAACACCTCATAAGGGATGAATCAACAATTCAAAAAATTAAATTATTGTTTATCAAGAACATTTCTTTGCAATGGTCCAATTTTAGTCTACTACGGTCAATATTGGGAATAAGTTAACACATTGTCATATTCTATAGGCTCAGAGATAAGTCTTTTCTCAGGCCATCACCAATATCCAATCTTTACTTTCCTCTCTCAACAGTCTCAGCCAGGGGCAGCTAGGTGGCGCAGTGAATAGAGCACTGGCCCTGGAGTCAGGAGGACCTGAGTTCAAATTTGACCTCAGACACTTAACACAAAAACTAGCTGTGTGACCTTGGGCAAGTCATTTAACCCCAATTGCCCTCCAAAAAAAGCAAAAAAAAAAAATTGGTCTCAGCCAGTAGTTAGTCATTTCACTGTCCATTGCTCTTGGATCTCTTGTTCCCTTGACTTATCGCTACTCACCTCTTTCTAAACTTTAGCCCTGGATTACTCCCACCATTAACCTTGTCGGCTCCTATTTAGGGACCACTCAATAGAACTGGAAAAAGTCTTACGAGTGCTGAGTACATTACAAATTCATATTAGTTGACATTTGGACCCTTGCTGCAGTAAGGCAATCTATTTATTCCTTTCAAATCGACTATCTATGAGGCAACTAAGTAGCTCCATGAATAGAGTGCTGGGTCTAGGGTCAGGAAGCTGAATTCAAATCTGGCCTCAGACACTTACTAACTGTGTGACCCTGGACAGGTCACTTAACCTCTGTTTGCTCAAGAAGGAAATGGCAAACTACTCCAGTATTTTTGCCAAGAAAACCCTATGGACAGTATGGTTCATGGGATGATGAAGAATTAGACATGACTGAACAACAACTAAAATTGACTGCCTGTCTACCTTCCTATAGAACCTATTCCAATCCTTTTCCCTTCATTCCTCAATCCTCATGCACCTTCCCTTCCATCCCCCTTTCTCAGCTGAGCACCTTTACATAGAAAACCAAGGCACTGTGATATGAACCCCTTCTTTTCCTATTTCCTTTATATCAAAACCCTTTTTAATATCACCTTCTACTCTCTCCTCCTTTTCTCCAATATCTGACTATAAGTTGGCTATTACTAAAAACACCAACCTATCTATGTGTGCACTTCACTCTGTCCCTTTTTGCCTTCTCCAGTAGATACCACCCCATTAATTTTTAACCTTTTCCTACCAACTGACCCTTTCTGTATTGCCTTCAAACATACCCAAGTCTCCCAGTCAAAAATTTTCCACTAGACCCTCTCATCCCCTTAAACTACTTGTCCTTACTTCTTCTTTTCTCAGATAAATTCCTTCAAAAAGCTCTCTATCTTCACTCCCTCCACTTCCTTACCTCTTATTCTTTTTTTTTTTTTAAAGCAATCGGGGTTAAGTAACTTGCTCAAGGTTACACGGCCAGTTATTTCTGGGTGTGGTGCTGAGTTTCTGAGCCCGGATTTGATCCAGGTCATCCCAACACTGGAACCGGTGCTCTTACTCACTGAGACACCTGGCTGCCCCTCTTACCTCTTATTTTTACCACAACTCTTTGCAATCTGGCTTCCAACTTCATCCTTCTATTGAAACTGCTCTCTCCAAAGTGATTAATAATCTCTCAATTGCCAAGTCTAAAGGTTGGTTTGTTCATTTTGTTTTGTTTTGTTTTTCAGTCCTTATTCTTTTTTACCTATCTCCTGTATCTGACACTATTGATCAATTTCTCTTCATTTTTAAATACTCTCTCCTTTCTGGGTTTTTGTGACACTCCTCTCTCCTTTTATCTGTCTGACTGATCTTTCTCAGTTTCCTTTGCTGGTTTATCATTCATGCTATGACCTCTACATGTGGCTGTTCCTCAAGGTTCTCTCCTCATCTCCTTACTACTCTAAACTCTCACTCAGGACTTCATCAGCTCTCAAGAGTTTACCTATCATCCTTCTACAAATGATTCATGGATCTATCTATCATCTGCACACATAACTGCTCATATACACACATACATACACACATATGGGCATCCCATATGTGTGGAATGTACTTCCTCCTTACCTCAGATTCATAGGATTCCCTTTTCCTTTAAGATACAGTTCAAAAATTGCATGAAACTTTTCTTTATCATTGTAACTAACTACAAGTGTGATTCCTGCTATACCAACTTGTATTTATGTATTCATTTTATATTTGCAAAGAAGGGGGTGGTGGTAAATCAATCAAATTACCTCACCCCACCTGAAGTAAATTAAATGTTGCACCCCAGTGGGAACAAATCTTGATTGAATCAAATCGATCCCAGGCATTCCAACTAAGTGTGAAAAGACCTTGATCAATTTATATATTTTTGATGAACCATTAGATGAACTAGAAATGATGCACTGAGGTAACTTAGTCTCTGTCTATGAGCTGCCTTTAAAATATCAAACTCATTTAGACTGGGCGAGATTCAGATTCTAACAAGCAGTGAAAGAGAAGACAGCATTCTACCTAAGCCTCCTGAAAAGTTGCTTAGGTATTACAAGGAAAAAGGCTTTTCAGTTTCAGCCTTGGTCTCCCTGATCCTATCAGCAGAGGATGCCCTTAGGAACTTGGAAGGATCTGGAGGACTTTGGACTTCCTGTCTTCCCATCAGCATCCTAGCATTATCCTCTGGGACCAGAGCAACTGGCAGTAGTAACTATTGGGAGCCAGGTATACAGTGGATGCAGGAATACAGCTCTACAAAAAGCCCAGTAAAGAAGTTGACCCAACTTCTCATTTAGTGAGAACCATATGAAGGGACTTCCAACAAACAGGAGTTATAAATTACCCCTTTGCTACATGTCATCTCTAAGTCTGAGCCCACTTTCTCTGGATTCTGAATATACTTACAGGAGAGTGTCAGACTTTGAGGGGGAAGGGATGTTTTGTACCAACTGTGCCACTTAGTAACTACCCCTTTCTAAAAGATAATTAAGGCAACTCATAATCATGGCAAGAAGCTCACTAGAAGGGAAACTGCAAGTTATATAGCATTAGATGGACAACATACCTATCCTAGAACCCTACGGAAACATTGTAGTCATACTCTGGAGACCTGGCTCATCAGTGTGAGTAGAGAGCACATGCTACATATTTATGATGCATACATTTATATATGTACCTATTGTCTCATTAATGTGAAATCTCCCTGAAAGTAGGGAATTTCGGTATGTGAATTTCAGTGCCAGTTATAGTGTCTAGAGCATGGTAGATGCTTAATAAATACTGATTGATTTCCTACCTGGCTGTACTCTTCTGGATTTTTTCCATCATACTCCAGGAGCCTCTTCATCTTGTAAGATCTCTTCAGCCCTGGAACTCACACCTCATTTGTACCCTTTACTCCCAGTGCCCCTCTCTCCCTCTGATTGGAGAGGGTGAAGAGCTCTCCTCCAAGAACCTCCACTTAAGGAGAGAGCCCAAGTCAGTAATGTCTTCATTTCCCACCCAACCCAACGCCTCTGGATTTCACCATCGTGCCCCTATGTCAAGGATGTCCTCTACCACTTTTTCTGTCTCCTTCTGTATATTGTCTTTCCACTTTAAATTGCAAGCTCCTTGAAGGCAGGAACTGTCCTTTGCCTTTCTTTGTGTCCCAAGAGCTTAGCACAGTTCATGGCACATAGTAGGTAAATAATAAATATTTACTGAATGACTGACTGATGGACATTTCATTGTCCAGTAAGAAGTGGAAATACATTTAAAGGGGTTAATAGAATATGAAGGATTCCAAATTACATAGATAGAGCCAAGACTCCTTCTAAACATTCTATTCAATACCCTTTCTCCTGAAAGGGGAAAGACAGAGACTATAGGGTAATTAGCAAGAATGGCAATGTTAACTATTTATTAGTAATTGGGATGAAGCCACCATGTATTGAATATGGATTAGTGCCATTCTCTCCAAATAGTGGTAACAATTTTCACTGCCAACAATGAATCCAGACCACCTGACTGGCCTGCTATATAAGCCAAGAGGAGAATGGGTCCAGGACCCATTTGTTGGCTACTGTGTATCCAACACCTCTAACATTGCCTAGAGTAAGGGGCTGGAACTCAACTGAAGAAAATAGGGAGTGGAAAGATTTCTGACATGGTTCAGCTATCACACAAGCAAAGTTTTTGGAAGGAAAACTGATTGTAAATGAGAAAATGTTTTTCACCAGGCCTTTAAATAGTCCATGATACACACACATACACACACACACACACACACACAACACAACACATATGCTTTTGTCAGAGCATTGTGTTCCATTTGCAAGTCACGAATGAAGTATGATATGAAGACTTTGGAGAAGATCCCAGTGAGTCTCATTTCAACAGAGAAGATAAAAAATTTGGGAAACAGTCTTGGTATGGATGATGGAATACTGTCTGAATGATGGTAAGCAGCTGTTCTCTACTTCTAATGAGCACAAGATAAGTGAATAATCGAATTTTAAAGCTGGGAGGGATCCAGTCCAGAGATGGGGAGCTTTTTTTTTCAAGTTCAAGGTCAAAAGTTTCTCCAAGAAATGTGCAGTATATCACAATGATATTCCATTTTGCTTTGTCTACCATGGTGTTTAAAAGGGGGAGGGAAGAACATGGAGAGCCCCAAAGGTCATCAAGTAATGGGTTGTCCATCCTTGATCTTGTCCGACATCTGTATTTCACAGATGAGGAATCTAAGGTTCATGGAAATTAAATGACTTGCCTTGGATCTCTCAGTTAGTGGTAGCATTAGAGCATTTAATACACACGTGTATCTTAATTCCTAATCCAGCATTCTCTCCAAAATATCATACTGGTTCCTTCACTATACCAAAACAGGGTTTTAGGTAAGAAATAGGACAGATCTTCCTGGCATTAAGCAGAGGAGTGGGGGAAAGATATTAAACAATAGTATGTGTTAGCAAAGGAGCTGGTGAAGCCAATTCCTCTGGAGTGGAGATGTTTTGGAAGAAGGTGAACCAGTTATAGTTGCTTTTCATTTTCCAGGGATGGACAGAATACCATCCTCTCTGGAAGCAGGAATTCTCCAGAGCATGATAATTTAATATGTAGCTCTTCGTAGATGCTTATACCTTTAGAAACCAAAATCTTTGGGAAGGATTAGGAGAAAGAGAACATAGTATGTAGACAAACTAGTCAAAGAGGAGTAATCAAGATAGTAATGGAAGAAAAATAGTTATAAAATGAAGGATAGTGATAATAATATCACATATTTATAGTGCTTTAAGGTCTGCCAAGCACTTTCTATATGTGATAGGACCAATGTCTGCTGGGGCTCCTTGTGCCATCCTGACATGGTTTAGGCTATATTTTCCTCAAATATTAATAAAGCCAGGACTTGATTCTTCCTTAGTCTGGTCAAAGCCCAAACTTGCTTCCCTTGACTCAGATCCCTGATAGCCTCTGATTGTACTGATGTACAGTCTTTTGTCATCTTTGGGCATAAAATTCCCCCACATGTAGAGTCAGGGCCCTTGTGGATGTCTGAAGACCACACAAATCATCATACCCCTTCCTGTGAACAGATGGGAAACAAGTGAAGTTTCAAAGGCAGAAACCAAGCTCCATAATATTCTTGTGATGTTAGGGCTAAGTAAACCTTCTTTTGCTAACTGTTCAATGGCCTATATGTACCTGATTTCATCCCAATGCCTAACCCAGGGGTCAGGAACCTATACTAACAAGGTACCAGTGTCAGGCCTGCTTAGAACACCTTGCAAGAACTCTGTGAGACAGATAACCAAAGTATTGGTATCTTCCCTTTACAGAAGAGAAAACTGAAGCTCAGGGACTTGCCTTTACTCATAAACCTAGTATGTATAGGGCTAGTGTTTGTACTCCAGTCTCCTAACTCCAGCCTAATGCCCTTTCAATTTCCCCACACTGAGTTGGAAGAAGCATAATTATAAAATGAAGGGGAGCCACTAGAGAAGTGCCTCAGCTGTTGCTTTACCAGATTGTCCGCAACTCGAAACAATTTCATGGGATGTGAGTTTGTGGACCCATCATGTGAGTAATTAAAACTCTGTTGGCCTTCCCTGAAGTAGCATGAAATTTCCTGTTTGCTCCAGAACTCGCCTATTCAAAGCAAAATTGTCACCAGCTGTGTTTGCAACTGACTCTCTTCCTCTGTGGAAAGTCAAATGCAAAGCAGCTTCAATGAAATGTTGATCAAAAAGAATTTGGGGCCACCATTTATTTCAGGGAGAAAAAAGACAATTCAACAAAAAGCATCTACTTCTTAAGAACACTATGCTGGGTGCTAATATACATAAAAAGTTTAGATAAGAGGCATGCCCTGCCCTAATGGAGCTTACAGTCTAGTGGGGGGAGTACAGATGTGGTAAGTGCACCAGACAAATACAAAATAAAGTTTTGTATGAGGTCCTCCAACAATGAATCAATTAGCATTTTTAATCACTTACTAAGTACAAAAGTTATCAACTGGAAGGATCAGGAAACATCCAGAGGAGGTGGCATTTAAGTTGGACTTTCATGCATAGACAAGTGAAGGGGGTGAGGAAGTACATTCTAAACACAGGATACAGTAGATTCAGAGGACATTAAGTAGTTCAGTTTGACTGAAGTATAGAGTCCATAGCAGTGAGTTGTATGAGATAAGACTGGAAAGGTGGAGCAGGACAAAATTGTAGAGGGTCTTTGACATGTAAAAAAAAAAGTAGAATTTTACTTGGTATGTGCTATTTTTTTTAACATGTCTATATAAAAGGAAGACAAGTCTATCACCCTTGCAAAGGATGTTTTGGAGAAGGGAAAAAGTGGAAATTAGCTATTACAACATTCTATTACAATAATGCTAGGCATGCGGTCCATAGGGACCATCCTAGAATAATGATAGTGATGAGAATAGAGAAGGGGAATGGATGCAAGAAAGAGTGGGGACATCCAACCTATGAGACCCAGAAATCAATCAGATATGAGAAATAAAGGAGAGAAAAGAGTCAAAGATAATATGTTTGGGACAGGGGAGACTGTGAATGAGGATGCCAGTAACAGAAATATGAAGTCAGAAGTAGATTGATGGAGGGGAACTATGACTATGCCTGTCAACAAAAATTCAATCTACTGCCTTCTACTCTAAGAAAATATCTTGCTGAGCCCCATAGGTAGAAAAATAATCCTGCGTCAATAAGATTATAGATCACAAAAGAAGCGATATTAAGACAAAAGTTTGTCCTTGAAGCAAATAGGATCAGAAAAAAAACAGTAACCTTTCTCATCATTATTAGTGCTGGGCTGATCATGTATTTGATGGTATTCAGCATTAGTGACCCAAGGAAAAACAGCACAAGTCAAATGATCAATTTTCGTTTGTAGAATGTTACAGCTGAGAGGTACCTTAGAGAGTATATATTTTAACCTCTTTATTTTGCAAATGAGGAAGTCCACAAAGTTATGACTTTCCCACTATCCAACTAACTGATTGTTAGGCCAAGGGAAAACCAGAACCCAAGTCTTCTATCTCTGCCTTTGTTTTTCTGCTGAGGCACTCAGCCAAAGATTCTTCAAGATATTTTTCTTGAAGATATTTTTCTCTGAGCACCATGAATGAGTGAGGTGGGTGCATCATGGATGTGGTTTTTGATGGTGCATTTCAGTTTATAGATTTAATGCCAGAAAGGACTTTAAAGACCACCTATTCTGACCCCCTTATTTATTTTACACATGAGGAAAGGGAGTAGTAGAGAGGTTAAGTGATTTTCCAAAGCTATTTGGTATCAGACTCTAGATTCAAACCCAGATCTTTGGAATCTATAGCTCCTCCAAAAATTTCAATCTGACCTCTTTTTCCCACTCCTTGAGCCCATGGGCCTGAGTTAATTAGTATGGTTGTGTTAATAAGGGTCACATCTGGCCCTTACTGGTCAAGAGAAACATCTTTTCGCCATCCACACTTACACATCTTTCCCTCATACTGGGAGTGATAGATGAGAAACAGGGACAAGAGAATGTGCAGGAGGGATCCAAATGACAAAACCATGTTACCTTCTGGATGGGCGGAGAAATGGCTTGACAAAAACTCCCAAGGCCCCTTGCACCTCCGCGTCTGGCTAGACACTTTTATAACACTTAGCACTCCCATGTGAAGGCACCCATGGCATGCCATAACTCTCACAAAACACCGTTTTCATGTGCTAATGGCAACTGAATCAGAAACACATGGACTTAATTTCCCTCTAAATACCCCCGGGTATAAAAATCAATGAGAGAAAACCATTTGGCTCACCACATTTGGGACTTCTCAGAGCCCAAACATTGTGAGTAGTTGGAGGTCTTTGCGAACCCCAAATCTCCCCAGGCTCAGTGCTCCCTGAGCCCAGTTCTGGCCTAATGTGATAGGAACCTCCGGCTGTCTGTTTGGAGAGAGGCAGGTGCTTGTTGGACAGTACCCACACTGCTGCCTTCTCTGCCGAGTTCCTGCTTTCTGCTATTAGCTCATGTGCTTGCCCTCTCCCCACCACACAGCCATCAGGGAGATCGCGTTTTGGCAGCAGATTGGGATCCCTGCCTGTAAGTTGATAGAGGTTGAGCTATTTGCAGAAATAATGCTTTCCAGACGTACTAAACAGCACTCCTCTTTCCAGATGGAGTGGCATTAGACTTGCTTCCAGCCATTTCCTCACCTTCTGGTATACTTGTCAATCCTCCCATATGCACCATGAGTCTTCCGTTTTTTGGAATCTGTCAGTGTATTGGAGGGAATCTCTCAAAACTGCTCTGTCCTTCCTTTTCTCTCACCACCCTCCCACACCCCCACCTACTGATTCATATGCACCTTCCCTCTCCCGTAGGAATAAAGAAAAATAATTTCTTTATAAAATTCAGCATTTACAATTCATAGAATTTTACAAATTCAAATGTTTATTAAGAGCCTATGTGCAAAGCAGCCATGGCTTGGATATCCATGCCAACAGATGGAGAGCTAACCTCAAATCCAGGCAGACCTGAGTTCAAGTCTTGTTTCTGATACATACTAGTTATGTGACCCTGAGTAAGTCATATATCTTTGCAATGTTCTAAGCAACTTTCTAATGGAATGGGTTACAGAAAAAAAAAATGTAAATAGTCCCTGCCCTCAAGAAGCTCATATTCTATTTTGTATGATAATTTTGTTGTATATTTAAAAGGAAAAGCAAGTTGTATGTAGTAGATTTGCAAATTCATATGCTATCATCTTTTTATTATATTATGTTATAGAACTGTTTGTTTTACACTATAAATTAAAAATAAAATATTTTTTTAAAAAGAAGCTTATTGTCTACTCAGTCATAACCTTTATGCAAATAAGTACAATTCCAGAAAAATAGAGGAAGGAAAAAGCATTAAGCAGGAGTAGGAGAAGCAGGGAAGGAAGATGTTGCAGAAAAGGTGACATGGAAGCTGAGTCTTAAAGGTTGACAATGATTCAGAGGGGCTGAGATAAGGAGGAAGCACATTTCCAGCACAGAGGATGACTTGTACAAATGCAAAGAGGCAGGAGATGGCATGTTACATTCCAGGAACAGCTAGATATGCAGTTTGACTTGAACATTGAATTCATGAAAGAAAATGATAAGAAGGAAAACTAGAAAGGGAAGTGAGAGAGAGAATTTCAAACAGAGGCTGAGGAGCCACTGGAGGTCTGTGCGCAGAAGAGTGATGGGGTCAGAACTGTACTTCAGAGACGTTATTTTGGAAGCTGTATGAAGGTCAAATTGGAGAGAGGAAAGCCTGAAAGCAGGGGACCAATTAGGAGGTTATTAGAGAAGTATGGGAAAGAGCTGATGAGGGCCTGATGGCTGTTTGGTCCCTTCAAAAAAAAAAAACAAGAAAAAAAATTTTTTTCATGCAAAAGAAAGGCCCACATGGCCAAGAGGGTATTAAATGTGAGATTAGTTACTGAGCTGACCTCTGGGAACTTTCATGGACTGGGATACTTCATTTCCCTATCTTCCTCATGTATAAAATGAGGTTGTTGGAATAGGTAATCTCTACCTGTTCTAAATTCTATAGCTTTATTGTCCTGCAGATCTGAATCCTGAACACTAGCATTTGAGGTAAAGGGACGAGGATGTGATCATTTTTTTTAGAGGCACAGTCTAAACAACCTTTTGGTCTCTCTTGCCTGACAATCTTTTTTAGCTTCAAAATATAGTTCTTATCATGTCTACGGTATAAAACTGGCAACATTTTTGTTCATGTTTCTAAAATTCAATGTTTTGAAGATGAGCATTTGATAAATGTTTGCTTCATTAATAGGTGTTGAATAAATTATCTTAAATTAACTTATTGACTTCTCTTCATTTAAGGTGTCCCAAAAGTCTTGGCAGAGTTTTAAGCAATCAAGAATCTGCAGACTTAGGGGCAGCTAGGTAGTGCAGTGAGTAAAGCTCCAGCCCCGGAGTCAAGAGGACCGGAGTTTGATTCTGGCCTCAGACACTTAATACCCATACAAAAAAACTAGCCATGTAACCTTGGGCAAGTTACTTAACCCTAATTGCCCTCCAAAAAAGGCAAAAAAAAAGTATCTGCAGACATACTATATAATCCTGAGACAATTTCTACAAACAATCAAATATATTTTAAAATATTCTTAGGAAGAGAGAGCCTGTTCCTCATTGACACTTATGCTCACAAAGTGTTTAAAATGACCAGAGGGGATGGATAGATAGATAGATAGATAGATAGATAGATAGATAGATAGATAGATAGATAGATAGATAGATAGATAGATAGACAGAGAGATAAATAGACACAGACAGATAGGTAGATAGATAGAGACAGATAGATAGACAGACAGACAGACAGACAGACAGTCAGACAGACAGACAGACAGACAGACAGACAGACAGACAGACAGACAGACAGATAGATAGATAGATAGATAGATAGATAGATAGATAGATAGATAGATAGATATAGATACACACACTTGCTCCTTTAAAAGAAAGGTTTGTTTGGTGTGTATAGGTTGCAAATACAGGGCTTTACAAAGAGGTGGATCAATGAAATAATGTTTTTATAAAAGAGGAGGGAAAATTCATTGAATGATTTGGTAACTTGATTGCTACCAGGGTAATATTTTTTTTCTTATTGGAAGAAAATCATTGCAACTTTGGTTATAGCCAATGCATACCAGGTAAGTAAGCATGCTTCCTTTTTTTTCCTGTGCCATGCAGCTAGTAAGTGGCAGAGCTTTGGCATTGAACCAGAGTCTTCTCATGCCAAATCCCTTGATCTTTCCACTCCTACCACCCTTCTACTCTAGGGATTCAGTTTTATCAATTCACCCAGGAATCATCATGATGACTTTGGGGAACTGCTTCATGCCAACTGAACTCACAAGTGACTGATTAATTAATAAATCCAAATGCCAAATTATTAAATTATAATGAGAAATGTAAGTGAATAGAATAACTGCAAAGTTTGGTCAATATATTCTCTTTCTAGGGGTAGTTAGGTGGTGCAGTGAATAAAGCACCAGCCCTGGAGTCAGGAAGACCTAAGTTCAAATCCAGCCTCAGACAACACTTACTAGCCTTTGTGTAACCTTGAGCAAGTCACTTAATCCCAATTGCCCTCCAAAAAAAAAAAAAGCAAAAAAAATTCTCTTTCTAGTAGGAAAGTCTAACAAACTAAATTAAGGAATCCAGTGAGTGTATGTCTAGGATGAAGGGAGTTGAACAAACCTTTAGGGATATTACCATTCTCTACTAGCTCAGAGTACTATTCTTTAACTATAAGAATGTACTTGTAGAGGTAAGCAATATACCAAGACAAGATGGTCAGGTCACTCTCTTCCCTGCAGAGTGTTAAATAGACTACTCTTTGCTTCTCCTTCCAGACTCCATGAAGATCATCACCATTGTCTTCTGAACTTGGACATTATACAACTTTGAGTCCTGTTTTTCTGAGGAAATCCTGAACTACAGTATAGTTTCTTCTATTCCATTTTGGAGATCCATAATTAAGTTTTATGGTTGTCATTTATTAGATCACAGCTTATTCTTCCCAATTTATATTCTAGACAAGTGTCTCCTTAAGGAGACCCTGAAAGGAAAAATCTACTTACACTTCATTACTAAAACTGTCCCTTCTGAAGCTGGCCGAGGCCATGTGACTTCTGTGGGTTCTACTTCAGAGGGTGACATGTTATGATAAAACCATGAAGGCACTATGTTTGGGTCTCCAATGTATTTCCCATCTTCTTGCACACTAACTACTACACCAAATATTCAGATGCAGTAATCCTATATTATAGCTACAATATACTAACACTATAAATTATATTTATAGGATCATAGAATTTGAAGTTAAAAGAGACCTTCAAGTTCAACTAGTACAATCCCTTCATTTTACAAATGAGAAACTGAGGCCCAAAGTCACATTAAATTCCACTCAATATCCATTTAATAAAAACTTCCTGTGGGTAAAGCACTATTCTGGGCACTGAGGACAGATCATCGCTCTGAGGCATCTCAGACTTGTCACTTGTACTTCTAAGAGCAAACCAATAGCCAACTTCAACACTTTGTTTAAATAGATCAGGTTGGAGTTACCTCAGATGCATGTCATATTTTCTGCTCATTTAATTCTTGCCTCTAACTTGGTATTGATTTTTATCTTTGCTCTAACAAGGCAATGGTCTGACTGTACACAGACAGCTGATTTGGAAATGACTCCTGAATTGGTAACCAGTCATTTCCTGTCTGTTTAAATATAATGAGTTTCATGATTTATGTTATTTGGAGCTTTCTGTTTCCAGCACCTCTTGAATTTTTCTTTCTGGAAGAAAGTATTCATGATATTTAGGCATGAACCTTCAGTATTATCTATAAGTCTTTAACCTCTCATTGTTTTCCCTAAACCATGTATTCCAATATTTTTCACCATCCTCCCTTTTGCTCACCTTTGTACTGAAGTCAGTTACCAAGTATTAAAGTATATGTTGATTAAATTTGAATCTTCTCACCAGTTTCTTCATAGAATTTCATTACCTCCTCATCCTCTACAATAGCTATCAGCACATACCTCTCCTATGTTATAGGAGGGGTTTATGTTATAGCAGGGATTGAGTTCAGAAATGGGTTCAGCTCGATGGTCTTTGAGATTCCTTCCAACTCTAAAATTCTGTGATGGTGTGAATTATTTTCATGATTTTTTTTTCAAAGTTCTTATCATAAGCCCTCTGCAACAAGATAATCAAATATCTCTTATTGTTGTCTTTGGAAACACAACAAAAACAACTCTACCAACTCTTTTATTTGAGTAGAATCTGCCATTATTTCTCCTACTTCAATGTCTGTCAACTCACAGGCCAGGATTCCAGATGAAATTTCCTTTTCTTTTCTAGTCTAAAATGTCAAGAATGATATAGTTATTTTCCTTCAGTGAAATATCCACTTACTGGTCAACTAGCAAGGATCTTACATTTACCAAAAGTTAATTTATTGCTTATAGCCTAAAAACAGTGCAATTTGTAGCATTCTCTTCCCCCTAGACCACCCCAAACCCAGCAAATGACTTTCTAGTCATTCTCAGGCTCAAGTAGTAAGGCCACATGTGTATCCTCCCCATCTTCCTCCTCCCCTTGCTCTGGGAACAGTAATCACATCAGCACTATAATTCTTATAAAATTTGAGTCAATTGCCTTATGGCTCCACTCACCATTCATATGAGGTGCAGCTAGGTGGTGCAGTAGATAGAACACTGGGCTTGAAATCAAGAAGACTCATGCTCATGAGTTCAAATCCAGCCTAGTTGTGTGACACTAGGCAAGTCACTTAACCCTGTTTGTCTCAATTCCTCATCTGCAAAATGAGCTAGAGAAGGAAAAGACGTTTGTCTTTTCTAGTATCTTTGCCAAGAAAACCCTAAATGGGGTCATGAAAGGTCTGACACCACTGAACAATAATAACATCCCAATGACTTCTCAGGCCAAAACACTCTTCCCTAATCATCACTCCTCTATTAGTCTCCTATTAAAATGTAAATTCAGTGGTTAGTTCTTTTTTGTATTGGTATCAGTGCTTGACATAGAGCATTATATAAAATAAGTGCATAATAATTTTTTTATTCATTTATTTCTACTACTCTCACTATCTTTGCAGTACTGAAAGAGAGTCACATAGGCCTGATGCTTATTTTGTGTTTTCCATTGTTTCACTGGGTTTCGTGGCTAAAGAACTGGTCACCAAATGGCCAATGAGGAGCCATTCCTTCCTTAAATAGGCTGGTGTTCAGAAGGGGATGGAATGTGTCCTCAAAGCCTACCCAATATGTTAAGACCTTTCTTTCCCTTTTGGTACAGGCTTTGAAAACCTAGCCCCACTTCTATACTGTGACAAGGCACATGAGCAGGACCTTGTGGAAATCTGAAGGCACTGGGGACACAGACAGAAATGGAAAACTCTTCCTCTCATTCCACAAGTTTGAGGAAGAGACAGAGGGGACAGGGAACAACATGGAAGCAGATAATTACAAACGAGGCTATTTGAAGAAGGGCAGAACACTAGCAGATGAGGATATCAGGAAACGCTTCACAAAGAAAGTGGTACCTGAATTGAGCCTTGAAAGAAAGCTGAGGATTGTCAAAGGCAAAGGTGAAGGTAGAGAGCATCCCAGACTTGTAGGATAGCCTATAACAAGGTGCAGCAATGGGAGATGGAATATCCAGTTGAGAGAACTCAGTAGGCCAGTTTGGCTGGATCATCAAGTGTAAAGGAGAGAAACGTTATTCTGGAAATATAGATTGGATTCTAATTGTAGAGGATACTAAAGCCAGACCTATAAGTTTATATTTTGTCCGAGAGACAATAGAGAACAAATAAGGAGTCACTTTGCAAGTAAGTGGTGGTGCCAGGATTCAAACCCAAAGCTTTTGGTTGCAGATCTACTGTCCTTTCTAGTGCACCAGTGGAAACAGGAGCTCGCCAGAGTAGATGTTACTTTCCATCCCTAAAGAAAAGGCACACCCATTCATTCTAAAAAAAACAAAATCTAGAAAAAATAAGATTTTACCGTTAATTAATGCCCTTTATATTTTAACGATAGATATATATGATATATATACATATGTGTGTATATGTATACACAAAGATGTGTGTGTAATTTAACAAGACACATAATTTTCTCTTTGCCCATTCTATACATATGCATACTAAGTGGACATATAAGGAACTATATACAGTGGGTCCCAGCTTGGTGGCTAGGAAATGGCAAACCCCTCTAGTATCTTTGTCAAGAAAACCCCAAAGGTCACAAAGTTATATGCTTTTAAAAGCTATTAAAGTTTAAAACTGCACCAAGTTTTGGGGCTCACTGTGCAACACTTTCTCTTCCTTTTTTCTGTTAATAAAACCAGGAGAGATGGTGTCCACCTATTGACAGATTTAGATGGCTTAGTACATTGTCAGGCGTGCTTGTTAGAGCAATTTGGGGTACGCGTCAGAAAGGAGGTGTTGTCTGTTCTTCATCAACGGGAGTAACAAGTTTCTCAGCATGGAGTGCTGACTGCTGACCGTGGCGTGGGGATAACTTAAATAATCCCATCCACATTGATTCACTTTATCCAGGTGATATTTTAATGAGTCAACTCAGGCTTCTTGAGATGACAAGGATATCTCAAACTAAGATACTATATACCACCTTAAAAAAAAAACACTAAAAGCAGGATGGTTGACACTTGCAAATGAGTCTAATTCCCTTTGTCCTGAGGACAGGCACCATGTTGGGGCAGTTCCAAACTGCATCAAACTGATTTATGCTGTCATCAGGACTGGCCCGAACTGTCCCAGGAGGGCTGCAGCCTGTCTGGTCCAATGACTGAGGGATGAAAGCTAAGCTGGAACTTGTAGTCCTTGGATCAGTAGCACACCAGGCTACAGCCATCCTGATGAGCTCAGCTGGCTCACGTGAAGTTTTAAAGTGAAACAACTGATTTAAATACATGCAGATATACACATAAGTAGTCTTAACTTTTTCTTTCTCAATGTGAAATCCCCATGGAAGAAATTCACAGAACAAGCAATGTTGATTCTGGCGACGACACACAAAGTCACTCTGTTCTCAAGATGAGCTGACACATGCAGATTTGTAGATTAGCCATTTCAAAAGGTTAATTAAATATTACCATTGTTTTCCGAGCTATTAATGTATGTATGTATGTGTGTGTATGTATGTATGTATGAAGGCTTCTGAGTAGAAATCTCCGCACCCATCACCTCCCCCAAAAAATTAGTTTAAATTTGCTCCTAATCACCTCCCCTTTTAGCCCTGAAGGAGGATGATAAGGAGGCAAAAGGGTGGGGGGAAAGGTGTGGGGAACCATTTAGGCTCCAATAAAACTGAATTTTTCTAAAAGGACCTTTCCCCCCCACAGCTTGGGGAACAGTGATTAAGGTACTATCTAAAGTCCTTTCCAAGATATTCTATAATTCATTCACTCATGTTAATGCTGACTCCCATGCCTACAATGACCTCTGCCTCTCCTTGCCTATTGAAATCTGTCCCTATCTTTAAGGTCTAACTCAGGGGCCATCTCCTACTGTAAAAAGCTTTCTCTGATCCCTCAGCCTACCCTAGTTTAATGTGAGCTCTCCTCTCTGTAGCTCTAATAGTCCATGATTTTTTTTTCTAATTTTAAAGCACATCCTTATAACATGACTTTTAATTGGTATACAAGATAATTCCAGAGGGATATTATTATTATTTTCTTAGTTTGGATTGGAAAAAAAAAGTTTGGTAGAAAGTTAAATTTAGGATTTTAAAGGCATTTTTCAATCTTTGTGCATGATTCCCCATGTCTGGAAGGCACTCTCTCCTCCCAGAATGCCCTTGTTTCTTCCACAGTACTAGCGTCACCTCTCCCATGAGTTGCAGGAGGTGGAGTTTTGCACAATTAAGATGTAAAGGTCAGTTGAGGCAAGGTAGAGAAGGGCTTTAAAAGCTAAGCAGAGGGGGTGGCTACGTGGTGCAATGAATAGAGCACTGGTCCTGGAGTCAGGAGGACCTGAGTTCAAATCTGACCTTAGACACTTACTAGCTGTGTGACCTTGGACAAGTCACTTAACCCCAATTGCCTTGCCCTGCCCCGTCCAAAAAGCAAAAATAAAGAGGAATTTCTATTTGATTAGATAGGCAATAAGAAGTTGATTGAGTACTGGAGTAGTATGGTCAGATCTGTGCTTAAGTAAAATCATTTTGGCAGCCGTGTGAAGGATGGATTGATGGTAGGAGAGTCTTGAGGCAGAGACAACAGTTAGGAGACCCTTGCAATAATCTAGGTAAAAGTGATAGGAGACTGAAATAAGATAGTAGCTGTGTGATTAAAGAGTAAGGGTCATGTGCAAAAGATGCCACTGAGATAGAAATGACAATATCTGGCAACTGATTGGAAAAGGGTGGGGGGAGAATAATTGAGGAGCTGAAGATAATACCAAGGTGGTGGTGGTGTCTATAGACAAAGGGTAGTTGGGAAGAGGGACAGGTCTTGGGGGAAGGATAAGTTCCATTTTGGCCATGTTGTTCTGGAGATGTCTCTGGGACATCCACTTGGAAATGCCCGATAGGTAATTGGTGATGTGGTCCTAATGCTTGGGGACACGATTGAACTGGATAGATAGAAATCAGAGTCATCAGCATACCGATAATAATTAAGCCCATGGGCTTAGAGAGTTCAGGTTTTTAAAAATATGATTCTTCATTAGCAAGATACTTTTTTTCCTCTGGTATGTTGAGGAAAGAACTTTATATAGTTCACATTTAAATGAAGTGTAAAGGTTAAAAAAAAAGTACTTCCTACCTATGTAATTACTCTGTATAACTTCTCCAATTTCCTCTCCTCTGAAATGAGGAAGTTGTCCTAGATTAGGTGGCCTTTAAGGTCTCTTCAAACTCTAAATTCTCTGATCCTATATTATTCCATGCATTGCAAAGAGTTTTAAGAGAAAATATTGTGTTAGCAATATTTTTCCTCTAAAATAATATGCATGTGTCAAAAATGCTTATCATATGTGGCAATTTCTTGTGTGAAACATAGCTTAATTTCATTGGTTCCCTCCAGAATGCACCTGATTCCCCTTTGTCTCAGGGATACTCCCACCCAAGCCAGAATTTATATATTTCATCAATATATTTCAAGCCCAGAACTACAAAATGTGAAAGTTGGAAGGGATCTCAGGAAAATCAGCCCAATCTAAATGCAAAAAAAAAAAAAAATTCTAATATAATATACTTGACAAATGGTTGTCTAGCCCTTTGCTTAGAGCCTCCAAGGAGGGAGAACCTACCACTTATCAAGGCAGTCCATTCCACTTGGAGGGAGCTCTAATTGTTAGGAAGTTTTCTTCAATATCCGACCTAGATTGACATCTGTGAAACTTCTACCCATCACTTCTGGTTCTACCCTCTGGAACCAAAGCAGAGTAATTCTCATCTCTCTGTGCTATGAGAGCCTTCAGACATTGGAAAACAGTTGTCACATCCTGTGAGCCTTCTATTCTCCAGGCTCAAACCCCAAAATAGTTCATGTGCAGATTGTTTTTGGAAATATGAACCTAGAGGGTCTCTTCTTCAAGATGTCCACAGGCCTCCACATCTTCCTTCATGCCAATGTTTTATGACCCTAATGGTCAGGAATTCCTTATTTATGCCCAACTGAAATCTCTACCTTCTCCTCTAACTGAAATCACTATGCGTCTTCCATTGACAATGAAAAATACCCCTCATCTTCTTAAAAACATTACCAAACTCAAAGGCAATTACTACATTACCTTCTAGCACTCTCTCATCTAAAGAAGAGCAACCTCAATACCTTTGTCTTCCAATAATGTAAGTTCTGTAAGATTGGGGATTGTTCATTTCTTTGTCTTTTTATTCCTAGTGCCCAGCACAGTGCCTGAAACAAAGTATTTTAATAAATGTTTGTTAACTCACTGATTACCTCATAGTACCCAATTTCTATTTATTGCACACATCTGACCTTCTTTAATGCCTCCTTTACAATTTCTCTATATTCCATTTAAATTTTAGTGACCAAAATACAAAATTCTAATAAAGGTCTACCTTATGCAGAATATAACACAATAATTACTTTCTGACTGATGAGGCTAATTACAAAGAGCCACCATGGCTTCATCAAGAACTGGTCATATCAGGCTCACTGGGTTTCCCTTTCTTTAGTATTGCTACTAGACTGAATAAATCAGGGCAATTCTACAGATGTTGTTGTTCAGTCATTTTCAGTCATGTCCAACTCTTTGTGACCCCGTTTGGGGTTTTCTTGGAGTGGTTTGCCATTTCCTTCTCCAGCTCATTTTACAGATGAGGAAACAGAGGCAAACAGGGTTAAATGCCCTGCCCAGGGTCACCCAGCTAGTAAGTGTCTGAAGCTAGATTTGAACTCAGGTCTTTCTGACACCATGCCCAGTGCTCTATCCACTGCACCACTTAATTGCCCTATTCTATAGATAGTTTATCTCATTTTAGCAAAGCATTCAACAAAAGTATTTCGTGCTTTATATGTGGGAAAGTGGAAGATGTAGGTTCATAGGATCACAAAATCATTTGGGGCTGGAAGAAAATTCTGAAGTCATCAAGTCCAACCTCTCCTTTTCTAAGCGAGGTAACTGAGGCATAGAGAATTTAAGTGACTAGCTGAGAGTAACAAAGCTAGGAAGTGTCTGATGCTAGATGACAGTACAATTGAGAGGATTTGGAACTGGTTGATTTGACAGATGCAAAGATAGCCATTACTGACTCCATATCATTTTAGAAGGAGGTTTCTAATGGAGTTGAATGTAAGATCCTTAAGGACACGGTCCATTTTGGTTTTGTCTTTGCAGCATCATCAAGTAACAAAGTTTCTGGAACACATTAGGGATCCATGCTAGGCCCTATTCTGTTCAACATTTTTAAGAGTTTGCTTACTTAAATGAAGGCATAGATTTCACAACTACCAAATTTGCAAAAGGAATAACCTTAGAGTTTGCAAAAGACAGAAAGTTAGATAGGATAACTGACACACTGAATGATAAAATTAGGATCCAAAGAAGATCTTGATGGGCTAAAATGTCACACTGAAGTTAATGAGATGAAATTTATGAAGTTTTACACCAATACTCCAAAAAACACCTTCTTAAGTTCACGACAGGGTAAGAGTGACTAGACAGTCTGAAAATTATCAGTGTGCTTTAGTGGACAGCATGTTCCATATGAGCTAAGAATGTAACTATATCCAAGCAAGCCAATGCAATCAGAGACTGCTTTGAGAGGCCTAATGTCCAGAGCTAGGGAAATAACAATCATCCCATGAACAGCCAAGTTAGACCCAGATAGCTGGAGGAGCATTGTGCCCAATTCTGGGCACAGTATTTTTTTTTTTTGCTTTTTGGAGGGCAGTTGGGGTTAAGTAACTTGCCCAAGGTCACACAGCTAGGTTTGTGTGTGTGTGTGTGTTTATGTGTGTGTTAAGTGTCTGAGGCTGGATCTGAACTTAGGTCCTCCTGACTCTGGGGCTGGCACTCTACTCACTATGCCACCTAGCCACCCCTAGGCACAGGATTTTAAGAAGGACATTTATAAGTTAAAGTGTTCAGAAAAGGACAAAAACGGTGGTGAAGGGCCTGCACATCATGCCATGTGAGGGTCAGGTGAAGGAAATGGGGTTACGTAGCCAAATGAAAAATAAACTTGAGAGTCCTCTTCAATTATTTGAAGGATTGTTATATGTTCTGCATGTCCCCAAAGGGCAGAACTATGAATAATATCTAGAAGTAAATATAGGTAGGGTTTGGTTTGATGTATAACACAGTTTCTTAATAGAGCTATCTAAAAGTGAAATGGGTCATCTTAGGATATGACATGGGCTTCTCCTTTCTTTCTCCTGACTTTATCAGTTATGTTAGAGTGGGATCCTTTAGGGAATGTGAATTGTATTAGATGGCCAGTGAGATCCATTCCAGTTCACAATTTCTGAAACTAATGAGATAATTTTCCAGTTGCCCCTTCATTTCACTCCCTCCTCTATGCCAGTCCTCAGCCTAGAATGTCTGTCTTCTCTCAGTGTACCCAAGTTCTATCCTACACTCTTTAATGAAGCCCTTTCTATGTCATTTATCTTCCCCTTCATGTTTTTCTTCCCATACATTCTGAACTTGAGAGTCCCAAATGCTCACTCTCTAACACATGGAAACATTTGTACACTGCCCATACTAAATATAAATGCACTGTTACATGTCACATTCTTAAACATTCAATGTCTATGCAGTTGACTGTGTGTCTATACGTCCTTTGTTATGTTTGTATAAGTCCATGTTTTCAGGGGTCTTCTGTCTCCCTATTCCCTCCCCCCCACAATCCTGTGGGATCTATAAATATTTTGGATAACAGTGATAGTACAGTAAAGCCATGTGGGAGTTGCTTGAATTCTTTGGAGAATAACTTGCATGGGCTCACATAGGATCAAAGTACAGGTTAAGTAGTCTATGCTTGCTTCTGGGAGTCAAGTTTGTATATGCTGTGATTCACTTCAGTCTTTCTGGATTAGTCTCAAGTTTCTTCTGCTTTAGCACTGAGAAGCTGTATGAATTAATGTACTGACATGATTGGTGGCCGTATCAAAATGCCAAAGCGTAATCAAACAAGACCCTTGTAACTTGAAGATAGAATATAGTATCTAAGAAATATTTCCAACCACCAAATAAATGTTGGACTTTAACAAGCATTCCGTGTTTTTCTTACATTCCTCAGGAAGACTTAAGTTGAATTGTCATAGTTTAACAGTAAGGACCCAACAAGACCTCGTTCTAATCTCTGCTCTGCTACTCGCTACCTGGGTGATTCTGATCAAGTAATTTATTTTCTCTGAGCTTCTTTTGTCTTGTGGAGAATGTGAGGATTGGATTAGGGTAGTAGTTCTCAAATTCTTTTTGCTCATGGTACAATACTACTCTTTGCTGTGAGGAAAATGGCACACGACAGGAGAGTCAGAAGACTCACACATGTATAATTGATTGTAAATGTAAGTTCCCTGCAATTTGAAGGATGCTCTCACATGCAATTGCCGATTCTGTGCAGTTGGTAGCACACCTAGCTGAGTGTTGTATGGTACACCTTTTAAGGACTACTGGACTTGATGAAGCGTAAAGTCTCTTCTAACTTTAAATTTTATATCCCTATGGATCTCACAAGTTCTCATATCCATAAGTGAGTCAGTTATTCTTCCCCCAGTTGGAAAAATGGAGAGGAGGAGATCTGGTCCTTTTCTTTGGTATTGTAAATGCCTATCTTTAGTCCTTTTTCTACTCTCCAGGAATATTACTCTCACATCTCTATCTTCCTTCACTTTTGTAAATGGAAACAGGCTATTATATCTCCCTCCTAATGTCTAGAAGCCAAAGAGGTCATCACACAAAGGCTGGCTGGCCAATAGTCAGGTATTTTATAGATCTCTTGTTCTATAGAGGGGGACTCTTGTTCAAGTACAGGTTGGACTAGGTGACTTCAGAGGTCTCTTCCCAGCTTTGAGATTCTGTGTGATTCTTTTACCTTCTTGGAGGCATAGAAGACTCAAAGACAAGGTAAATGCCCTTACCTGTGGGAGAGTTGAGTAAGTTTGATGGAATCAGGCCAAGTTTAGAGCAATTGTCAGCGTTAGGACAGATCCACCCACCTCAACTCAGGTTGGCTGTGAGCTACAGCTGTTCCTGGCAATATCAGAGTGGTACAATGCTAAGCACCCCCCTAAAATTAAACCCATATACTCAGCAGCCCTGCAGAGGAACAAAAGATTTCTCTTTTGCTCTGTAAATGAACAAGAAACAAAGGACTGCTAAGCATCTTTCATATTATAGAGAGCTTGGGGTCAAAAGCTCTGGGTACTATATGTTAAATCATCCTTATTTTTCCTCCCATGGCCCCAGAATAGCAAAGAAGGCCAAAATAATTTTTTTTTAAATTCATAGGACCTGGAAAATCAATCTGTATCACTTTCTGTCTTTTTATCTGTTGAGTGAGAAAAGATGAAGCAGAGTTTTCAGTCTGTGTGTGTCTATACTAACGTGTTTGTTCATGCACACCCACACAGACTTTGTTACCGGCAGGAGGTCTGTGGGGTAGCCTGGACGAAATCTTAGAAGACAGATTGCAAAATGCCAGAAAGTGGTCGTTTGCTCTGCTCCCCTTCTCTCCCACTTCCTTGGGCAATTTGATTTTGTCTGGTCTGTGACACTAACTTCCTCACTCACATTGAGATTTTGATGAGCTGTTGTCTCGATGCCTCCTTAGGGGTGAGGGACAAGAAACTCTGCTCCCCTCTGAGCCTGGGCTGTTGTGATGCACCATGCAACCCCAGTGGTCCCCCCCTTGTTCTGCTTTTTGTCAGATGGCAAGGACTCTGTTCCTCTCCTGTCAAGCAGACAATACTTTCCCCCAAACCCCAAAGATCAGCAATAATTGATTTGGCTTCTGTTCCTTACCCTTCTGGCGCAAAAGCAGTTGCACAGTTCAACAGCGCTTTCCAAAGCCAGGTCTGCTGTCTCTTAAGGAGAGGGAGGGAGACAGGGAGACAGAGAAGGAAAGGGAGAGGGAGAGGGGGAGACGGAGATGGAGACAGAGACAGAGAGAGACAGAGACAGAGAGCCAGCCCTGCCATCTGATTAAAAATGGAGATAGGTTGGACCTAAAGTGGAGAGGTGCCTGCTATTTATTTCTGTCAAGTTCTGCTTGGAAGGTTTGAAGATTCCTCCTACCAGACATTTCACTAGTAAACAAAAAAGTTACCCATATTGTCATGCCTGCCCTGACCTGCAAGCTAGTGAACAATAAATCTTAATTACAGTTAAATGCCAAAATCTGCAAAGAATGAGGCAGCACTAGTCAACTGTGAATTTGTCCTGAATCCTGCTCTGGCTGGCTTCGGCTGGAGATGCAGCTGCAGGAATACATAAATTAGTTTTTTTATTTGTTTGGGCCAGAACAATCAGTCAGGGCTCGTTCTTAAGAGCATTTCCAGTATCGGCGGACTTACTGGCATTCATCCTATTACCATGTCAGATGCAGGTGGCATCTGGGAAGTTTTATTTTAAAGGACTTTTTAGCATTGTGCTTAGGTTAATAAGAAAGCACTATTTTTAAATATCTCGGCATTTTTCCAACGTGTAGCTCGGTCTCATGACATCTGCTCAGTTGAAACTTGTTACCTTTGGGTTTATTCAAGAAACCCTCTGAATAACCTTTTTGTTAGCAGTCTTCTTTTTAAGCTGGGCATCACAGTGGCACTGGAGGGCAGAGGCAGGCCCTGGTGGAAAGGATTTTCTCCGTGGCTGCCGCATGGTTCTTGGGTATTAAAGCTTGTCATAATATTAAATAAAACTGCCTTGTGGCCCCTTTGCTCCTGCCCTTCTGACATACTGGCATCTATATATGCAAGTTATGAGAATGCTGATTGCAACATAACTCTGTTCAATGACTTCAAGAGAACCTATCAATTTGGGGACAGACGTGGGAAGCTGAGAGGACAATTAGAGGAGAGATCTCAGTTTGGTGCACTTAATACTCCATCTCAGGAATCAATCTACACATCACTTTTTTTTTAATAACAGAGTTTGAGATGCAGGTGGCTTTGTTATATTTGCTTGGCTTGATAATCACATATTATTAGTGGAAAAAATATTGAACTTGGAGTGGAAAAGACCTGGATTGCAGTCCTGAATCTACCATTTACTAGCCTGTTTGATCTAGGGCAAGTCCTATCACCTCTCTGTTCACTGATAAAATGAAGGAGTTGGACAATACAGCCTTTGAGGCCTCTCCCAGCTCCAAGGGGGCCAGGTGGATAAAGCATGGGACTTGAAATTCCACTCCTATTCCATGCACTTAATTACTGTATGATCTCGTACAAGTCACAGCCTTTGGCAGCCTCAGTTTTCTCATCCCTCATATGGGGATAATATTACTTCCTAGAGCTGTTGTAAAGATCAAATGTGTGTGTGTGTGTGTGTGTGTGTGTACACACTATATGTATATATAACGTATATATATATATATATACACACATACATTTACATATGTATCTTTATACACCTTAAAATGCTCTAAAAATATTAACTGTGATTAGGTCCATCACCCCATTTTCTCTAAGGTTAACTTCTAGCATTAGTATTCTGTGGCCAGATGCTATCATTCACTAAAATATTCCATTTCTAAGTGAAAAAGAACTACCTTTGTACTAAGTCATCACAATATTCACCAGCATGGTGGGGGAGGAGGGAAGAATGGGAACTAGGCATTCTCCTAATTGTACGTAGGAGGGACAGCGAAACCCAGAGAAGAAAGGAGCCTGGGAAATAAACTGCACTCCATTGTGGGAATAAAAATAAGGAAATACTTGATTGACCAGCATTTAGAGGGAAGTGTCAATTCCATTTGAAAAGCCAGATAACTGATGGAAACCCCTCTTTTTGTCTCAGGTCTCAGGGCTGAGCTTTCTTTTGCCTGAGGTCTTAAAAGTAGGGACAGTCTTCAGTTCCTGTCTCTAGACCTACCTTCATTTAATTTCTATTCTCCCCCCTCCAGCTCAGCCTAGGACCTTCCTTTGCCATCCCTGGGCTGGGGCTCCCAGCAGTGTCAGACTCCCATCCTGTCACCAGTGACCATGCTTCCTGTTTGTGTTGCTGTTTCCTGCTGGTCACTCCAAACCCACCCTTCTGTCTTTCCTCAGCCTCCAGGCCTGGCTCTCTTCCCAGCATATTCTGGTGATAGCAAATCTGCCTCAGCTACCAGCTAAGAAATGCATTTTTTTTTAATGGACCCACCTTTCAATTTCAGTCTCTGCCTGTTAAGTCAATCCCATAGCCAGCCACAGTGAGTGTTTGCCTAACACAAATGCACTGCGCCTCAACCAGGCACTCCTGCCCTGGATTTCTAAAAAGTTGTTTCTCTGCAGAACTCAAAACCCCTTCACATCTAGGCGATCATTTACCCTCATGTCCCAGCAAATGCCATTTTTCCCACTGAGAAGCAGATACAAAGAGTGTCTGAAAAGAATGAAGCAGAAAAGGGAACAAGTATTACATGGCACCTGCTATGTGTTAAGCACTTTTACAAATATGTCTTATCTTCACAACCCTGAGGATGTAGGTGCCATTGTTATCTCCATTTTACAGATGAGAAAACTGAGGTGAACAGCAGCAGTGACTTGCCCAGGATTACACAATTATTAAGTGTCTGAGGCTACATTTGAACTCAGGTCTTCATTATTCCAGGTCCAGCAGTCTGTGCTGACTGTGCTGACAGCTACCTCAACATAGTATAAAAAGAGCTAAATCCAGGTTCAAATCCTAACTCTGCCACTTACTATCAACAATCCCAGCTTCTGGCTTTTAGAGAGAAAATGGAAAAGACCAACCTCACTTTAAATTGGTGAAAGAAAAGGCTCTCTAGGAAGACATGAGAGGAGCATGCAGTCCCCAGCGTGTCCCTATTCCTAGATTGCTACTCTAGAGACTCCAAGGAGTTTCCCCTTAGGTGAGATCCAGGACAATGCAGGAAAATCTCTCTTGGTGGAGTGGAGTTACCCCACCTTCTTCAATGGAAGAGCCCCTTCACTCTGCATTGTCTGGTATATAACCTCCTAGGTCTGCCTTTTCTGATTTGTTTTACTGTGTTTTGGATAAATGTTTTTGTTGCTTTTCTGTTTGTTTGGGTTTTGGGGTTTGTTTGTTTTTTTGCTATTTGCTATGTGTGCTTGCTGTAGAATTGGCATTTGGTTGAAAAGGGGTCAAGCCTTCGCTATAGAATTTGGACTTCTCCTTCCCTTCAAAAATGTCAAAGTACTCATGATGGAAAATGTTCTCCACATTCAGAGAAAAAACTGATGGACTCTGAATGCAGATCCAAGTATACTATTTTTCACTTTCTTTTTGTAAGGGTTTTTTTCCTTTTGATCTGTTTCTTCTCTCATAACACAACTAAGAAATATATTTTACATGATTGTACATATATAAATTATATCAAATTGCTTACTGTTATAGGGGAGAAGGAGGGGATGGAAGGAGGGAGAAAATTTGGAACTCAAAACTTTTTTTAAATGAATGTTAAAAATTGTATTTACAGGGGTGGCTAGGTGGCACAGTGAATAGAGTCCCAGCCCTGGAGTCAGGAGGACTTGGGTTCAGATCCATCCTCAGACACAACACAAAAAATAGCTGTGTGACCTTGGGCAAGTCACTTAACCCCAATTCCCCTCCAAAAAGCAAAAAAAAAAAAATTGTATTTACATGTAATTGGAAAAATAAAATACTAAAGATTAAAAAAAAAAAAAAGACAAGCATGGCCTCAAAGGAGAGATATGAAGACATCCTCACTTTACTCCTTTGTAAAAGTGAAAGACCTTGGGGCAGCTAGGTGGCACAGTGAATAGAGCACCGGCCCTGGAGTCAGGAGGACCTGAGTTCTAATTCGACCTCAGACATTTAACACTTACTAGCCATGTGACCTTGGGCAAGTCACAACCCCAATTGCCCTGCCTTCCCCCCTCCAAAATAAAAGCAAAAAAAAAAAAAATAATGAAAGACCAAAGGCTATAGGACATCATACATATTTTTAGACTTTTTCTGTGTATTGATTGATTTTCCTGATTTTTCCCCTCTTTTTCTTTTTTCTTAGAAGGGACTTCCAAAACATTATTTATTATATGATATGATTCTTCAGGAGGGAGTAGAGAAGTGATACTAAGAGAAATTCTGAAAATATTTTTTTAAATTACATCAATTAAAATGTTCTTTAAAAATATTAATTATTACTACTAACAGACTGGAGCCCAAATCAACCAAATCCCAAACCAATGTTCTTTCTATGTCCAACACTAGCAGGTAGTGCCTTCACTTAGACTCCACTCAAATATATCCATTATGCTTCATAATCTTCTTATGAAATGGAACAGAAGTGCTCAGAAGGCTCTACACTGAGGTCAATTATACTGTCTTTTCCAGTTGCCTAACAGTGAAATGAATAACACACATAACTCCTTTTGTAGATGAAAAATTTAAGGTCAAAGAAATTAGTCATATGTTAAATTTAAAGTCTCTTTAGAAGATTGTCATTTACCTTTTTTTCTCTCATTACTACACCCTACAGCAGAAAAGTTCTTCAGTTTTTGTTTTTTAATATCATGGCCCCTTTGACAGTCTGGTGAAGTCTATGGATCTCTTTTCAGAATCATACTCTTAAATTCATATTAAGAATGGTATTAAAACCACTCCATTTGGCTCCAGTGCCTTGACTAGATGCAAACACCTGATTGAATCAAATAATCAAAATTAAATTCGAGGCCTGTAATCAATTAAAGTCATTATGTGGGAGAGTGGGTCAAACATTAAGCACTTTAGATAAAAGGAAGAAGTTATCTCAGAATCAGGAAAGAAGAAATCCTGAGAATCTATCTGGAGAGGTTGGAGCAAGGATAGAGAGATGACTGAATTATTGGCAGAGAAAGGGAAATATTGAGGAAACTCATGGTTTTGTGTGGATCATGGAGAAGAGGACCCAGGATGATGGAATTCCCAGGAAAAGATCACCTCTTTCCCCACCTTCCCCTGATGGTGCTTACCTATTCACAAATACTAAAATATAATCTGCTGATTCTTTGCCCAAATGTCTCCAGTAAATTGAATTTTGCTTCAACTACAGATAAGCCAGGAGTTTATCTAGCTACTATCCATCTATCCATCTACATACATGTATATACATACATACACATAGATGTATGTATGTGAACATTTAGGGTTAAGCAGCTAATACAACTTCTAGGTAGGTGTTAGAAATTTTTCCTTACTGGGGGCTCAGAAGATGTCATTTACCTCAGAACATTTCATCTAAAATAAATTTCTGAAAGCTGAAAAGAAAGACACCAGGTGGACCTTAAGGGATATTATGATGTCCCCTAGGCTTAAAGCAAGCTAATTATTGAAACAGGGAGTACAAGACATTGGATTAAAAAGAAAACTATTATATTGAAAAATAGCTATTAAAAAAAAAAAAAAAAAAACCTCACAGACTCAAGGCTAATAACCCTGTCCTAGAGGGGTAGATATTTAGGTGGGGGAGTTGCTTATAATATTTCTTAGTCATTCCATGCACAAGATAAGTACTTACTAAATACCTTTTTCATTCATTCCATGCATGCATGCAAAATTTTATGACAAGTATTATTTATAAATGCTACTAAATTCTTCCCAAAACATCACTAGTATTATTGCCTTCCTTCTAATTCTCCAGACATCAGTCATGCTTCTTCTTTGAATGAAAGGAAGAATCATTGGACCAAGAAGGACTTTATTTATATAGTATATATATACTCTTGTCCTCCAAACAAGATGACCTACTACAATAAAGTGCTGGGCCTATAGTCAGGAAAGCTTGAGTTCAAATCCAATCTCAAAAACTTATTAGCTGTCTGGCCCTGGGCAAGTCACTTAATCTGTTTGCCTCAGTTTCCTCAACTGTAAAATGTGGATAATAATGTTGTAAGGATCAAATGAGATATTTGCAAAGCTTAGCACTGTACCTGATATATCGTGTTATATAAATGCTTATTCCCTTCATTTTCCAATTCTTCCTTCCAAGCAGCTTATATACACACAGTTAACCCCAACCCTCACCCCAGGCTCAACCTAGTTGCACAAAGTAAGTGAGAATCTGTTCTATTTCTAAAGACTTCAAGGGAAGACAATCCCATGATGAACTTGAAATCAACCAGCAAGCATTTTTAAGATTTGTTAAATTCTTTTCTATTTGCTGACCCGGCACTAAGTGCAAGGGGTTCAGATACAGAAGTGAGACTGCCCTCAAAGAGCTTATGTTCTACTTAGTTTTTCTTGTTGACATTCCAACTTTAACAATAATTAGAGAAGAAAAGAATTTGCTTCCCTGGATTAAAGAACTGAAATCTGAACCTGAGATGGGATACGATGATTTGCCCAAGATCACATAACTAGCTAATGGCAAAGTCAGAACTAGAACTTGGGTGTCTTAAATTCCAACCCCAGGTCATGCTGCTGGTAAATATCTGGGGCCAAATTTGAACTCAAGTTTTCCTGACTCTGGTCACATCACTCTATCTACTGTGCCTACTCAGTCTGCCTCTAATCCCTCAGAGCAGGGATCATCTATCTCACTTTTCCACTTGTATTTACAGATTTTAGCACAACGCTTTGCACATAGTAAAAATTTAATAAATGTTTTTTCACTTATTCATATAAATAGATAAATAGACTAGATAAATAAATGAGTGGATGGATGGATGAATGAATAAATAAATATGTGAATGTCCTGTTGAAGGTAGAGCAAATAGTCCAGGTTGGAATGGAGAGTGAATGAGAAAAAAGTCTGGTTAGACCTCTGAGTTCTCTTCCAATTCCAAGATTATGTGAATCCTTTATCTGGAGAAGCCATAAGTGGAGTTATAGAGAGTACAGATAGAACAAAGGTACCAACCATAATCAGCCTCATTCATTTTCTTTCTGCATAGGCATGATGTATATGATGAAAAGAAGGGCCTGTCCACATAGCTGCCCCTACCCCACTCACACATCTAGAACTCTTCTACCATTTCCTTCATTCTGGTGACCAATGCAAAGTCAGGCATAGCAAGCTCACCCCCATTTGGCTCCATTAGTTCCCAAGATGCTTAGTGCAGCTGCAAGCTGGCTGAGATTCACGTCCTTCACTATTCTTGCGAACAGTATCACTAGTGGTAGTTGGGGAGAAGGGCTAAAATTAGTCCTGGATCCCCCCCCACCAAAGTCTTTAAGAAGACTAAGAGAATTCTGGTCTCCCCTAGGGGTTCAGATCACTGTGGGAAGGTCCAAGGTGGTCCTTCAAGGTCGTGGACCAAACCTGACCCCTAGCATGGCTTGGAGACAAACTTGTCAAGGTTTGTTATTGCATCTTAGGCTGGAATTTACCATTGGAAATGCTGCCTTTTGTCACTGGTACAGGGAGAAAGGCTTTGCATTTGATGACATTTTCAAAACAGTGTGAAAAACTTTGACGTTTTTATGAGAAAATCTATAAAGCCCAAACAAATGGTTTCATGCTGCTCTGCCCCATTCTTCATAGGTCCATCTGTAATCCATCATCCCGCCCACATTTCCCTCACCCTCCCACTTCTCTTGAACCCATCAGCAACATCATCTTGTCCATGAACAAAAGAGCTACTCACAGGAGCCTTTTCAACATCCCTTGGTGCCCTTTGCCTTTTAACCTTTACCCCTTAAATCAACTGTAATCATTCCATTTTCACTGGCTCAGCTTCTGAAAGGCTCAGAAACATTATCACCTCCTTCAGAAAATTCCTCACTTTATCCTCTGCTCAGCTAGTGAAAGGTTTGATCTTTCTCCCCCTTAGCAACATGTATCTCTTGTGTCTTCTTCATCAGGCTTCCAGTTTGGCCTGGGTAGATGATTCACAGCATGTGAATTTATTGTTCAGAAAAATTAACTTGAGCCCCCTTTCGAGTCTGGTCTGTCATGTTTGACAAAAATCTCACCTCTCCCAAATTGCAATATAAATCAAATAACTAGTGCTGCTCAAAGACACATGTGTGTCTTTGAGAAAGTAATTTCACCTTTCTGGGCCTCAATTTTCTCATTTGAAAAATGAAGGATTTGGACTAGGATTCATAGATTTAGAGCCAAAAGTTCCCTTAGAAGCCATCTTGTCCATCCCCCTCATTTTAGTCTTCTATTTCCCCCCATTAGGCCCAGAGAAATAAAGCAAAGATAACATAGTAGTTCCAGAATTTCTGACTTTATATCCAAGAAACTTTCCATTGTGCCAAAATTTCAGCTGTGAAAGTCAATCATTCTATAATTAATCCCTTTAATGTTAAAACCCTCCTTTAGCCAACTCTGGCCAAAATCACTCCTCTAGCCCCATGACATTCCACCTGTTTCTTCTGTCCTAATAACACAAATTTTGATTGACTTTCTTCTTTACCTCCTCATCCTCCCACCTACACAGAAACTTTCCTACTGGTTTTTTATCCATTTGATTGCCTCCATTCATCAGCAGCATGAGTTAACACCTTGGGAGTGCTCCTTGGACGTGGATTACAGTACTGGACCCTGAAAACCATTAATGTCATCTTCCAGTATAAAAGATTAATATCTATTGCTTTCTCACATTCTCTACCTCCACCATAGGCTAATTATCTCTCCCATCTCTGTTAATTATCCTTCATTACCAAATCTTCCCTTTCATGTTCTGCCATTCTCCCATTTTCTCTTGAAAATTAAATTAAAGGACCTTAGAGGTCATCTAGTCCAACCCCCTCAGTTTACAGATGGGGGCACTGAAACTCAAAGCACCTACAATCACATAGGCAGTCATTGACAGAGCCAAGATTTGAACCCTGGTCCTCATTTCTAACACAGTTTCCCTGCAGCACATTCCTCTTTTTGACCTCTGTCTTCCAATTTTCATCTATGGCTTCATTGTATAAATGGTTTCTCCACCCCTCATCTATTTAGTTCCCCTTGCTTTCCTCTGCCTGGCTGTCCTTCACCCATTTACCTCTTCTTCCTTCTTTTAAGCCCCTGCCAATATTCTTTCTATAAACTGATGCACCAGCAACAGCCTTTTCAAGACACTGAGCAAAGAATAACAGATCAACCTAAACACTGCTACCTAATATCCTTGAGGGGGCATGTAGGTGTTGATCAGAAATATTGTAATGGTGTAGTGTCCATCCACCCTTTCATCTATACCTATCCCTACCCATGAGTGTGCACACACATGCACATACACACACACACACACACACGCACACTCACACACTCACTCGCAGAGTCACATGCCCCAGGAGACATGCTTAATTGCAGGACTATTCCCTGTGTTCCAGAACCACCGTAAGCTGTAAAATCTTGGAGGCTCATCTGTGTTTTTTCTCATCCTGCACATGTTTTGAAGCACTCCCCTGGGGCAGACAGAGACTGCAAAATGTTAAAAAGCAACAGCAGGCAGAGTTTCTGGCAGCACAAATGTGTGTGACTAGGCCAACCCAACTGACACTGTATGAAACAGTCAACAAACTTGTATTAAAGGTGAAGTGAAAATCTGTTAGGAAAAAAAGTGTTCATTTTTTAAAAAGGCAGAAATGGGACCCAGGGTCTTACAGAAACAGATTCACACATTTCCTCCAAGGACCAGCAACAGACTCAATAAAGCTAGAGATGCAACATCGTTCCTATCGCTGAAAGAAATAGTCAATAGTTAATAAACATTTATTAATCATCTCCCATGTGCCAGGCACTGTGCTAAGACCTGGAGATACAAAAAGAGGCAAAAGCCAGTTCCTGCCCTCAAGGTGAATACAGTCTAATGAAGGAGATAACAAACAAACAAACCTGTACAAATGGGGGGAAGCAGAGCCCAGAGGAGGAGGGGGAATGGGGTGGCAGTAGAGGCAGAGACCTAGCTGAGCTCTCCAATATTCCTCCCCTAAACAATTTAAAATAATGTCTCAAATCAAATTCTGGAGCAGCAGAGTAGGGAGATAAAAGGTTAGGGTGAGACATTTTTTCAGCCCAAAACAACTTTTGTTGGAGGTCTGTAGGAATGGTCTTTGTCACTGAAGTGGATATTGGCCTGGAGAGAAGGGGCAGCAACACCAGCTATGGGTCTTGGAGGCTGCAATATCAGTGGCAGCAGCCGTGGCATTGAGAGCTCTCTGCCCAGAGATGGTAAGGTGTTTAGACAACTCATCAGAAGAAGATTATAGTGGACCCTGATCTGACATGGGACATAGGAGCCTGTTACATTACACATACACAGTTCTGGGTTGTAGTTCCAAGGCAGAGAGGAGAACTCAATCTTGTGACTACAGAGGAGCAAGGCCCTTCCTAGGGAAAGACCAGATCGTAGAATAGAAGAGCAGTGACCACATCTCTCTCTAATCACATCACTTTGGAAGTACCAAAAACTTTCAGATTCCCAGAACTAGTTCTAAAAACAAAGTGTAAAAAAGCCTGAAGCTTGAGACAGTGCCTCCCCACCCCCATGTGAACAGAACTCAACTTAAACATAAAGGTCAAAGTCAAGAAGGAGGCTAGGAAAATGATCAAACAACAACAACAAAAAGAATTGGACCATAAAACACTACTATGGTGGCAGGGAAGACTAAGATACAAATTCAGAAGACAACAACTTGAAAACAGCTGTAAGCAAAGCCCCAAAGGAAAAATATTAATTGGACACAAGCCCAACAAGAATCCCTGGAAGAATTAACAGAAAAAGATGAGGTGGTAGAGGAAAAATGGGAAAAGAAATGAGTGGTGAGAGAAAATTATGAAAAGGCAATTAACATCCTGGTAAAAGAGGCACCAAAAAAGAATATACTAAAGAAAATTATACCTTAAAAAAACAGAATTAGACTATTGGTAAAGAATCCACAGGGGCATCTAGGTGGCACAGTGAATAGAGCACTGGCTCTAGAGTCAGGAGCACCTGAGTTCAAATTCGGCCTCAGACACTTAACACTTACTAGTAGTGTGACCTTGGGCAAGTCACTTGACCTCAATTGCCCTCCCAAAAGCAAAAAAAAAAATCTACAACAAAAATTCAGTGATGAAAAGAACTCCTTAAAAAACAAATAGGTCAAATGGAAAAGGATGTACAAAAGTTTATGAAGAAAACAAAAAAAATTATAGCAAGTTTCTCTGATAAAGGCTTCATTTCTTAAATATGTAGGGAACTGAATCAAATTTATAAAAAATAAGACTTGGGGCAGCTAAGTGGGACAGTGAATAAAGCACCAGCCCTGGAGTCAGGAGGACCTGAATTCAAATCCAGCCTCAGACACTTAACACAAAACTAGCCTTGTGACCTTGGGCTAGTCACTTAACCCCAATTGCCCTACCTTCCCCTCTCCAAATAAAAGCAAACAAAAACAAAAACAAAACAAAACAAAAATAAGACTCATTCCCCAAGTGATAATAGTCAAAGGATATGATCAGACAGTTTAAAATAAAAGGAATGCTCTAAATAACTATTGATTAGAGAAGTATAAACTAAACAACTCTGAGGTACCACCTCGTATCTTTCAGAAATGAAAAATGCTAAAAAGGATGTGGGAAAATGGGTACACTAATGAACTGTTGAAGCTGTGAACTGGTCTAACCATTCTGGAGAATAATTTGGAACTATGCCCAAAGAGCCTTAGAACTGTTCATACTTTTTGACTCAGCAATATCACTACTTGTCTGTATCTCAAATCAAAGAAAATGGGAAAGGACCTATTAGTACAGAAATATTCATAACAGTTCTTTTTGTGGTGGCAAAAACTTGGAAATTGAGAGCATGCCCACCAATTGGGAAATGCTTAAACAAATTGTGGCATATAATTTTAAAAGAATACTACTGTGTTATAAGAAATGACAAGAGGGATGGTTTCAGAAAAATATAAGAAGACCTACATGAAATAATGCATAGAGAAATAAACATTATCATTAGATCATTCTACACAGTAACAGCAATATTGTAATGATTAACTGTAAAAAACTTGGCTACTTTGATCAATATAATGATAAAAGACAATTCCAAAAGATTCCTGATAAAAATTGCTATCCCCTTTTCAAGAGAGAATTGATGAACTCTGAGTACAAATTGAAATATAATTTTCTCATTTTCTTTATTTTTCTTACTTTTTTGCAACACGGTTAATATGGAAATAGGTTTACATGATTTCACATGTATAAGTGATGTTATATTGCTTGCCTTCTCAATGGGGGGATGAAGGGAGAGAGAAAATTTGGAATGCAAATTTTAAAATTAATGTTAAAAATAAGTAAGAAAAGGTAGGGGCTTTTTCCTTAATAAAGCATTAGTGGAAATACTCAACAAAAAGAATACGCTAGAGTTAAAAGGAATTGGCAAAGACTTCATGTAGGAAATGAGATTTTCATTGGAACTTGAAGGAAGCTAGGGAGTCCAACGTGTCATCTAACTGGAGTCAGGAGGATCTGAGTTCATCTCTGGCCTCAGACACTAGCTGTATGACCCTGGGCAAGTCCCCTGTTTACCTCATCTATAAAATGAGTTGGAAAAGGATATGGCAAAGCACTACAATAGCTTTGCATGAAAACCCCAGATAGGGCCAAAAATGATCAGAAATGACTAAAAGTCACTGAACAACAATAAAGGGAATGAAATAGGTGGAGATGAGCTGAGAAAGCACTTCATACTCATGGGGACAACCAGAAAAACTTCTAAGAGCTAGGGGCAGCCAGGTAGCACAGCGAGTAAGAGCACCGGCTCCAGTGTTGAGAAGACCTGGAGATCGAATCCCGGGCTCAGACACTTAGCACCCACCCAGAAACACCTGGCCATGTAACCTTGAGCAAGTTACTTAACCGCAAGTGCTTAGGGGCGGCCAGGTGGCTCGGAGGCTCCAGTGTCGGGATGGCCTGGATCGGTCCGGGCTCAGATACTCAGCACCACGCCCAGAAATAGTGACTGGCCGTGTAACCTTGAGCAAGTTACTTAACCCCAATTGCTTAAAAAAAAAAAAAAACTTCTAAGAGCTGAGAGATGGAGTATATATAACAAATGTTTACTATCAGGAGACATCCCAATAGATCACAAGATTCTTGAGGGCAGAGAATGTCTTGTCTTTGCCTTTTTATTCTCAATGCCCAGCCCAGAGCCTTGTACATAGAGATATTTAATAAACATTTGTTGAATTACATCCCACCTAATCAGATATTGGTTGAAATGAAGCTATTTAAGGTGAGAAACTTAATAACATCAAATCAGATCACATAACAATTTCTCTTCTATACACACACACACACACACACACACACACACACACTCAACTTTTACCCCTGAGAATCTTTGACCTTACAGATACAGACACTGTATCCAGTCATGCAGATTGCAATCTAACCACGCCATTTCATCCTGTGTGATTGTTACCCATGTCCCTCCAAAAATCCTTCTCAAGGGACCTTTCAGTCATGCTCTAGGTCTCTTAAAGTTCCATAGGTACCAATACAATGCATGGACCCACAATCTGTTTTCCTCACTGTTGCAATACATAATTGGCTGACCACCCTTTTTCTTTTTTTCATCATTTCTTACAGCTCTTTGTTGACATATTTTGGTGTGTTCCTTGTGCAGAGTTCATTATTGCTGTGGTTTATTTATGCCATCATTCATTTCTCCACTGCCCTTTGGGTGACCTAAAATTCTGAAAGATTATGATATTCTACAATTCAATTCACAGTCATATAGAGTCACTAGAATACTGGGGTTAAGAAGATGGGTTTTTATTTCAGAAATACACTTGGAGTCATTAATAATGACACAGAACTTTCCAAATGAAACTCAGCCCAAACTTATTTTCCTTTTCAGTTCTTGACTTGGCTTGGTTTATCATCTAACTGGAGTGTTTGTGCAAGATGTATATAGATATAGATATTGGGTGGGTGGGTAATTGTCCTTCATTCTCAAATAGGACCAAAATGACATCACTATGTTAGATTAAAGTTACAGTGCGTCTGACTGTGGCTGATCAGACCGATATGAGCTCCGGATATTCTACCACAGGCCAGGTACACACACACACACACACACACACACACACACACACACACACACACAAATGTGATATTTCAACTGGATATCCATACAATTGCATATCATAAGTTAGACAAGAAGCATTTCTGCTTTTACTTTTTAAATATGTAGATCAAGCAATTAATTATGGATCTCATTTGGGAAATTTTGTACTAAACCAGGGATCGAGGCAATCAGTACTATTGTCATCCACAAATAAGTGTATCTAGAGAATTTCAACATGTCCTGTGGTGAACCAACTCAGCAATACCCACTACCATTGATTCCCCTGACTCTTTATCTTGTCATACCAATCACACCTTGCTAATCACCAACACTTCCACAATATACCTCATTCAGGTATATTGAATATATATATGCTGAACAGAGCTGGACTGAAATAATGCCAACCAAATCCATGACAAAATTATATTTTATAGGATGTCCCAAATGTCTTGGTATTGTTTTAAGCTATTAAAATGCAGCATTAGGTCCTCAATGCAGCAAGGCAACCACCCTCTTCCTTCTTTGCTTGCTTGCTTCACTATGTGTAATGTTAATGGGATTTAAGATCTTCCTCACCCATTAATAGGCCTCAGGTGGAGCCCATTAAGGGAAGCTTGCTTAAGGGAGGCTTGCTTGTAGGAAGGCTTGCACACCTTTTGCTAATTTCTAATTAGAGAAGAGGGTTCTGATGCCTTCTGGCTCTGAGAAGTGTTGCTTTGGGGGTTCACTTATGAGAAGGATCTTGTGATTCCCTGGTTGAGATTCTGAGTGGCTGTATGTTCAGAGCTCCCCAACTGCTCAGATGTAAAGGTTCTCTCTATCCAGGAATATATGTAAAGTGTATAGTTGATTCGGGCACTCAGAACCCTGTCTGTTGGTCTTTACTTCTCTGCTTGTATTTTCTCTGAAGTTCAGGGTACTGACTTTTCCCCTGAACTTGTGAATGTAATTAAAAAATATTGTTGACCCCTTGAACAGCTATCTTTCCTAGTAAAGCAGATCTAAGCACCTATGCTAGCAGCCAACCTGGGTATGCCAGTGTGGTTGCCACTCTACACTGGCTATTGAAACCCTTTTCATCTCTACACAGTCCTCTCATGGCAACCCTTCACCCCACCTTCTCAGTTCAATGACCTTGCTTCATAATTCACTGAAGAAATTAGCACCTACTTCACAGGGTTGTTGGGAATATCAAATGATAACATATGTAAAATGTATTGCAAATCTTAAAACTATTATATAAATACTAGCCGTGCTACCTATATTGAACAAAAAATTCACTTAGAGGCACTCCTTTTCCCCTAGTCCTTGTCTCACATAATTCAGGTATCTCCCTCCACTATCTCTTCCTTCACTTTGGTCTCAGATGGAGTCCTTGCAGAGGTAAACCCAGCACAGTTCCTGGTACATTGTAAGTAAAATAAATGTTTGCTATTGTTATTATTATTATTACTCTCTACATGTGTTTTTGATTCCATCCCCTCCCAGCTCCTCTAGCAAATTGCCCTTTCTATCATTCCCATTCTCTCACTAATCTTTAATCTACCCCTATCAACTATTTTCTTCCTTTTTTTTTTTTTAAGCAATTGTTAAGTAACTTGCTCAAGGTTACATGGCCAGGTGTTTCTGGGTGGGTGCTAAGTGTCTGAGCCTGGGATTTGAACTCCAGGTCATCCCAACACTGGAGCCAGTGCTCTTACTTGCTGTGCTACCTGGCTGCCCCTATTTTCTTACTTTCTTATCTTCTTGCACATCTCTCTCATACTTAAAAATATGCTCACTTTATCACTTCAAACCTATCAATTGGCAAATTCAACAACAAAGGAAAAAAATAAATGCTGGAAGGACTGTGGAAAAACAGGTATGATAATGTGCTGTTGGAAAAGCTGTGAATTACTCCAGCCATTCTGGAAATCAATTTGGAACTACATCCAAAAAAGCTAATAAACTGGGCATACCCTTTGATCCAGTGATCTAGTACTAGGTCTCTACCCCAAAGAAATTCACAAAAGAGGAAAAGGACAAAAATATACACAATGATTTATAATGTGTACAAAAATATTAATAACACTTTTGTTATTGTTTTATTTTTAAAATCTTGTTTAATATTTTATTTTTCTCAATAACATGTAAAAACAATTTTAACATTTCTTTTTCAAATTTGAGTTCCAACTTCTCTCCCTCTTTCCCCTCACCCCTCATGGAGATGGAAAGCAATTTGACATAGGTTACACATATGTAGTCATGCAAAACACATTTCCACATAAGTCATCGTGGAGGGGGGGACCCACAGATGAAAAAAAAACAAGAAAAATAAAGTATCTTTGATCTGCATTCAGGCTCTATCCACTCTTTCTGTGGAGATGGGCAGCACCTTTCATCATAAGTCTTGCAGAATTGTCTTTGATCATTGTATTGCTGAGAATAGCTGTTATTACTGTGTACAAAGTTCTCCTGGTTCTGTTCATTTCACATTTTCTGAAAGCACCCTGCTCATCATTTCTTAAAGCACAGTAGTATTCCATCACAATTGTATACAACCACTTGTTCAGCCATTCCCCAATTGATGAACATCCCCTCAATCTCCAATTCTTTGACACCATTAAGAGAGCTGCTATAAATATTTTTGTACACATAAGTCCTTTTCATTTTTGTTTTTATCTCTTTGGGATACAGACCTAGTAGTAGTATTGCTTGGTCAAAGGGCATTCATGGTTTTACAGCCCTTTGGGCATAGTTTCAAATCGCTCTCCAGAAGGGTTGAATCAGTATACAACTTCACCAATAGTACATTAGTGTTTTGATTTTCCCACATCCCCTCCAACATTTATCATTTTCCTTTTCTGTCATATTAGCCAATCTGACAGGTGTGTAGCAGTAACTCAGAGTTGTTTTAATTTGCTTTTCTCTCATCAACAGTGATTTAAAGCATTTTTATATGACTATAGATAGCTTTGATTACTTTGTCTGAAAACTGCCTGTTCATATCCTTCGACCATCTATCAACTGAGGAATGGCTCTTATTTCTACAAATCTGACTCAGTTTTCTATATGTTTGAGAAATGAAGTCTTTATTAGAGAAATTCACTGTAATATTTTTTCCAGTTATGATTACCAACTATGTATTTCCCTCCATCCTATTTTCCCTGTTTATTATTCTCTCTCTCTCTCTTTCTCTCTGTCTGTCGTCTCTCTCTCCCTCCTCCTTTTATTTTTTTTTTTCACTTGACAAAAATTATTTATTTCTAACCCATTTTTGGAACTTTATTTTTGACTGGATTCGGATTTCGAGGTGGAGGCTCTCAGGGAAGAAAGACGATGTCTCTTGGCAATCTGTTCTTGTCGTTTTTCTTTAGCCTCCTTCATTCTCTTGGCCAAAAGCTTGGCATATTCTGCTGCTTCTTCAGAGCGATGCGTCTGCGTTTGTGCTGCAAAACACGCGGAGTCACCAGGCGCTGAATCTTAGGGGCCTTAGTCCTGGGTTTTTTACCTTCCTTGTTGAGGGGCTTTCTCACAACATACTGTCGAACATCATCTTCTTTGGACAAGTTGAAGAGTTTTCGGATTCTGCTGGCTCTTTTGGGCCCCAGGCGACGAGGTACAGTGGTATCTGTCAGTCCTGGTATATCTTTCTCACCTTTCTTCACAATCCCACGATGCAGCGCCGCACAGATTTACGCTTCCTTTCTCCGGTTCTTCGCGGGCCATAGCAAGAGTGGCCCTTGCTGAGCAGCAGGCGCACCCTGCCGTGGGCCAGAAGCACCCTCCCTGCTTCATGGGGAAGCCTTGTTTGTCGTTCCCACCACTGATCCGGACCACGTAACCCTTCCACTCGTCTCCCAGCGAGTCGGCGGACACTTCGGTGGCCATCCGCTTCTCATAGAAGGTCCGCAGCTTCCTCTCGTCATCCACCTCGATGAGCTTCTGGCAGCCCGTGGCTGGGAAGGAGATGTTGAGCTTCATCTTTGCAGAACCGCCCGCTTCAGACCTGCCACGGGAAAGACTCCCTCCTCCTTTTAATCAGTCCATTTTCAAAAGTCTTTTGATTCTTACTTTTATCCCTCCCAAACTTCCCTCCCTTCTATCATCTCCCTCCCCCATCCTTTTATTATCCCCATTCCCTGCCTTCTTTCCTATATGATAAGATAGAATAATAACACTTTTATGGTAGCAAAAAAATGGGAAACTGAGGTGATGTCCATCAATTAAGGAATGGCTAAAAATCTTATGGTATATGTATGAAAGAAGGTTATTGTGCAAAAGAAATGAGAAAGGAAATGGTTTTAGAAAAATTTGGGAAGACTTATATGAACTGATGCAATGTGAAGTAAGCAGATCCAGAATAAGATATACAATAACAATAAAGTGTAAAGACAAACCACTTTGAAAGACTTAGGACTTAGTATAAACACAATGGCATGACCATAGTTCCAGAAGACTTACGATGAAATATCCACTTCCACATAGAGAGGCGAAGGACTCAGTGTACAGATTGAATTTTTTTTCCCATATAACTAACGTGGGAAAAATGTTATGCCTGACTATATGTATTTGTTACTAGGATTTTTTTCCCACTTTCTTAATGGGAGGAGGAGTTGGGAGGGAGAGAATTCAGAATTTAAAATGAAATAGAATTGAGTTAAAAAATAACCTCACTTGATCCAGCCATCCTTTCTTTCTCTCTTCCTCTCCCTCTTCCCTTATTCTCCCTCTCCCTCTCTCTATTTTAGATAGATATACACATACATACACACACTCCTTGTCTAAACTCTTTGAGAAAGCTATCTGCAATTGATTCCTCCATTTCCTCTTCTCTCAAACCCTCTGAAATCTGGTTTGTAACCCCACGAATGAATGAAGCTGCTCTCTCCAAAGTTACCAACAATCTCTTAATTGTCAAGTCTCATGGTCTTTTCTCAATCCTCATCCTCCTTAAACTCTCTATAAACTTTGATACTGTCAATTACCTTTGCCTTCTGGACTTGGGATACTTCTGAATACCTCTTTCTAAGTTTTAGTGATACTTTTCTCTCCTAATTTTCCTATCTACCAAACTGTCCCTTCACAATCTTCTTTATTGACCTTTCATCTGTTATACCCATTATGAGTGTCCACCAAGAGGTTGTCCTAGGTTATATTTTCTTCTCCCTCCATATTGTATCCCTACCATTCCTCTCTATTCCTATTCAACTATACTCTTTTGGGTCTTCTTTGGACTTCTCCATCATGCTGGCAGAAACCTTATCATTGGGAAATCTCATCCTGAAACAAGATCCAATCAGCTTTTGTTCTCTAAGTGAGCAGAAACCATCTTTTTTTTATTCTCAGAGTTAGCACAGTGGCACTTAATAAATGTTTATTGACTGACAGACCATCTCCCTTGGTGATCTCATCAGCTCCTATGAATTCACTTGTCATTTCTAGGCAGACAGTGCTCAGATCTACTTATACAGACCTACTCTCTTTCTTGACCTATAGTATCTCATCACCAACATTTCAAATCGTATGTCTTAATTGTCAGATCTAATGGCATTTTCTCAGTTCTCATTTACTCGGTGTCTCTACAGCCTTTGGCACTGTCAATCACCTTTTCCTTCCAGATATTCTGGATACTTCTAGATATTCCTCTCCAGGTTTTAGTGACATTTCTTTTTCCTGGTTCTCCTGCTGTCTAATTTGCTCTTTCTCCATTTCCTTTCCTGCCCTCCATGTCATACCCACTAACTGTGGATATACCCCAAGGGACTGTCCTTGGCACTTTTTTCTTCTCCTTCCATATTATATTCCTTGGATACCCCATCATCTTCCCATTGATTCAGTTGTTAACTCTATACAAATGATTCTCAGATCTATATATTTATCTAGGCTTCTTAAACTCACCATGTCCAAAACTGAACTCATTATAGTTCTTCTGACTACTGCCTCCCTCCAATCTGCCCTCCCTTCTATGATGTCTCTCTCCTCTTATCTATCCTCTTCCAGTCCTACTTCCCTATAGAGTAAGAAAGATTTCTATATCCAAGTAAATGTATATGTTATTCCCACTTTGAGCCAATTCCAATGAGAGTGCGGTTCATGTGATTTCCACCCCACCGTCTTTCCCTCCACTTTTTCCATTTACCTCATTTTACCTCTCCTCTCTTTTCCCAGTGCAATCCTCTTTCTCACTTCTTAATTTTGTTTTAATTAGATGTCATTCCATCAAAGTCAATTTATACCCACACCCTCTGTCTATGTACACTCCTTCTAACTGCCCTACTAGTGAAAAAGTTCTTAAGAGTTACAAGTGTTATCTTCCCTTGTAGAGATGTAAACACTCTAAACTAAAATAATCTAAACTAAAAATCCCTTACTTTTTCTTTTTCCTGTTTAACTTTTTATGCTTTTCAAGTCTTGTATTTGAAAATTAAATTTTCTGTTCATCTCTGGTCTTTTCATCCGAAATGCTTAAAAGTTCTCTATTTCATTGAATATCCTTTTTTTCCCCCTAAAGAATTATATTATGTTTTGCTGGATAGGTGATTCTTGGTTGTAATTCTAGCTTCTTTGCCTTCCAGAATGCCATATTCTAAGCTATTCATTCCTTTAAAGTAGAAGCTGCTAAATCCTGTGTGATCTTCCCTGAAATTTAATTGTTTCTTTCTGGCTGTTTTAAGTATTATCTTCTTGACCTGGGAGTTCTGGAACTTAGCTATAATATTCCTGAGAGTTTTCATTATGGTCTCTCTTTCAGGAGGTGACTGGTGGATTCTTTTAATTTCTGTTTTGCATATCAGGGCTTGCCTGGATGCTGCCTGCACTGGACTGTGTTTCCTTTTTACCTCAATGAGACAGAAAATTCCTGTTGACTTTCTAAATTGTCTTGGTATGGAAAATTGTTTCAACCTGTCCTTTTGCTGGTTCCTCCACTGTAGAATTCATTTTGAAGTGTCATTTTATAGCTATTTGGGGGTGAATTTGGGAGAACTCAGGTGTGTTCCTGACTTACTCTGCCATCTTGGCCCCACTTCCAGCCCATTTTCCTTCCCCAAAAAACCCTCCCCTCTTCCAAATTTCTCTTTTATCATCAAAGGCACCAATATCTTCCAAATCACCTGAGCCTGTAGTCTTCAGAAGGCCTTTTCCACCCACTCATCCTCAATGACTTTTCCTCTCAGCTAACATTCATTAACATAAATGTGTGTGTATAAATATATAGAAAGGATATATATCCCATAATATATGTATGTGTATGTAATATGTACATATACATACATATATACATGTGCACATATGTATCTTCTTTGTCCCTAATTATTTACAGGTTGTCTCTTCCGTTAGAATATACTCACCCATTAGCATGGACTATTTTTTTGTTTGCCTTTCCTTGTAACCCTAATACCTAGCAGAGTGTTTGGCATATTGTAAGCACTTAATAAATGCTTATTGACTGACATGTAAAATAAATCCTTCTCCATTTGTACTCCTCACTTTCCATGACAAAAAGTGAACACGTTTGATGAGAATGTCTACCTGCTTTCTGTTTGGCTTGCTGTTACAAATCAGAAGGTTATTGAATAGAGTTAGCATTATTGTTGTGACTTAAGGAATCTTGTATGATCTTAACATGGGACTGGAGAAGAGCATTTAAGGAGGCATTTAGTACTACCAAATCAAAAGGTTTTTTTTGTTTTGTTTTGTTTTTTGCCTTTTTGGAGGGCAATTGGGGTTAAGTAACTTGCCCAAGGTTACACAGCTGGTATTTTTGTGTGGGTGTTAAGTGTCTCAGGCCAGAACCGAACTCCCATCCTCCCAACTCCAGGGCCAGCGCTTTACTCACTGCACCACCTAGCCGCCCCTTAAGATAATGTCTTTTTTTTTTTTTAAGCAATTGAGGTTAAGTAACTTGCTCAAGGTTACACTGCCAGTTATTTCTGGGTGTGGTGCTAAGTATTTGAGCCTGGATTCGATCCCCAGATCATCTTGATACTGGGGCTGGTTCTCTTACTCACTGAGCCACCTGGCCGCCCCTTTTTTCTTTTTTAATAGGAAGCAAATAATAACAGTGAAATTTTGTAACCTATCTACCTTTCAGTCATTTGTATAACTGTAGAGATATTTTTTGCTGAGGGACACCATTTTTGAAAGCCTTCTTATTCCTTTCTTATATCTTATTCATGAATAACCTCATTTGGATTTTTAAAAGATGAGTAGGCATGAGTCTCTTTCTCCCCTTTTTCAGATATTTTGAGAATCGATCCTTCAATATTCTCAAAATTATATCACACCTGGTATGATTCTTTCAGTCTTCATTTTCTTTAGTGAATTTCTCCTTCCTCATTCAGCACACAGACAACAGGATTATTATAGAATAAGTGTAATGACTTAATTGTTTGTTTATTGTTCTCTGTCCAGTTTCATTCTTAAATATTTATAGGATAATCTGTCAACTAGATCTTGTGCCAAGTTTTATGTTTGCTTCTTTTTTTCCCTCTACCATTTTATGGGTTTGTTTTTTTTTTTTTGCTCTTTGGAGGGCAATTGAGGTTAAGTGACTTGCCCAAGGTCACATGGCTAGTAAGTGTTAAGTGTCTGAGGCCGGATTTGAACTCAGCTCCTCCTGACTTCAGGGCCAGTGCTCTTAGTCACTGAGCCACCTGGACGCCCCTTCTACCATTTTGTATTACAGTGATGCTGCAGAAGATTTCCAATGCCCTTCCTTTAAGATTTTATTAATTCATATTTTAAACCAGTGTTGCCCTTGAATTCCATGTCTACATTTGACCACCACTATAATAGAGAAAATCACAAAAGCATGCTGATTGGGTTCATAACACATTTGTTACAGAATCTGAATTGGGTCCTCACTACAGCAAGGCAGTATAGGTTGTACATGTGTGGCCAATGCAAAACAATAACATAGTAGATATGTTGTAAAAGACTGACTATATTTCCCTCCCTCCTATCCCACCTCCCACTTGTTCTATTCTCTACTTTGATCCCATCCCTTTTCAAAAGTGGGTGCTTCCAACTTCCCTTCCCCCCAGCCTGCCCTCCCTTCCATCATCCCCCCTCTCATCCCCTTCCCCCGGTACTCTCCTAGAGGGTGAGATACCCTATTTAGTGTGTATTTCATTCCCTCCTCAAGCCAAATTCAATGGGAATAAGGTTGACCCATTCCCTTTTGCCTTCCTATTCTTCCCCTCCATTGTAACCATTTTCCCTTGCCTCTTCTATATGAGATACTTTACCCCATTTTGTTTCTCCCCATATCCTCTAATTATATTCCTCTCTCACCTCTTAATTTCATCTTTTAAGTATCATCCCTTCCTGTTAAATTGGTCCTGTACCCTCTATCTATGTATACCTGTAAACATATATACACACATTCACATATGTATTCATATGCCCATATACCCTCCTATATAGACATATATATATTTCTATTCCCTTTAACTACTGAGAAAAGTTTCATCAGTTACAATTATTGTTTTTCTGTATAGGAGTGTTAATAGTTCAACTTTGGTAAGTTCCTTATGATTTCTTTTCCCTGTTTACCTTCTCATGCTTCTCTTGCTTCTTGTATCTGAATGTCAAATTTTCTATTCAACCTTGGTTTTTTCAGCAAGAATGCTTGAAAGTCCTCTATTCTACTGAATGACCATATTTTCCCCTGAAACATGATACTCAGTTTTGCTGGGTAGGTGACTCTTGGTTTTAATCCCAGCTCCTGTGCCCTCCGGAATATCATATTCCAAGCCCTTCAATCCCTCAGTGTAGAAGCTGCCAGATCCTGGGTTATCCTGATTGTGTTTCCACAATATTCAAATTGTTTCTTCCTGGCTGCTTGTAATATCCTCTCCTTAATCTGGGAATTCCGGAACCTGACTATAATATTCCTAGGAGTTTTCTTTTTGGGATCTTTTTCAGGAGGTGATCAGTGGATTCTTTCAACCTCTATTTTGCCCTCTGGTTCTAAAACATCAGGGCAATTTTCTTTGAGAACTTCCTGGAGGATGATTTCTAGGTTCTTACTTTGTTCATGGCTTTCAGGTAGTCCAATGATTTTTGAATTATCTCTCCTGGATCTATTTTCCAGGTCAGTGGTTTTTCCCATGAGATATTTCATATTGCCTTCTATTCTTTCATTTCTTTGGATCTGTTTAACAGTATCTTGATTTCTCATAAAGGCATTAGCTTCCATTCACTCCAGTCTAATTGTGAAGCAATGATTCTCCTCATTGAGCTTTTGAGATTCTTTTTCCATCTGGCAAATTCGACTTTTTAAGGCATTCTTCTCCTCATTGCCTTTTTGAGCCTCTTTTGCAATTTGAATTAGTCTATTTTTTAAGGTAGTATTTTCCTCAGTCAGTCTGTTGACTCTCATTTCATAATTTTCTTGCGTCATTCTCATTTTTCTTCCCAATTTTTCCTCCACTTCTCTTATCTGCTTCTTAAGGTCCTCTATGGCCTGTAACCAGCTCGTATTTTCCTTTGAAGCTTTAGGTGCAGGATTTCTGACTTCACTGTCTTCCTCCTGTTCCATGGTTTGCTCCTTTTTGTCCCCAAAATAGGAGTGTAATGTTGGAATCTTCTGTCTGCTTTGTTTCCTTTGCCTGATCATGTCGCCCCTCAGTCACTTGACCCCTGGGCTTTTTGCCACAGTAGGACTCTGCCACCAGACAGGGGAGCTTTCATCCCAAACACTGGGGTTTTCTCAGCTGCCGGAGGTATTAGATGGATGCCCTCTCTGAGGTCTCCACTCGCTCTGGCAAGCTGGACACATGCCCCAGGACCTCCACCCTAGACTGCAATCCAGATCCAAGCAGGTTAAAGCAATAGCAATTACTCCTCATACTGGTGGTTGGTCCCCCTACACTCTGCAGGCCAGGAGCTGAAGCTGCCACTTGGTGCTGGCTGGCTGTTCTGGGAGTCTCAGCGGCTTCTTGCCCGGGGGCAAAAGCCACACACTCCCACTTACTGGGTCCCAAAGTCCAGACTGCACTGACCTCTCACTTTGTCCTTCACATCTATGTGTTGATAAATCTGGAAATGGCCACAGCTGCTGCTGATCTGGAGTCCCTCTGGCCAGCGGCTGGTCAGGCCCGCCCTGGGGCTAAAGCCTTGTGGTAGGGCTGGGCTAGACTCCCAGAGCACTGCACTGGCCAATTCCTGCTGGCCTGTCGGGCTGTCCTCAACAGGAGGTTAGCTTCTCTGGGTCATTTTGTGGGTTCTGCAGCTCCAAAGTTTGTTTAGAGTCTCCTTTTACATGGATTGGGGAAGGTGGAAGCAGGAGCCCAGTGGAGGTCCTGCTTCTACTCCACCATCTTGACTCTGCCCCCCTTCCCCCAAAATTCTTGAGGAGGGGTAAAGATCAATGCTATACAAGTGCTTTGAGTTCCTTTTAGATATGTTAGACCATCAAGATTTCCATAACAGTTATTGGACTAAAATAACTTAGATTATAAAATTTTGTAGTCCTCTTTGAAAGAAAGTATAGTGTAGTAGATAGTGGCTTTTCCTTTGAGTCAAAAAGACCTGGGTTCAAGTGCTGCTTCTGAGACATACTAGCGGTCACTATAGCAACAGTACTTAACTTCTCATTATACTTCAAGCAACTTTCCAAGACTCTGAGTTACCAATGATTACCTTGGTATCTGCATTAGTGGAAGAATTCTCCACCCTGGGAGTTTGCCCTACACTGATGAAATTAAAGGTCTAAACAACAATAAAAACCACAATCTTCTTTGCTATGAGAAGAGAGGATGCATTGCAGTATGAGTCACAGATGCGGCTTTACTTCCTGTCACTGTTTTCACTGCCACAGGTTGTAGGTAAATTCTCTGGCCTGGCTCTGTCTGTCCACATGTGCATTTTAACAATAGGCCATTCTTTTCCAATACAGATACGTAGTCAAGGGACTCATTCTTGATTTACATAGGAATATAGGATAGTTTACAACAGATGGAGACTGGAAAACCTTGCAGTCTATCCTCTCCTTTGATTTGATTCTAATCAGCATAGATTTAACAAATGTGCAGTGTTTGGGGGCAGATAGTTTTCTTTTTGCAGTTCCCATTCTGAGCACGTGCTCTAGACACTGTGCCTCTATTGGCACTGTAGACTAAAGTCTTATAAGCAAGAATGTCCTACAATAGCTTCAGAGATGCTAATTGCTCAAGCTCCCAGGATTCCCAGCATGTCTGCAAGCTATCCGAAGACTCTTTGAGGGCTTCTCATCATTAGAATTCCCTGGGTTTCAAACTCCTTTCCTTGCAAGCCATCTGGTCCTTCTGCGCTCCAGCTGTGGTCCTCCCCTTCCCCCACCACAAACACCTGATCCTTTGACTTCCCCACCTGAAACAACTGCAAGCCAATCAATCCATCAAGTAACCCCCAAATTGAACAAAGAAGTATATTTTTTAAAAATAATAAACGTTTTTTTCATTTTAGCTCCAAATTTTCTTTTAAAATATTTTCCCCCTATTTTTTGTTATTTACACTATTGTAAAATAGAGCAAGACAAGAAAGCTTTTTACAAAATGCTTTTTTTGTCCTTTTTCATCTCACCATATGGCACACTAACTTTTTAAGAATCCATTAATGACAGTTAGGAGATGATAGAGTTACCATTGCCCAAAAGAAACATGATTATGATGGGTCCCTTAGAGTCTGGTATGCTAGAATGTTGCTATACAGAAATGAGAAGTCTTGAGAATCAGTTGGATGAAAAAAGCAGTCTGACAGTCATGGTCTGGGTGTCACTAGTTTAAACCAACTAATGAGTATCTACCTCCTTGAAGACTTCAAAGATGGTTGAAAAAAGATTTGAATGACAACCCACAGAGAGCCAATCAAAATGTTGTATGGACATGATGCTGGTGAGTGAAGTGCTCCGGGAACTGGGACTTGGGAGAATAGCTGTGGAGAGTAGCATTCCAATGGCAACAGATGAAAGTGTTCTGAAATCCTCTGTTTTGAAATAGTAGGTTCAAGCAGTTGCTATAATGGGAGAATGACAGCTTATCTTCCCATCTTTTCTCACTTTTGCAACCAACTAGAGTTTGGTGGTATTGGTTTCTTCCCTCCTTCCTTTTTACTCATTTATTTACTCCCACATTGAAGTAATAATGGAGAATATATCTTGGAGTTCTATTATAAGAATTACATCTAGCAGGAGAAGTTTCCTATCTCTCATTCAAGTGCAGAACCAATAAATGACTATTGAACTGAACTAAAATGAAATGATTTGTTGAACTCTTTGCTTAGGTTACTTAGCACAACAAATGTCATCCGGCCAAAAAATCACAAAGTTCAACAGAGAGAGAATATGTTCTCAATATTTTGCAGTAACTTGAAACCTGAAGATGTTGCTAAATTAATTGTTAAAGGCAGATTCAGTAGCCTTTCACACAGATGCATGAGAAAAGTTCAGCTAATCGATGCCATCCAATCATTTGCTCCCTTTATATTTATGATATAAACAGGCTCAGAGTATTTGTGATGTTTGGGAATGGGGAGCTGGAAATTGCAGATTCAGCTAATCCAGGATGGCAAATTTACCCTGTCTAGACCTTTCCCCCACAGAAGGTAGACATCTTATAAGCAACATTTAGTCTTAGGAGAAATAAAATATTTTTCCTCCAAGGTAACATGACCACCAATGGAGTAACTGTCAAAGGTGGGGAAAGCAGAAACCCACCAGCCCAAAATCATGCTATAATCCCACAAAAGTGAGGAAATATAGGATTGCAATAAAGCATACTAGAACTCTACTATCATGATGACTTGTGTGAGTTGGCACTTTTTTTAGAGGTGAAACCACATTACTATGAGCACTTCCATAATTAAATCACTCTTGGTGGCATTAAAGGACAGTGATAATAGTGAAACAAGCTCTGAGTTTGGAGCAGCAATGTGCTAGTAAATGTTTAATAACCAGCTCTCAAAAAAAGGTACATATAGCACCCTTCTAAATTTAATCTGCAATAACATTTTATCCATTGCTTTAAGTCTGGACAAACAACAAAACAGTAAGTTAATCCCTGATTTGTGATGTTTGCTGATTTCTAAGATGAAAATGCTCACACTGAAAATTTAACAATTGGTTCTCTTCAGCTAGTCAGTTTCCCTGGCTCCAGCACTCCCCTAGTTAGGAGTCAGATGACCTAGATTTGAATCCAAGCTCTGCTATTTACTATGTGTGTGACCTTGGGTAGATCACTTAGCCATTGGGACTCAGTTTCCCCATCTGTAGAATGATGGGGTCGGGAGAAATTATGCCAGATGATCTCTAAGATTTCTTTTCAGCTGTAAATGCTATGCTCCTACCTGATGCACTCTTCTCCCAAATTTCACTTTATAGTGAATAATGCTATAGTGAGCTCTCAATTCCTTGAGTATATTTGAAAGAAGGAAAAGGCTATGAACACTGATATGTACATTGTAAAGGTCACAAACTGAAAAAGGTTCAGCTGATTACAGCAGAGAGTCTTGTGTTCATTGAGATACATGGTATAAGGACTTAGGCAAAGTGGGGAGGCAAATGAGTAAACTGTGCTAGGATACCCTTAGTACCTAATGATGACTATAATCATTCATTCATCAAATCCAATTAAAATCTCTTGCAAATACAACTTAGTTCAAACTTGGAATAATTGAAGTCTAAAATAAAGCTAACAATACGCTCTCTAACTGAAAAGAGGAAAAGGAAAAAACAACAGTCTGGTATCCAGCGGGATAAAAGTTCACTGAGAACAGGGATTGTTTCATTTTTGTCTGGATTTCCTCAGTATCTAGCACAGTGCCTGGTAGTCAGTCAGCTAACAAGGATTTCAAGAATTTAATGTTCCAAGCACTGTAATAAGCGCTGGGGATATCACTAAAAACAAACAAACAAAAAACAGTTCCTGCCCTCAAGGAGCTTACATTCTAATGGGAGAGCCAACATGTAAATAAGCAGGTACCTGTAAGATTGAATTAAATATCCTGTGTATATTGTTACTTAAAACTAAAATAGGAGTTTGCCCAAATACAAAGAGAAGGAAGGGTCAAGGGAGTATGAAAATAGTGTAGGACCTGGGATTATTAGACCAATGTACCCAGATTCAGGATGCCTATTCATCTAAGGGGAGATGTGATATACCCAACTGTTTGTCTTTCAGAAGAAGGGCAAAATTATAATAGACCAGCCCCAGTCCTATACTCTAGCTTTTAGCACTGACAAAGGTAAGAAACTCAACTATTATTTAATTAGTTGGTTCAATCAGAACAGCGCTCTCTATTACAGTGTTAGTAAAATGTTCTATAAGCCATGAACGAAATGCCTTAAAATCACCATGTTCCAGACCCTTTAAACATGACATGTCTTCTACTACATTGCTCCAAAATGCAGAGGCATGTGATATGATGGGAAAATACACTGGACTTGAAATCAATGGAGGTGGGAGAAACTGGCCACTTCAATCACTCTGGACTTCATTTCTTCATCTATGAAATGAAGGATTTAGACTAGATAAGGACCCTTCCAAATCTACCATTCTGTGATTGTATCTAATAGCATCATTGTGAACTTCAAATGTAAAGTACTGTATAGACATTTTCTATTATTATTTTTAGAGAAGGAATTTTCTTTTCTTCTCCCCCTTCCTCCATTGAAGGGCTATAAACTGGGATTCTGAGAGGTCAAATAATTTACTGTATTTTCTCCCCTCCTAAGCCCTATTAGCACACTGCCATGGATTTCTCTAAGACATGTCTCAAACTTAACCCTTTTCTCCTTATTTTCCCTTTCATACTATGCTCACTGACAATTTGTTTCCTTCCATCATTTTCTCCTCTCTTTCCTATTTAGTTTTTAAAACCAAAACCAAGATCATGGATCCTTCTTTAATTTCCAAAAAGTCTTAGTTGTTCTCCCAAGAAACTTCATGATTATGTTCTTCAACCCTATGTTTTCCATAACTACCCTCCCTTCAAAAACTGCCCTCTTCTTTCCACCATTATTATCTCCTTCAAAGTAACTCAAGACTCCATTCAGAAATCATAATGTTCCTTTCTTGTACTCTGGTGGCTATCTTCACCTGCATATTACACATCTAAATGCCAGGTTATTAAATTCCATAAATACTAGGAAGGAAGGAAGGAAAGAAGGAAGGAAGGAAGGAAGGAAAGAAGGAAGGAAGGAAGGAAGGAAGGAAGGAAGGAAGGAAGGAATTAAATAGTTCCTTCCCTCAAAGAGTTTACTTTGGGGGTGGGGTATGAATGGATACAATATGTACATACTTTCAGGCTCCTGAGAGCCAATTGTCAAATTTTCAGAGTGAGCTTTTACACCTGGGAAATCAACAAATGCTACAAATCATGCCTTAATTTATTATTTTGTTGCTTGTCTAGTCTTAAGAAAGTAAAGGAGAAAATGTTAATAATGCAGATTTAATTTGTCAATGTGGATTGCCCTGCATACATTTTTTCCCCCAGAGAGCTGATCATTAAATCTTTACCAGCACACATCTATTAATACATAGATAAGCAAATGCAAAATATTGGAGGGGAAGCATTAAGAATTAGGGGAATCAAGAACAGGCTTGGGGAGGAAGTAGCACCTGAACTGAGGCTTGAAGGGAGCCAGGGATTCCTGGAGGCAGAAGTAATGAAGGAGAACATTCCAGTCATGGAGGGCAGGCATGGAAGTTGGAGACAGAACATGTGTTTAGGGAACAGCAAACAGACCAGTTTGGCTGAACACAGTGTACATGGGGAGGGGCAATGTAAAATAAGTCATAGGATCATAGGACTTAGAACTGGAAGTTACATTGGGGATTGTCTAGTATAACCTCCTCATTTTACAAATGAAGAAACTGAAACTCAAAGAGGGGGGTCAGTTGCCTGAAATCATATAGGCAGCAAGCAACAAGGCTGGGAAGTCAGCTCAGGTCTGCTCACTCATTTATCACTTGGGTGATTATCTATAGAATCCTGGTTTCCATCTGCTTTTCTAGCACACACTCTATAAAGCAAAAATGTAATTTTATGATTTATGTATGTCAGAAGTGTGTAAAATTTTGAAGACAGAATTAAAACACTGATAATAAACCTTTTGAGTCTCAAAGGAAATTTCAGTACGTATATATTTCAGTTGAGAGGAGGGAAGATTTAAAAACTATGTTTTTAATTTTATTCAAATCAACTCACCTGTTCTCATAAATTGTAGTAAAATGTTACCCATAATCCCATGGCAGGATATAATTTGTGGTAAATAAAGATTTCCTTTCAGTACACTTTAGCCAGTACATGCAAGTTAGCACCCTAGCAACCACACAAATAAATATTGGGAGTAATGTTTACTATGTTACAGCAAACTTGGAATGCCTCATGGAGTGAGTAAATTAGAAGGTTTGGTTAGTTGGTCTCCTCCCAAAGGCTTTAGTCTGCATAACTTCTGTGAAGTTTATTGTTTGGAAAACTCTCCTAAATTTCCAAGCCTTAAGAAGCTCTTTTCTTTTTTTTTCATTTGGTCACCACTGAGGTCACGTAGTCACTGAGAGAGTCCAAGACGAGGGGATTGGGGAATAGCAAAAGTGGAAGGCACTGAACTACACCAGAGAGAGAGCTGACCCTCTGCTTGCTGGTGCCTGGTTCCTGCCTCCATCTCTGTTTCCATAGAAACAGCCATTGGATCAGCAAAAAGAAGTTAAAGGTTTCGTTTTTTTCTTCCCCTTTCCCTTTGCTTTTGAAGTAACTATTCAAGTTCTTGCTAATAAAAGAGAATGACTCTTAGGGCTGTTGGAAGCAAATATTGTTCAAAAGTTTTATATGTATATGTATCTATATGTGTATATAAAATAGACATTCACATAAACACATATATTTTAAATCATATACTAATATAATATTGTAGATTATATATTAATATAGACTGTGCGTGTATTTATGTGTATATATGTATATGTATTCTCTTAAAGAAATTAATAGCACTTTTGATTTCTATTTAAACAATACATATGCATTCATGGAGACATTGACCCCTCTTTGTGACAGGGCTACACCCCTTTTTCATGATAACATATTCATGACTTTTTGACATGATTGCTTTCCCAGTCACTTAAAGTAGTTGTATAACCTTTCTCACTGCACACATTGCCACCTTGCATTCAGGAGTTCCCAGCCCTTCCCCATCCCCACCCCCACCATCAGAATGAAATGACTGTATCCATACTGTCCATTTTCATTACATTAGACCATGAAGATGAACCTGAGGACTTCTTTCAACAAAACCATCCTATGCTGACAGTTCCATACTCTTTCCTGAGGTCCTAGAAATCGCCCTTATTGTACAGGGAATGAAGGTGAAACTCGTGGCTACCTGCTAGTTTAGCAATGCTGTTCTCTCACTGGTGGGTTGTTTCGGTTTCTTTTTCCCTTTGACAACAGCCTTCTAATTCCACTAAACCCAGAAGATTAACAAAAACCTAAAAGGAGAAGTGCATAAAATAGTATCTCTGCATGAGCTGCTATTACACTTTGCAACCTACAATTACATGAATCCTGTTAAATGCCTCAAAACATTATTTCACTAATTCAAGCCATTTCGGAACCAGTAAATATTTTATCTTCTCAGGCTGCTTTTACAAGCTTCATTTTTCAACAGACAATTAGAAGACATCTAGTCATTTAGTAAAATCCTGTCTAAAGAATCATAATCTCAAGTCCAATAGTAAGGGGGGAGGAGGAGAAGGAAAGCAAGAAGGTGGTGTTGAGAAAGGGGAGTGGGGAAGAAAGATGAGTAGTAGGAGAGACAGAGGGGAAGGGAGATAAAAGAGAGGAAGCTCCAGGTGAATCTTTATGGGTTGGTAGATTTAAACCATCTAATTACTGTGGCTGCACTCAGTTATCTCCAATGCAGGGATCACAAAAGCTTTGCCCCTGTGGAAATCATCCATGCACAGGAGATCAGGAATTACAGTGACTTTGCCGATGTTAGAGACTGACTCTGGTTTCTGAATCAAACCTTTAAAGAGATTTCCTCCAGTGACAAATGTCCTTTGCCCAATATAAATGCACAGCATGTAACCAATTTACTTTATCTTTTTTTTTAATGGTCCTAATTTAATCATAGTCATAAACCTAACTTCTAACTAAGACTATTTTGGGGGAAGTAGAAATTAGTGTATATTTGCATGTATGTATGTGAACACCTCTGGGGAACAATATGGGAGACTATCTCAATGCATATTTCACAACAAATAGCTGTTAATTACAGAGGCAGAGAGATGTCAAAGCAAGTAGAAGGAAGCTGGAGCGAGGAAAACATGAATTCAAATCCAACCTAAGACACGTTTTTTGTTGTTCAGTTATGTCTGACTCTTCATGACCCCAATTGGAGGTTTTCTTGGCAAATATATAGAAATGTAAATTTTTAAGATCTTCCCTGCCCCTAGGCTTAAGTGCTCCTGGAGCCTGTGGTAGGAGGCTTGTTTCTCAGGAGACACTTTGTGATTGGGCAGTGGGTCAAGAAAGTTGTTACATTCTCTGAGCCAGGAGAAGGCTATATAAGCCCTGATGTGAGGCTTTGCTTTGGGGCTCACTTTGAGAAGTGTTGTGTGATTTGACCAGATGAGACTCTGGGCAGCCATTGTTGGAGGCTTTGGAATGTTGATGCTTCCCTCTCTGGTAACTGTGATTTGGTATGGATGTATGTAATGGTCGGACAGTTTGGAAGCCTGTCTGCTGAAATGTTCTTGTAATTTATGCTTGTAACCTCTGTATATTCTGAAGTTTGGGGTTCTGACCTTTTCCCCCTGAACTAGGTAAATGATATATGTTTGATTGATTAAAGTAAGCTTGTTAACCCATTTTGAGTTGCTTTGCTTTAGAAAAGCAGATCTAAGAACTTGTGTTGGCAGCCACCCTGGGGATGCTAGGGTGCTTCTGCTACAAGATACTGATACAAGATACCATTTTCTTCTCCAGCTCATTTTACAGATGAGGAAACTGAGGCAAATAGGATTAAGTGACTTGCCTGAGTGACTTACACAGCTAGTAAGTGTCTGAGGCTGGATTTAAACTCATCAAGATGAGTCTTCTTAATTTCAAACTCAGTGCTCTATCCACTGCATCAGTCACAGACTTACTAGCTGTGTAACCTGAGGTTTTAACCTCTTCCTGCTTCAGTTTTCTTATCTATATAATGGGAATAATAATAGCAGATTCCTTCCCCCTCCCATTTCATAACCCTCCCCCCATTATTGTTAAGTGTTTTTTTTTAACCTATTAAAGAGCTATTATTATTGTTTAGATTTTGGTTTTGGTCAGAACTTGTGATTTTATTGGAGCAGGAAGCTCTCAGTGAAGAAAGTAGTTCTACCAACACAGATCAACCCAGAGAGATTAAGTGACTTGCCTAGAATCCCACAGCCAGAATGTGTCAGAGGCAGACTTGAGCCCAGGTCACCCAATTCTGAATCTGGCTTTCTATCCACCATTCCTCCTGCCTCTTTTATTTATTAATAATAATAACAAATACCGTGTTTCCCCGATAATAAGACACTGTCTTATTATTTTTTTTGGAAAGAAAAATACCAGAGGGCTTATTTTCAGGGGAGGGCTTATGTTGTCCTGCCTCAGCTCTCCTCCTCGGCACTGCTCTCAATGGTGCCAGCAAGCAAATCACTGGGGAAGAACAGGATGATGAGCTCACTGCTGCAGCTCTGATTGGATGCAGCTCGGAGAGCGGCGTGCGTTTCACCGGGGAGGGGGGCGGATGGTGCATACAGAGGGTACTGTAATGTAGCATATAGCACAGGGGATCACCTTCACTACAGT
>NW_027186304.1:70770079-70793505 GCF_028583685.1 Petaurus breviceps papuanus | reverse complement strand
TGTAGCGCAGGGGATCACCTTCACTACAGTAGCAATCTCAATAGGGCTTATTTTCGGGGGAGGGCTTATTTTAGAGGAATCTTACACAGTAAGGGGAGGGCTTATTTTCGGGATAGGTCTTATTATCGGGGAAACATGGTACCACTGGAGTGGGGGTATCCTATGCCCCCTCAACCCCAATTAATGTAACAAGTTGACTTTTTCAAGGGAAAATTCCTCTTTGATTGAGTTACAACATAAATCCATCAAAGGCATAAACTAGGTGTGAACAATTCCAAAACACCACTGTCATCTATCATTAAAGTTGTAAACTAGGTACAAATTGAATAAAAGCAGATTTCCTAGAGGAAATTCTGCGTAGCTGGTTAAAGAGAACTTATTATGTCCTGTGGGGCTTGAATAAAATAGTAGGCCAGTTCAGATTAGGCATTTCCATAGCAGGGCAGCCTAATGGTAGACCAGGTCCAGCCCAGCCATGAGAGGAAATTGCTTGGGGGTGAGGGGAGGAGAAAGTCTGAGTCTCCTTTCTTCTCTCCCCTTAAGTAGAACATGACTTCCCTTAGGCCACATACCCTAAAAAAGTAGCTTGGGGTTTTGTCCTATTGTATTTTTCAGTTCTAGGTATGAGAAGTTCTAGACCTTGGAACTTAGAGCCCAGGATTCCAGGCATGATGTTGCAGTCAACTGAGCAGGGAATCCCTGAGAAGTTGGGGTTCCAAGAAATTAGCCCAACGGGAACTTTTGAGTGGAATCTACTGGGACTAATATTATATAGGATATGATTAGACTGTAAACCTTTCTCCTGACCAAAGACTTAGTTGGTATAAGGGGGGATTAACTCCATACCCCTTTGGGGAAATTTTTTTAATGTTTGTTTTAGTTATACTTTTGAAATAAGTATTTCTTTGTAAAAGATAATTTGATTGTTAAGTGGTAAAATTAAACTGGGGTTCTTGGACCCCCTAAAATTGGGATACCACAATATGTAAGAACTTTCATTCAATGGCAGAGAAGAGAGATGCTCCCCCTCTATCAGGAATCCTGGGGAGAGGTGAAATGCAAGAGACCTGGTCCTTAGACAGGAGCCAGACTAAACTATGTCACAGCTGTACGTACTTGTATACTTATAGTTGTTTTTATGTTGTCTCCTCCATTAGAATGGGAATTCCTTACAGTCAGGTACTATTTTTGTTGTTTTATTTTGTTTTTTCCCTTTCTTTGTATCCCCAGTGCTTAGCAGGGTTCCTGGAAATCAGTAAGCATTTAATAAATGCTTATTGGGGCAGCTAAGTGGTGCAGTGAATAGAGCACTGGCCTTGTAGTCAAGAGGACTTGAGTTTAAATCTAGCCTAGATACTTACTAGCTGTGAAACCCTGGGCAAGTTACTTAAGCCCATTGCCTAATAAATAAATAAATGAATAAATAAATAAACAAACAAACAAACAAACAAATAAATAAATAAATGAGCAAGCTTGTTGTCTGATTGATCAGAGGGGCTACTATGCTAAGAATTCCTTTCAGTTGTTGCCTAACAAGAAATACCATGTCCACTGGAGTGGGTATTAATAGGTTGGCATAACTAAAACTCCAGTTTTACCCATAGGGGTTTAGGCATTCAGTAACAATGACTGGAGCAGAGAGCATTATTTTTGATAAGTGATATTTTCCATGTAGCAACTGATGAAGTAGGAGAGATCATGCTTATAGGATTCGAAGGGGACCTCAGAGGTCCCTTAATGCTACTCCTTCAATGTACAAATGAGAAAACTGAGGCCCAGTGAGACCCAGAGGTTAACTAACTTGCATAATTAAGCGACAGAGCTCAGTTTTGAACACATCTTCCTTCTCCAAGAGTTGGCCCAACAGCAATGTCCACTCCATCACAGTTCTTACAATGAAAGAAAGAAGCATAGATTCCTCTGGGAACCAGTTCAGTGTTAAGGAACGATCATTTGAATCACTGAATGACAGAGGTACCTAAGAAATGAAACTCCAATAAAAATAAAAAAATTTAACACGATTTGGATTTCAAGGACTTTCAGTGGAGAGTTGAGTAGCTGGAATCCTGGATAAATTGGAAGTTTTCATTTCTAGATAGACAAGAGTCTTCTGCTCTAAGTTATTATGATCTAAATCATGCGAACATTCTTGAGAGCAAGAGTAAAACGTCCGCATTTCCTAGAGGATGGAGGACGTTAAAAGGAGAGGAGCAAACAGACCCATCGTTTGGGCCAAGATGAATGGGGTGTGCCATAGCGCCCTTGGTGTATTGTGCTTACTGGGATTTCACACTGCTTGCACAATTATGTAACAACAAACAGAAAAACTGCCGATTCACCTTTCAAAGGCCTTGTGACACCCCTCTGTCTTGGGGTGAGAGTGTAGCCTGTATAGCACAAACGTGGCTCCCTCATCACTGTGAGTCTTCCCTGAAATGTTTGCTCAGCCCTCAGAGCCCTTGCTGGGGGCCTCAGCCCCCACACAGATCAGGGCCTCAACCTATGGAAGGAAATCATCCTTCCATTAAGGACGGAGCAGTTCATGGAAATTCTCTTTTTCCTTCCAGTTGCATTCATTTATGGGGCTGCTTGCACAAGGGAGGAAATCCAACTGTATCCAGGAAAACAATTCAGCTCAACAAACAATAGAGTGCCCCTGACTGGTAATAATGGGGTCTGGATCAAATGTTGGCATGTTCACAAAATATTAATTAAAATAGCACAGATTACAAGGAATATTCATATCCCAAGGACCCTTGGCACTTATTAACACTATCAAAAATAAATAAAAACACCAACCTTTCTGTCTACTTGCAGGGAGAGATTACATCAAAGAAGTATTAGGAGGGAAGGGAATTTCAGAGCCCATCTAGTCTATCCCCCTGCATTGAAACAGGATAATAATAACAATGTGAAACTACCTCCCCAAAGAGAGGTGCTTTACATCTCCAGCAAAGAGATCTCATATCCTCCTTAACAACTAATTAAAATGTTTTGACATCATTCACAGAGCTAGGCAGGTTGCAGTGGAAAAAATGCTAGGTTTGTAGTTAGAAGCCCCAGGTTCAAATTCTGCCCCTCCTCTTAACGCCTGTGTATATAACCATGGAAAGATCACTTAATTGCCCTGGGCCTCAGTTCCTCATACATGAAATGAGAAGGTTGGAATAGATACCCCTAGGGTCTCCTCAAACTCCAAATCTATGGCTCCATTAGGAAAGGGCAGCCTCGTGTTGTGCTAAAATCTGGTTTCATCTGCTCTATCCTGGGTCAACAAGGAGCTCTCACAGGATTTCCATTCTAGTGCCTTTGGGAATTGCCGAAATAAAAGGAGAATATTGACATGTAAGAGAGGTGATCCAATACCACGGCATGTTTTAGCATATCACTTAATCCTAACCTAAAGCTCCTTCTTCCTAACTGGTTGCAGAACATAGAAACGTTCCGCCTTAGACATTCTTTCCATTATCTGATCAGCTCCCTTGTTATAAAATATGGATGGACTATTATTCAGATACTAAGTGGGAGAGTGTATTTCACACTTGGGGTGCAGTGGAGGTCTCAGAATCTCTTTAAATGCATTTAGGTTTCCTTCCATGAGCCTAACCCATACCCCACACCAATGACCACACCTTAATGTCACAGCTCCTAACCCAGAGGAGCGTTCAGAGATCCTCATGGTAACAACATAATGTTCAATCAGTGCAGAGAAATTAATTAAATTAAAATTATTTTTATTGTGATTTAATTAGCCTGATTTAATTACTTTGTTCACTGACTGAGCATTCTCTTATTATGGCCAGCTCCCCTCTCTCATTTGTGGCATGATGTTCCTGCTGAACCACACATTGACTCTTTTTTTTTTCTGTCTGAGTGTTTAGCCACAGGAACAGGCCTGCTGAAGTTTGCCAGAATCTCGCAATTTATCACAATCAGCATCATCACAAATTATAGAAGGCATCGAGCAATATGATAACTTCTAAATGAAGTGTCTATAACCAGGGCACATTATCAGCCTCAGCTGTTAATTTGTCATATTTCATAGCCAACCTGACACTCTGTCCAATTTGCTTTGCATGCTTTATCACCGGGACAGCTCCCAGAGCTGCTGCAACTCTGACCTGCCCCTCATGATGATAGAGGCCTTGGAGCAGCAGCCTGTTGTACGCAGCCCTCTTCTTGGTACAAGAGTCCTCTTGACAGCCTCCAATCTGCCTACCTGTCAACAAGCAAGAGCCCTTAAAGCCACAGCTTGGAAGTTGAAGCCAATTCTCCATTTCACTACCCAACCCCCAAACAAATGAGTTACAACTTATTGGATTCCCATATACAATGCATTGATATTCATCTCTGCCATAGTTTTCATAGTATATTCATAGACTTAAAGATTGTGTGGCATTGTAGACTGATAGCTGGTGTTAGAGCCAGGAATACCTGGGTTCAAGCCCTGTCTCTGGCATACCCAGACTGTGTGACTCTGAGCAAATCACTCAGCCTCTCAGTACTGTGGGCAGCTCTGTAAGATTATAATATGCAAAGAAAGTGCCAAGCTGCAGTGGTAGAGGGAGTTTCCTCATCTTCCTTGGACAAATGGAATTCACAAGTCTGTTATCTATTCTCATCATTGTATAGCTTTATTACTAAAAGGACCATGAGCATTCATTCAGTCTAAGCCCTTCATTTTATTGATGAAGAAACTGAAGCAGCAGAGAAGGTCAAGTGAGTTACCCAAGGTCACACAGCTAGTACATGTCAGATCTGAGAATTGAAGCCAAGCTAAACAATGCATATCCTCCAGAGTTGATAGAAACCTAAATCTGGAGATGCATTCTGGGGGAAGGGCTGTTGTCTGCCTGAGAGTGGTGCAGACACAGATGCACAAGGGGTTGGCCTGGCTGCTGTGCCAAAAGGATGCTATGCTGTCCAGAAATTTTATGTGCAACCAACTGTCAATTTCCAATGCCATGGACTACTCCCTCTGTGGTGTAGCCTGATCAACTTTTGTCTGACTCACCCCTTCATTTCCCACTCTGGAACCTTATTCACATGAATAACTACTTCAATGCCTTAAAAAAAAAAAAGCTTTTATGTCATCAGCATGATCAGTTTGTCCACCAGTGTAGATTACAACCCTTCTGTGACTTGGAGAATGTTTCATGTGTCGCTGCAACAACAATAATTCATCCCCATGTGAACAACTTTCTGGTGATATATTCCTACACTTAATAATACTGGTTTTCAGAAGATAAACACATGCCTTTGACCAAAACTTGATCAAAGTCTTTCCATTTTGTAGAACCAATCCTAGTGAAATGGGAAGAGAATACATTTGATTACTTTTGGGAAATTACAAAGTTCCTTTATGGACCCCAAGATATCTAGAAATAAAGGTCCATCTTTTAATATCAATATTCTTACTAGTGCTGTGAAATAATAGAAAGATATGGAAAACAAGTCTGAATAACTGAAGTTATCTATCACACTGAGAGCAAAGGAGAGACACTCTGTAGGTATGAGCAACCAGCAAAATAAAAGCAATAAGACATCATCAGGGAATGGCTAAATAAATTGTGCTACACAAATGGACTAGAATATTACTATGCTGTAAGAAACAATGAACATGATGAATATAGAAAAATGTGGAGAGATTCACATGAACTAAAGCAAAGTGAAGTGCAGAGAGCCAAGAAAACAATACACATGACTACAACAATGTAAGTGGAAGGAAACATGACCAAAAAATGAAAGTGAACATTGCAAAATTATAAAGAACCAGCATGCTGTCCCAAAAGAGATGTGAGATAACACCTTCTCCTCAACTAAACCTTGCAGATAATTTTCACATTATTTTCAGTGTATTGGCTGGTTTTCCTGATTTTTTTTCCCTCTTTATATTTTTCAATCTTTGTTGTTGTTATAAAATATGGCTTTCTGGGAGATGGAAGGAGGAGAAATACAGAGGGAATGTGGATAATATAAAAACAAAGGGTATTAACAAAAAGTGTTTTTTTAATTATATAAGCAATGCAGAACCTCTACGGATAGAAGTAAAAGCTATGATCAAGGAAACATATGATAGGGAAAGAGGATTACCACCTCAATAATGTGGGTGACAGATAACAAGTGGATAGCCTGAATGCTCCCTGATATCCTTATATTTGAGGAAAGCAAGGAAGATGTTCAGCATATTAGATGAATTTATGGGAGAACATGGATGGGTTGGCATGGTGTAAGAGTAATGGAATTTGAAGATGCCCTTGTATTGGCAAGTAAATGGGTACTTAGCACTTAGCTTCAAGTTAATTATATCAAGCCTCTGTTAAGAAACAGAAGGTATGAACCCCTGTTGCTGACATAACAGGAAAGGGCTGGAACAGGGAGGAGCTAGTACCTTATATGAGGAAAAACACAAGTTGGAGAGTCAGAACTTCTTGGAGCAAGCCGCATGGAGGCTGAGGAGGAGAGGCCAGAAAATGATTTTGATTTTCAGAATGGAGCTTGTGGTGGTGGAGCTTCTTCAGAGAGCTAGCCAAACTCCTGCTGAGAGCTTCCAAGAACCAGCCAGAGCTTCTGAGGACTTCCGAGGGCCAGCCGGAGCTGCCAGAGGAAGTATGACTGTGGTGTCAGTACTTTGTCTGTTTTGGATCTATGTTGATTCTACAAGCAGACAGTGAATTGATGAGGATGTGTATGTGTACAAATGTTGTTGTGGCTTTCTTAATGTATGTGAATGTTGTGGTTTTGTTGAGCTTTGTCTTTCCAGGAAGAGACTGTGAGGGATTTGGGGTGGACTGGACTCTGTGAGCTTCAGTACGGAACAGGAACTGCATGGAGAGCTGGACAAGGAACTGGGAGATGTCTATTTTTGAACTCATGGGGCAGTTGATTAGATTTAGGCAGAAGCTGGGACCATGGAAGTGGAACCATAGAAGCTGAGAGCCTGGCTTGAGTTAAGATGAAAAGACCTCTCCTTGAGTATTTAATGCTGACAGAGGAGATTGTAACTTACTTGTGACTTAGGTGTAGATGGCCTTTGCATTTTCCACTACCCCTTAAAAGGGTACTGAGTAGTGACTGATGATATTGTAACTTAACCATACTCCATGGGTGGAGGACTTTGACCTTTGTACTTTGTGTCAACTAAGGAGGGTTGCCTCCTTAAGGGTGATTGAATTAAAGATTTACTAAGTGAAGGACTTACTAAATGAATGTTATCTTTTGATTAAAACTACTGACCACTTTGGTGAAAACTATGTGGCCATTTTAGTGATAAGTTGTGAATACATTATGATACATTGTGAATGCTGTACTTTGTTGTCTGTGAATGTTTTACTTTAATTTTCTGTTGAAATAAATAGAGAGTTCACTATACTGTGTAATCAGAACCTTGAAAAGCTGTTCACAGCAGCAGTCCTCTGGAAAGCTGCTCATGGTTGGCTTTACACATTGATGGGTTGTGATCTTTATCACTGGAAGGAAAATTCAAATCAATAATGTCACAGATCCATTGGGACACTTCAGTGTCTAAAAGGGCCAACTAGAGCTTAAACTCTGCAGACATAGCCTTAAGAACCAAGGGTATCCTCCATGCCATGATAAGGCAACATTATAGATCGTCAATATGCTTACCTAAGGCAAGTCAAGGGATATTTCAAAAATAGGAGAAAAATAGGATGATGCCAAAATACATAACCATGCCTAGAGTCAATTAGCAATAAATAGGTAGTAATGACAACAGCAATAGCTAACATTTAAAAGGATTGCACAGAGAGAGAGAGAGAGAGAATTTGTCTCTTGTTACTAATAATTACTTATTGAATTAGGACCAAGGTTTTCCTTCTTTTCTACTTCCTCATCCAGAAATCAACCAGTATGGGAAATTTTGCTCAGACTTACACAGGCTAAAACTTAACCAAAGACAGTAAAAGAAATATTAAGGCTAATGTGTAGATTCCTGCTCATTATGTCTCCTTAGACATGTCTGGGAAAATGTGGATTCTCCCTTTTGTCAAGTGATATGGAAATTGATAAGTCTCTTTGACTAAGACTTGAGTGATCAAAGTCATGTATTCCAAGACCCTGGGGGTAACATAGCCCACTGCTCATTATAATATTTATTCTCTCACTAGTTGTTAACCAATCAGACTTGATCACCACCCTCAGGAACTCTTCCAAGGGCATATAACTGTAAGCTGACCACCATGAGTGGTCTTTAGCATTCAAGAGTGCCACTGACTTCTTTTATCAATTACATGCTAACCTTATTAATAAAACAATTGAATTATCTCATTCAGGCCTCAGAGTAAACTAAAAGCTTAGAACAGGCCTGCACAACCTGTAGGCCATGGGCCACTTGCAGCACACCAAAGGATTTCAGGTAGCCCATGAAAAAGGTACAGACTGGGGTGGCTAGGTAGCTCAGTGAATAGAGCACCCGCCCTGGAGTCAGGAGGACCTGAGTTCAAATTTGGCCTCAGACACTTAACACAAAACTAGCCATGTGACCTTGGGCAAGTCACTTAACCCCAATTGCCCTACCTTCTCCCCTCCAAAAAAAAGCAAAAAACAAACAAACAAAAAAGAAAAATGTACAGACTGCCCCAAATCCTTGGGTTTGCCTGCTGATGGTAAGTGCCTGCGGGCTACAGGTTGTCCAGGCCTGGCTCAGAGGTTAAATTAATTTCCCAGATTCACACAGCTAGCAAGTATGTGAGGCAGGATTTGAACTCAGATACTCCAGTCTCCAAGATAAGAAGTAATGTAATATTTAAACATAAGCCATGGGAAGTAGGGACAGGGCTGGAGGGTGGGTAGGTAAGGGACAATGCCTCATCATCTCTTTAGAAAATGAAAACATTTTATCCATCGATTTTATCTAGAAGAAAAGAGATCTTTTCCCAGATTAAGAATTAGATGTTAAATTCTCAATCTTTGAAAACTGCATATTGTTAGTATTCAAGATGATTGCTGATCTTCTCACTACCCTGTGTGCTCATACTTATGTCTTCTACACTGTTAAACAAGTAACCTGAACTTCTAATAAGAAATGAAAAAAATCAGGGTTATACTATAGCTTTTTAATCGTGTCAAGGGAACATAATTTATGTGTCTCTAAAATTAGAATATAATATATAGGTATAGAAACAATATGTAATATTTATGTGTGTGTGCGTGTAATGCACTTGTAAGATCATAGATTTAGAACTAATAAAGTCCTTAAAAAACATTGAATCCAATCCTCTCACTTTATAGATGAGGAAACTGAGTCCCAGGAAGGTTAAGTAGTTTTCCAGGGGGCCCCACAGGTAGTGAGTAGTAGAAGCAGGATTTGAATCCATATCCCCCAACTCAAGAGCCAGGTTGTTTCTACTATAATACAAAACTCACTCTCACTCTGTGCGTGTGTGTCTGTCTGTCTGTCTGTCTCTCTCTGAAGGTCCTTAGAATAGGATTGATTCACATCTTACAAGAACATTGAAAACAAAGTACTGCTTAAAACAGGAATATGGACCAAATGAGCTCCTTTCTAGTCCTATATCTTTTGTTAACCCCTGTTAAGATAAACCTCAGAGATCTGAAGATAAAATGATGGTTATAAGTTTGAAATGACTTGTATCTAAGGTTGAAATGAATTATCTGGGGTTGAAATGATCAATATCTCAGGCTGAAGTGACCACAGGGCTCAGTGAGTCAAATCATTCTTTACGCAATGTAGAACAATGAGGTTTGCCACCTGATTCACCAGAACTCAGACCATTTTGGCATTTAAGCATGAGGTCATGGAAAGAACACTGAACTTGGGGTCAGAAAACCGGAATTTAGGTCCTGACTTTGCCACTTCCCAGCTGCAGACAGTGAGCAATTGATTTACCTTTTTGGCCCTTAGTTTCTTCATCTATAAAATGGGGAGGGGGAGGGTGGTAGATCATCTCTAAAATCCCTTCTAGCTATGAAGTCAGTGGTCATTTAGTCCAACCTTCTCAATTTATAGATAATGGATCTCAAGCCCAGAAAGATGAAATGGTTTGTCCATGATCACGTCAATAGAAGTAGAATTCAGTACAACCAGGTTTCCTGGATCCTAGCTTAGCACTTTTTCCATTGCCTTACTAACCCCTAGGTATTCCACTTACATTATGTAACTGGGCCACTTCTCCCATAGCTACATTTTCCTAGCTATAAAGTGGAAAGGATATTACTGAGCCTCTCCATGTGGGTTATGAATAGACACGAATAAAAATTATTGTAAAATAGATAAAAAATATTAATGTACTTTAGTTGAGCTTAATATTGATTTAGAAACAAGACAGAAGAAATAATGATTATTTCAAAACTTAAACCAAACCTTTTCCCAAGCATGAAAAATCATTTCCTCTGTCCAGGTCTTTACATTCTTGTGATCTGTCTTGAGGAATTAATAAATCCAATTATTTTAGCTGCCATCTTGAAGTCTCATGAGTTCTACAAATTCCCCTGTTAGGAACCAGGCTAATAGTAATATATTCAGGGATTTGAATGACACAGGAAAGATCTGTAAGAGGGAGCTTTGGGGTAGGTGATCAGTGTGAATTTAAGCAGAGGGGTCAAGTGTGAGAATCCAAAGCTGCATCACCAAGTAAGAGGCATTTTTTCATCACTGGCAGAGCAAGATGACTTTAGGACTTGGGTAGCTTTGATAATGGAAAGAGCTGATTTTGGGAGTTTTAGTCTCTGGACTCTGTCACTTACTGCCTATAACCCTTAAGGAATAGCACTTAAAGCAATTATTAAATGTTTACTATTTTCCCAGCACTGGGGATGCAAATATAAAAGTGATAATCTCTACTTTCAGGGAGCTCAGACCCTCATTAAAGGACATAACAAATATAGAAGCTTTCAACCACAAGGTAGATGGAAAAGCCCAAGGAAGTGTTCTGGGCCCAACAGCAGGTGATACAGCATTGTCTAGGGGTCTGTGAGGACGCAGCATCATGACACGTAAGTAAGGCCTGAAAACCTCCATCCTACCAAAAATATTGTAGTTGGTGACTCCCAGCTCACTAAATAGTGACAAGACAGCCGTGTCACATCACTCTTCCCAACAGTTATCTTGGATGAGGTCTGGGTATTTTTGGCCCAGTGGAGAGAGTGTCAGGCTCAGAATCAGGGTTATCACCAGGTTCAAATCCTAGTCTATCACTTGTAACTCTGGGAAAGAGACGACATCTAAATCTCAGTTTCTATAGCTGTAAGACAGAAATGATATTTTTCACTGCCTCTCTTGCAAGGTTGTAGTAACAAAAGCATTTGGTAAATCTTAAATTGGTACATAAATATGGATATTATACAGAACTTCATCCAAAAAAAGATTTGGACATTTTAGTGGGCTGCAAGATCATATGTGTCAATAGTGTGATATGACAACCCAAAAAAGCAAATGTCAGTCAGCCAATAAACATTTATTAAGCACCTACTGTGTGCCAGGCACTGTGCTAAACACTATAAATATAAAATAAAGAGGCAAAAGACAGTCTCTGCCCCCCAAAACTTGCAATCAATAAGGAGGTAACAAGTAAACAAGCTATACATAGGAAAACATAAGAAATAATTTTAAAAGGGAACACACTCGAATTAAAATGGGTTGTGATCTTGATATGCATTAAGAAAGGCTTACTTCCACTAATAAGGGAATGATGATCATAATGTACTTTGCTTTGATCAAAGGATATCTGGAATCTTATATTCAGTTCTGGGCACAACAGTTTAGAAAACAATTGGAGAGCACAGAATGAGCAACCAAGATGGTGAGTGGCCTGGAACCTATTCAATATAAGAAATTCTGAAAAGAACTGTTGGGGGTAGGGGAGGAGGGATGTAGTGGACTGGAGAGATAATTTAAAGTATGTGAAAGTTACCACGTGGAAAAGGGGAATAGATTCATTCTGTCTGATCCCAAAGGTCAGAGAACCTGGAATGATAAGTGAGAATTGTGAAAAGGAAAAATTAAGTTTGATATCAGGAAAAAATACTTCCTCTCACTTGGAGCTATCACAAAGTGCAATGAGCTGCTAGGGAGGCAAAAGACTCCACATCATTGGAGGTCTTTAAGCAGAGGCTGAATGGGCATCATCAGGTATGTTGTGGTATCGATTCTTTTGGGGGGTTGAGTTGCACCAGATGGCTCATAACATCACTTCTACCTCTAAAATTCTATGGTTACGAATATATTATTATCATTTAATTCTTATATTGTTAATTAAGTTTTCCCACATTTGTGGCTTTTCTCCTTATATAGAAAACAAAGACAATTCTTTATATTTTGTAGCACCCCTGATTATCAATGCCAAGGACATCATAAGTCTTGTTGAATATTTTTTAATTTGTTTGAATGAATGAAGTCCATTCATGATCTGAAAGAGAAACTGAGTTAAGCTTGGTAACTCACCTTGTTAGATGTCTTGGTGTCTTGCTTTGTGGAGACAGCCACAATTACTTTACCCCATGGCACATACTTCTTTCTTGGGGGAGTTTTAAGAATTCATGAGAATTGGAGAAAGTGTCTAGTCCTCCATCTTCTTGTTCATAGGACTAGGAAGTTCACTCTTTTTTTCACTTCCATCACCTCTTTTTTCTCATTGAATGTTCTTTTTCTTTATTCTTCTACCTAATTTGTTGTCTCAAAAAAGCTCAGAGTTGAAAGAGATCTCAGAAGTCACCTAGTCACATTTCCATCTGAACAGGAATTTTCTCTAGTATTCCTGATAAGTGGTACTTCTGCCTCTACTTGAAGACTTCCAATGATGTGAAACCCATTACCTCTCCAGGCAATATTGTTCATTTTAGGGTTTGTCTAATTGTTTGTTTTGAAATTGACTCCAGATTTCATCTGTGTATGAAACTCTGTTTCAAAAAATTTCCTCTGCTAATGCCCAATCAGCAATTGTTCTGCAACTTATAATATTAGAGACTTGATGGGAGCACTGAGATGTTAAGTGACTTATCCAGGGTCACAAAGCCATTATTTGTCAAAGGCGGAACCTGAGCCTAGGTCTACCTGAGTCTAAGGCCAGTCTTCTCAGGTTTATTGGAAAGTAAAAATCTAGGGGTGGCTAGGTGGCACAGTAAATAGAGTGCCAGCCCTGGAGTCAGGAGGAGCAGAGTTCGGATCCGACCTCAGACACTTAACACACACATACACAAAAACCTAGCCATGTAACCTTGGGCGAGTTACTTAACCCCAATTGCCCTCCAAAAAGGAAAAGAAAAAAGAAAGTAAAAATCTAATTCTCTACAAATACCTCCCAATACTCCTGGTTCTAAAATCTAGATTCAAGCAGGCCAGCCTAATTCTTTTTCCACATGTAAAACTTTAAAATACTTGAAGACATCAATCTTACTCCCATCTGCTCACAAACCCTACACTTCTTCAGGACAAGACTTCCTAGTTCCTGCAGCTATTCCTATTACAGCATGGTGTCCATTCCACATGTTCTCACCAACCTGACCATCCTCCAGATCTGGAATGCTCTCCCTTTTCATCTCTGCATCTTATTTTCCCTGGCTTTCTTCAAATCCCACCTTCTGCAGGAGGCCTTTCAGTTGATCATATCTTCCCCTCAGAAATATGTATCTTCTACATACCTAGTTATTTATATGTTGACTCCAACATTGGAATGAAATTTCTTTAACGTCAGGCACTGTTTTTATCTTCCTTTCTATCACTAGCACTTAACAAATAGTGAGTACTTAATAAATACTTTTTGACTGATTATCTCTCCTTTGGATGCTCTCAATTTGTCAACATCCTCCCTGAAATGTTGCCCTAGAACTGAACACGATACCTCAGATATAGTCTTTTTTAAATTTTTAAAAAATATTTTTGTCTTTATTAATTTGTTTGTTTACTTTTAGTTTACAAGATTCAGTTCCACAATCCCTTGAGTTTCAAATTTTCTCCCCCTCCCATGGCAGTATGCAATCAAGTATAGGATCTGCAAATACTTTTACATTAAACATCAGTCAGGTTGCAAAGAAGGATTGTAACCTATGGAATGAAAAATGGAAAAGAGGAAGCAAAACCAAACAAGAAAAAGATAGAGAGCAGGTAGTTTGCTTCAGTCTGCATTCAAACTCTGTTCTTTCTAGTTCTTTCTCTGGATGTAGACATCTCTCACCATCATGAGTCTTTTGGAGTTGTCTTATAACCTTGCATTGCTGAGAAGAGTTCAGTCTATCAAAGCTGGTCATCACACACACATTGTGCCTGTAATTGTATACAAATTTATCTTGGTTCTGCTCTTCTCACTGAGCATCAGTTTGTATAAGTCTCTCCAGGTAAATATGAAGTCCATCTGCTCCTCATTTTTTATAGCACAATAGTATTCCATTACGTTCATATTCCACAACTTGTTTAGCCATTCCCCAATTGATGGGCATCCTCTTAATTTCCAATTCTTTGCCACCACAAAAAGAGCTGCAATAAATATTTTTGTACATATGGGTCTTCCTCCTATTTCTATGATCTCTTTGGGATACCACCCTATAAGGGGTATTACTGGGTCAAAGGGTATGCAATTATTTATAACTCTTTGGGCATAGTTCCAGATTGCTCTCCAGAATGGTTGAATCAATTCACAACTCCACCAACAATACATTAGTGTTCCAATTTTTCCACATCTTTTCCAGCATATGTCATTTTCCTGTTTTGTCATCTTAGCCAATCTGACTGGTGATACTGGTGGTTGTTTTGATTTGCCTTTCTCTAATCAATAGTGATTTAGAGCATTTTTTCATATGCTTATAGATATCTTTAATTTCTACCTCTGAAAATTGCCTGTTCATAGTCTTTGACCATTTATCAATAGGGGAATGACTTGCATTTATTATTTCCCTACTGGATAGCTAGGGGGCTCAGTGCATAGAGCGGGCTTAGAATGAGAAAGATTCATCATTATGAGCTTAAATCTGGGCTCAGACACTTACTAGTTCTGTGATCCAGGCTGTCACTTAACCCTTTTTGCCTCAGTTCCTCATCTGTAAAATGAGCTGGAGAAGGAAAGGGCAAACCACTCCAGTATCTTTTGCCAAGAAAACCCAAAATTGGGGTCACAAAGAGTCAGACACAACTGAAACAACTCAACAGCAAAAATGTCATTACCATGTGCCTCACACTCTACTAGGAGTGAGAGTACTGGGAATACTTTACCCCATGGCACATAATTCTTACTTGGGGGAGTTTTAAGAGTCCATGAGAATTGGAGAATATGTCTAGTCCTCCATCTTGTTGGTCATAAGACTTAGAAGTTCATTCTTTTTTTCACTTCCATCACCTTTTTTTTTTCCTCTGAATGTTCTTTTTCTTTATTCTTCTACCTAATTTGTTGTCTCAAAGAAGTACAGAGTTGAAAGAGATCTCAGAAGTCACCTAGTCACATTTCTATCTGAACGGGAATTTTCTCTGAGAATGAGCTGGAGAATACAAGGACTAAAATGAAGCATAATTCACCTTCAAGGATCTCAAATTTTATTGAGGGAGATACACACACACACACACACACACACACACACACACACACACACATACACTAACCATTGAGTGGGGCAGAGATGAAGAAAGACTTCATATAGAAGGTAATGCTTGAGCTGAGTTTTAAAGGAAACAATGGATCCTAAGGAGAGAAGAAGGCATTGCAGGCCCATGCAAGAGCATGGAGACAAGAGATGGAGGGTTGTGTGTGAGGAATTAAAAAAAAAAAACAGTTTACATGGAGAATGTAAGGCAACCAGTGAGTCAATCAGCAAGCATTTTTGGAAATACAAAGGAAAGCAAAATCATGACCCCTTCCCTCAAGATGGACACATTCTAATGTAGCCATGAAGTGGTTTAGCTAAATTTTGTACCTTTCTCTAGTGTCTAGAACCATGTGTAATCAGTTCCTAAAATATTTTGGATTTCAAGGGGATTAATAAATAATAATGTTTGAAAGGTAAGTTGGGTTTGGGTTATGAAAGGAAGAAAAAAAGAAGAGCTTATAACTAGATCCTCTATAGAGCAGGGAGCCACTGGAGTTTATTGAGTAGAAAAGTGACATGGTTAGACTATGCTTTAGGGAAATTACTTTGGCAGCAATGTGGAGAATGAATTTGAGAGGGGAGGGATCTGAGACAGAGAGAATTTTAGGAAGATACTGTAATAGTCCAGGGAAGAAGTGATAAGTGTCTGAAATAGGTTGGTAACCATGGGAGTAGAAAGAAGGAGAAAGATGAGAGACTTTGTGGAGGTGAATGTGATAAGACTTGTCAATTGCATGGAGATGTGGGGTAAGGGAGCATGAATGAGTCAAGGAAGACGCCAGGTTTGCAAACTTGGATGCCTGGGATATGTGTGCCCTCAATAGAAATAGGGAAGTATGGAAGAAGGGTGGGTTTGTGAAGAAAGATGAATTTTGTTCTGGACATGTTGAGTTGAAGATCTTTACCGACTATTCATTATTCATTCCTCCTGGTAATGCTCAGACCCCAAGGGTGCCAATGCTAAGTATCCACGTATCATTCCAGGTTGATGAATTTTGTTCTGGACATGTTGAGTTGAAGATCTTTACCGACTATTCATTATTCATTCCTCCTGGTAATGCTCAGACCCCAAGGGTTCCAATGCTAAGTATCCACGTATCATTCCAGGTTATGTTTAACATTTAATGCTCAGTTACAGAACCCTAAAGAATATTTAAATTCAGCATCTTTGAAGCATCTACAGTGTAGACAGCATGATCCTAGATATTGGAGTTAGATGTAAAATTGAGTTAAATGGAGTTTAGGGTCTAATAGGCAAACAAGTCTCTCTCTCTCTCTCTCTCTCTCTCTCTCTCTCTCTCGTTTTCTCTCACACACACATACACACCCACGATAAATAATAAATTAAAGAAATACAAATTAACATGAGGTCAGAGTGGGAGAAAGGAAAAAGAGTAATTTTTTTTCAAGCAAAGAATTGCCTTTTCTCCCTCCTACTTTCACCCCCATTAAGAAAGTTAGAAAAAACAAAATCTATTGTTGCAAGCATGCATAATCAAGTAAAACAAATTTTCATGTTGGAATTTACCCTTTCAAAAAAATTTATGTCTTTGTGTGTCTTAATTTGCTCTCTGTCAAAAGTGTGTCTCATGAGTCCTTGGAATCCTGGCCTATAATTGTGTTTATCAGAATTCCTAAGACTTTTAAAGTTCACTGTCATTACAATATTGTTATTATATAAGCTGTTCTAGTTGTACCCACTTCACTGTATCAGTTCGTATAATTCTTCTCAGATTTCTCTGAAACTATCTCCTTTTTCATTTCTTAAAGCACAATAGTATTTCATCACATTCATATACCATAACTTGCTCAGCCATACTCCAGTTTATGGGCATCCTCTCAGTTTCCAATTATTTGCCACCACAAAGATTGCTGCTACAAATATTTTGGTACGTACAGATCCTTTTGAGAGGAAGGTCATTTTTAATAGTGAAGATCAGGAAAAGATCATGACATTTGAATGGGTCTTTGAAGAAAGAATAGCAGTTCAGCAAGCAGAGAAAATGTTAACTCCAAATAACAAACATTGATCAAGAACCTATTATATGTTTTGCATGACTACACATATATAATCTATATCAAATGGCTTGTCTTCTTAAAGAGGGGGGTGGGAAGAGAAGAAAGGAATTTGGAACTCAAAATTTTTAAAAATGAATGTCAAAATTTTTTGTTTACATCTAATTGAGAAAAATAAACATAAATAACATGCACTAAAAAAAAGAATGTATTATGCCATTCATAAAGTCCATAGGAAAAAGAATTTCTTTATTAAAGGGTGGTTCTTTAGGTCCTCCTGTTTGTGAATGACATTATGCTTATTGCATCTAGTACCAGAATACCCTAGAATCTTTTCAGTGAGATTCAAGCCACTCAAAAGATATTGACCTAGTGATCCACACAGGAAAAACCAAGCCACTGAAGAATGCATATTACAATGACAGGCACCATGCCAAGTACTGGAGATACCAAAAAAAAGAAAAAAGGCAAAAACCATGGTTTCTGTCCTCAAGCCCACATTCAAATGGAGCCATGAACCACAAACTTTAAAACATGCAGAGGGCTTTACATATTTTCTCATTTGATCCCTGCAACAACCCACAACAACCCTCTGAGATGCTATTATATTCACCATTTTACAGATGAAGAATCTAAGAAACAGTGAGGTTAAATGACTTGCCCTGGGTTACAGAGATGCTTAGAGGCAGAACTTGGTATCAGGTCTTTGTGACTTATTTACTATACCACCCAACTGCTTCATGTATCTCAGATAGATGCTGAAGAGGGACGATGAGCTGAGCTTAGAACTGAATAAAAAGAGTGAAGCAGGGGCGGCCAGGTAGCACAGCGAGTAAGAGCATCGGCTCCAGTGTTGAGAAGACCTGGAGATCGAATCCCGGGCTCAGACACTTAGCACCCACCCAGAAACACCTGGCCATGTAACCTTGAGCAAGTTACTTAACCCCAATTGCTTAGGGGCGGCCAGGTGGCTCAGCGAGTAAGAGCACCCCCAGTGTCAGGATGACCTGGATCAAATCTGGGCTCAGATACTCAGCACCACACCCAGAAATAACTGGCCGTGTAACCTTGAGCAAGTTACTTAACCCCAATTGCTTAAAAAAAAAAAAAGAGTGAAGCAGGATAGTTTACATTTGGAAATTGTGCAGGATTATCAACGATCTCAAGCTGCCCCCTCTAACGCTAGCATTCTGTTTAGTGCCAATAGATAACAGAGTGGATAGAGTGTGGAACCTGGAGTCAGGAAGACCTGAATTCAAATTCAGCCACAGACACTCACTAGCTGGCTGATCCTGCACAAGTCACATAACAGCCATCTGCCTCAGTTTCCTCATCTGTAAAATGTGGATAATAATAGCATCTACATCCCAGAGTTATTGTGGGAGTCAAATGAGACAGCATTTGCAAAGAGCACTATAAATCTTAGAGTGCTATATAATGTTTTCCATCTAGTTATTCTGGTGATATTATATAGATGTGAATTATGGAAAAATGTCCAAAGAAACAAGATTGTGGGTGATCCAAGGGCCACAGAGACATAAATAGGATGCAAGATACTACCAACATTGACTTGCATGCAGAAAATTTCCTGGAAAAGTTATCATCTAGTAAATTAGCTGAAAAGGAGATATACCAATCATGTAAAGAAGCAAATGTTTTACTGGTTCTCATGGAATGTGTGGAGACCCTGAATAGGCCTTCTTAACCTGGGGTTCATGAACTTCCTTTTTAAAATATTTTGGTAGCTATATTTTAATATGATTGGTTTCCTTTGTAATCTTAAATATTTTTTTTTTTTTAATTTTGAAAACATTCTAAAGGGGCGGGGGGGAACATAGTTTTTGCCAGACTTCATTTTCCCACTCACCTGCATTCCTTTGGACTGGACTCTACCATGCCCACAGAAACTTCATCATCAGGCATCTCATCATCCTAAGAGATTTCACCAGTCTTGGTACTCACATCTCACTGGTACCTTCTACTCTCCTCTGTTTGGAAGGCTGGAGGGTGGAGCAAAGAACTCCCAAAGCCTCCATTTAAAGAGGCTCCTAGGCTGGAAATCTCTTCATTTTTTTTTTCAATCTTCCTTTGGGCTGGACTCCAATCATGCCCCACCCCAGGAGCCTTCTCTCCTCTCCTAGCTTCCTTTTGTGTACAGTTATCCCTTCCACATTGCAGCTTTCCCCACTGCAGTTTTGATATATGGCAGGTTGGTATAAGAAATTAAATATGAATTTTGGGTAAGTTTTGTGGAAGCTACAGATGACACAGAAAAAAATTTAGAAACTTGGAGATGCATAAAATGTGTATAGTATTGTATAATACCAACATTTTTTAAATCTTTTAATAACATAATAATTCAGACTTCTCTGGTACAAAGGGAGGGCCAAAATTTTTATGTGGATTTTCCAGATCAAGGGGATGATATGCCCCTAACCCCTGCGTTGTGGAAGGGAAAATTGTATTGTCTTTCCCCCATTAGACAATGAATTCCTTGAGGACAGGAACTCTTTTCCTTTTGTATTTTGAATCCCTAGCCCTCAAATGTAAAGGAAGAAAAAAAAGGAGCCTCTTAACTGGGAATAGTTACTGAACAATACAATGAAAGTAAATCTGCAAATTCACTGAAGCTTACTCTGTCCGGCTTTGGGGATCCTTCTTGATTTGTGCCCCATCCCTCATGTTTCACATCCAATCAGTTGACAAGTTTTATTGATTCAACTTCTACAATGTATCTTATCTGCCCCTTTCTCTCCTCACACTGTAAGCACACTGGTTCATCATTTCTCATCTAGACTATTCCAACAGCCTAATTTCTATCCTCGAAACCCTTCCCTCCCCCTTTCCAATCTATGTTCTCTTAGACAACATTTTGCTCATGCCTTTGTGCAGGCTTTCTCTCAGTCTTGAAATGCACTTCCTCCTTACCTCCTCCACATGGAATGTCTGACGCCTCAAGGTTCAGCTCAGGTATTTCCTCTAACAAGAAGTCCATTCTAATCCCCTCTTACCTCCTACTCCACCCCAGTTATTAGAATCCTCTTCCTAGAAGTGACTTTGTATCCACATTGTACATATTTTATATTTAATTTTCTGTACACATAGTATTTTTGACTTGATAGAATGTAAGCTCCCTTAAGGGAATGTTGGGAGGAGAGAAGGTTATCCTTGCATTCTCTGTTCTTAGCCCTTATTAAATCCTCAGCTAGGTAGGACTGAGCTTAAAATCAGGAAAGCTCATGTTCCTGATGAAAACCCCAAATGGGGTCACGAAGAGTCAGATATGACTAAAAAAATGACTGAGCAACATGCCAACCAATAGTCAACCAAAGGGCAGTCATTAAGTACCTCCTATGTGACCAGCGCTCTGGTATGTGCTGTGGGTAAAACATAAGAATCATAAGACATAGTACTACATTCATGGAGCTTACACTGCAGTTGAAAAGACAAGATTAAACTATGTGAAACAAGAGGAAGCAACACAAAAGTAATTAATTATAATTGAGTGCTAAATTGTGTGGTGCAGATTTCTATACAAGTTCAGAGAAAAGGAAGATCAGGAAAAACAGAAATAGATAAATGGGGCAGGAAGAACCAAATGTGGGCATATAGTAGGTTCTTAATACAGAGGGGTTTTTTAATTGAATTGAATTGAGACAGGTACTAGCCCTGGGTCCTATTCAAATTGGGAGGCCGAGGTCAGATGATACAAGGCTTTGAAAAACTTGGGGCAGGTGGTGGTGGTTGCTCTTGTTTTACAGAAGTGGGGGAGGAGAGCAGCATGGAAAGAGCCCAAGCAGAACAAATGGAGTACTATTGAAGGTTTCTTAGCAGGGAAGGAGCACGGAGGTAGATTTAGAAAGGTAGGTTAGAGGGGTATGCTAAAGGCAGAGAAAGACCTTGGGGAGGCGATTTCAGTAGTCCAGGTGAAAGGTAATGAGGGTTTGGCCCTGGGTGTGGATAAAAAAAGGAACAGATGTGAAAGATATTGCATTGGTAGAACTGATATTATTTGGCAAGTGGTTAGATGTGGGGGCAGAGGTGAGACAGAAGATTGCTGTAGTAATCCAGGAGTCAGATGATGAGGTCCTAAACTAGGACAAGAGCAATATAGGGTAAGAAGATTTAACAGATGTTAAAACTAATAGCAAAAAGTGGTGCTGTGGTTGGTTACATGTATTTTATATGTATATTTTTGTTGTTCAGTTCATATCAGCTGTGTCCAACTCTTCGAGACCCCATTGGAAGATTTCTTGGCAAAGATACTGGAGTGATTTGCCATTTCGTTCTCAAGCTCATTTTACAGATGAAGAAACTGAAGCAAACAGGGTTGAGTGACTTGCCCAGGGTCATACCACCAGCTGTGTCTAAAGTCACATTTGAACTCTATCTAATGACCCACCTAGCTGCCCAACTATATAAATTTCTATAGCATTTCTAATGATAGAATCTAAATAGTTTGATAAGGTCAGAATTTTACAACAATAACCACATATAACAAGACTAAGAGATACTAACAGATAATTACATTAAATTCCAGGTGGTTTGAAAATTAGCTCTATTAGATCCAATAGATGACCTTAGAAGATCAATCTTGGAATGAATCTCTTCCTTTCTATGAGAGGATGAGGTATGTAAGAGCAAGGATAATGAAGGGATTAAAGATAGAAAGTGTCCCACCCACCATTGCTTAAGACTGGGTTTTGTAAGAGTAAGGATGACAGCTTTTGAACACCACACTGCCAATTACAAGATCCTTCTACGTGTGTCCTTCATTTCCCCTTCATTTGAACCTGAAATTCAGTCAGTCAGCAACCACTGGATACTATGTGCTGGGTGCAGTGCTAGGTCCAGAGAATAAAAAAAAAGTAAATCCAGGCCCTACCCTCAAGGAGTTTTTGTTGTAAAGAGAGAACCAACAAGATACATGCAAAGAATCTAGAAAATAACCTTGAAAGGAAAGACTTTAAACCTGGAGAAATCAGGAAAAACTTCCTGCAGAAGGTCACCTTTGACATGAGTCTTGAAGGAATTCAGGGAGACTAAGAAGAGCTGAGGCAGAAATGTTCATTTCTCAAAATCATTGACTTTTATCCTGCACTCAATAAAGAATGCAGAAGAAGGCAGCCAGGGACTCAGGCTCACTGAAGTGTCCTGTACTCAGAGCTGCCATTGTCACTGCAGGGAGTGGGAAGGGGAAAGAAATGCCCACTCTCCCTTTGCTAGAAGTCTGAGGGAAAGAAAGTCTTTTTTTTTTTAAGCAATCCGGGTTAAGTAACTTGCTCAAGGTTACACAGCCAGTTATTTCTGGGTGTGGTGCTAAGTATCTGAGCCCAGATTTGATCCTCAGGTCATCCTGACACTGGAGCTGGTGCTCTTTACTTGCTGAGCCACCTGGTCGCCCCTAAGCAATTGGGGTTAAGTAACTTGCTCAAGGTTACATGGCCAGGTGTTTCTGGGTGGGTGCTAAGTGTCTGAGCCTGGATTTGATCCCCAGGTCATGCCGACTCTGGGGCCAGTGCTCTTCCGTGCTGTGCTACTTGGCCGCCCCTAGGGAAAGAAAGTCTTGAGTACGTTATAAAACACATGTGGTTTTTCCTCAAGTCCACTCCTGAGTAGACTCAATGGCCAATTACCTTCAACACATCTCCCAAGTGATGGGGAAAAGCAGTAAGATGTTGCTTTGTTGTCTTGGAAAAGGAATAAAGCACATGTCCCACAGAAAGGAACCAGAGCCCCTGTACCTCTGGGAATGTCACCCACACTGGTTAAGTAATTCAGGTGTTTGAGAAATAGCTAAATGGTAGATAGATAGATAGATAGATAGATAGATAGATAGATAGATAGATAGATAGATA
>NW_027186304.1:70750921-70769979 GCF_028583685.1 Petaurus breviceps papuanus | reverse complement strand
AGAAAGAAAGAAAGAAAGAAAGAAAGAAAGAAAGAAAGAAAGAAAGGTGGATGGAAAGATACTAACACATTCCTACCCATTTCATGTTTGAAAGACAAATGAAAGAAAGAAATAAAAAAAAGAAAGAAGGAAGGAAAGAAAGAGAAGAAAGGTGGATGAAAATATACTAACATAATCCTACCTGTTTCATGTTTGAAAGACAGATGAAAGAAAAGAATGGAAGGGAAGAAGAGGGGAAAGGGGGAAGGAGGAAGGGGGAAGGGAAGGGAAGGGAAAGGAAAGGAAATAAACATATAGTTTAGGAGCCAAAACAAATTAAAAGAATTAAAGTGATAGACAGTATTAGGTACATACAGAACAAGCAAGTTGCTAATTATTAAGGTCACCTCAAACAGGATCTACATCTCCCATCATTCTCCTTTAGGAAATTGCTTTACTAACAGTATCTGGAAGCTCCTAATCCATAAAATCTCCTATATCTAAGGTATAGTCACAACTCCACTAATAATTGTCAGATTAGGCAAGTCAGTTCAAGTGGAGAGGCTGCCAATAAAGTACACAGGATGCATGATTGGGAGTCAAGGAGACGTAGGTCTGAATATTGCCTCTGACACTTGTTTATGTGACCATGGATGAGTCACTTAAACCTCTTTGTGGCTCTGTTTCCTTTTTTATAAAATGAGAGCCATAACACCTGTGAAACAACTAAGTGACTCAGCAGATAGAGCATTGAGCCTGGAATCAGGAAGACCTTAATTCAGATTTGGCCTCAGACACCTACTAGCTATGTGTCCCTGGTCAAGTCACTTAATCTCTGTTTACTTTAATCCACTGGAGAAGGAAATGTGGCAAAACACTGTAGCATCTTTGCTAAGAAAACCCCACAGACAATATTGGCATGATATGGTCTACAACAGAGGTGGGGAACCGGTGGCCTCAAGGTCCCATGTGGTCCTCTAGGTCCTCGAGTGCGGCCCTTTGACATGGACCACATGGGGCCTCAAGGCCACAGGTTCCCCACCCCTAGTCTACAGAGTCATGAAAAGTCATGAACTTCTGAACATTAAAATAACCTGTAGTACCTCACAGAATTGTTGTGAGGCCCAACTGAATAATTCATATAAAGGACTTGGTAAACCTTAAATTCCTAAGTAAGTGTCAGTCTTGAGAAGCAGCAGATCACACTTGATTGGTTGCTAGATTTGGAGGCAAGTCTGACACCCAGCATGTATTAGCTATGTGACCTTGGGCACATCGTTTGCAAAATGTAGATAATGACAGCTGCTGCTTTCTAACCCTGCTGCTATAAGGCTCTAGTGAAGTCATGTATATAAAGGCTTTGTAAACTTTAAATTACCATACAGCTGCCAGTTCTGCCTCAGTTTCCTCTGAACAATACAGATATTAAGATCAGCCAGCTATCTATCCAGGAGCAATGTTATCCCTATGAAATCTTTCCCCCCCTAAATAAAAACCTATGGTAAGGATAACAAGGTCTTCTAGTCTCTTAGCTGAAATGAACTGCATGTATCCAAGTTCAGCACAGTGCAGTCCATACAGTACAGGGAACAAGTCCCATTGACTCTCCGAAGCCAATTCTGCTTGCTATTGTTATCCATGCTCTATTTCTGACCCCAGGGTTTCTTCCCTCTGGTGTTGGTGCCCATAGAAACAAGCATCAATGCAGGCAGGCAATGAGAAGTCTCATTCGTCACCTGCTTCCACTTCTGCCCTCCCAATACCTATCCTGGATTTGCAGGAGGCTGAACTGGCTCAGTTGTGCAAGGTGGTGCCTAATTACCTCCCTCCTATTTTCCCCCTCCCTTGTCCTATCCCTGCTCCTTCCCCTCCCCTCCCTCAAAGGACAGTCTTTCCAAGAAACACACACACACACACACACACACACACACACACACACACACCTGGCAGGGTGAGATAGGGAAGCTCACCATGGATACCAGACTTCCATTGCCACTCTGCAGCTCCTGGGAATAAGTAACTATCTCTAGAATGCTACAAACTCCAGATGTGCACTGCCTAGTGCCTGGAGACCCTGCTCACCAGTCTCATTATGCCTATTTTTTTTCACAAGTTCCATATATGCATATCAAGCTTTCAGAGGGGGAAAAATGGAAAACAGTCGTCTTCCTTTTAATATGCTACCACATGCCAGCCACGAACAGCTGTGCATACACAACACATTAGACTGGACATGAAATATAGCCCAAGACCATTTTTTAAGCATTCATTCCCACATTTACTTGGAGGGAGGTCACACAGCCTTCCTTTAGCATAAGAAGGTGTCTTTGAAATAGGTAACAACCATCTGGAACCAGACTCCTATGCTATTGATATGGAAAATATACATCTTACACCACCTTGGTCTGGATTATACAGCAGGAGGCTTAGAAACACAGAGATCCATAATTGTTTAAATATACAGCCTCTGGTTTTCCATAGTGCTTACCTTGCTCTTAAAAATCATAGGAGAGCAGCTGAGGTGACTCTAAACAGAACTTGTAAGGCAATTTGCTCATGGGTGCATTCAAGTGTGTGCAGTGGGAGGGTCCTGGAGGCCAGGTTTTCAGGAAGAAATATTTTTAACACAGCACAGTGTGATCCTAAGCATTCTAATCAGGAAGGATACATCAAATCAGTGTCTGTAAATAAATGACAAACACACCACAAAAATAACGACTCCCATTTTCCTTTCATTCATGATAACCAAGCTTTTCTTTTGCTTTCTTCCAGTAAACATACTTTTAGTAAGCGGTTTTGCCAGATGTTAAAAAAACAAGACAAATTGGAAGCATATTGGTAACTGATCATCAATGGAATGAATTCATACCTTGATCAATGTTTACTCCAAACCAATATTTAAATATTCAGATGGTACTAAGGGGATGATTGTGCCATAGATGCTTCATAAATAAATACTTGTTGAATGTAAAATTGTTTTGTGTGCTTTAAAAAAAAAGCTACTTTTCAACATTCAAATATATATACTTGTTCTCTGGGGTTTTGAAGATGAGTCACCTCTATTTTTTTTAATGCTTACTTTCCGGCCCTATTTATTTACAATTGGTAATGAACAAATGAACAGGGATCTCTATTTTTCATAGAACAAATTAACTACATTACAAGGCTCAATAGAATCCCAGAAGAAATCTCTCTTTGGGAACCCAAAGGGTTAAACTTTTAAATGCACAAATACTGAGGCTCCTCCTGTTACAGTTTAAGCACTGATTGGAAGGAAGAGATCACTCTAGGTCAGCATGTCCTTTACATTGTGAATAGCTTGAAAGGGGCTAATAAACCCAGCAGCCTATGGCAAAGATAATTTATTTTATATTCCCTGGCATCACATGCAATATATTTTTTTGGAGGGGAGAACAAATATGATTCCAAGAAAATGCTTAGCAGGAAAAACACTATCAACGAAGCTTCTGCTCCTAAGTTCAAAGGACACAGACATTTCTCCATCCTTTTGTGGCAATGGTGTGATGTCTTGTTTATAAGCCAGCATCTTGAAAGTCTTATATACAAATTCAGGGGTTGCTGTGGTGTTGACTCAGCCTACAATGGGGTCAGTGGACCTTCCTAGGGAGAAATGCCAACATTTCTGGAAGAGTGGTCTAAAAGGTGATGGAACATTTGGATACATAGGAGTCTTCACATAGGCCATTCAGTACCCCCCAACCCCTCCCAAAATAAATTCACTTGATTTATGAATAGCCTCTTGACTCAAAATAATTATAAAATGGACAGCTCTTGAGTTTATTTCCTGAGCAGTCCGATGGAGGACAGCTCCTCCACAGGCTCCTAATGAGGAAGCTGGCCCCCAGAGAGCTTTCTGCTTTGCTCCTGTCTTGCACTTGCTACATTTCACATAGATGAGGTAATTTGACTGCAGATGAGGTAACCGTGCAACTTGCCCATGAGCTGAAAGAGGTTACCATATGATCATGCATGTAAACATAGCGTGGTTCCCCATGGACCCTGACTGACAGCTGAGTTCTGCTGTTGAGCTGCACTCGGAGCCTGGTGGAGGAAAGGAGAAGCTCAGGATTCTTGGAGCCTGTCTGTTCTCTTAAAGGAGCCAAATCACTGAGACGCCTTCGCATTCTGCCAAGACGTGGATACAGTCACATCCACCAGACCTGAAAGCAGAAACTACCCAGAGGTCACATGAGAAGCTAGAGATCTGTGTTAGAAGAATTGAGTGCCTTCAAAGAGGGCATTTCGAAAGACTGCAGATTGTTGGTGGAAAGGGGAAAGAAAGCACCGGATGTCAGGAGATCTGGGGAGTCCACTCCTTTGCTTTTACCTAGCTTTGTTACCTTGGACAAGTCACTTTATCTCTTGGGAGCCTCAGTTTTCCCATCTCTAAAATTAAAGGAATGGATGATATGATTTCTATTGTCCTTCTTCCAGCTCTACTATCCCATGATTTTATTTTTTTAAAAAACTGTATAAACTACTTGATCAAAGCAGAGCCACACAGAGCTTTACAAATAAAGCTACAGGGTCTTCACATTCCCTGTTCACATCTAGACCTATCTGTGAATCATAGGATTGGTAGCATCATCGAGATGTCATCTAGTCTATCCCCCATTCTTTGGGTAGAATTGCATTCAAATCATACCTGAAGAGTCTATTCTTATAAGTTTCTAGAGTATATCTACCCTTGACAGAGTTTTCCTAATATCTAATCTGAGTTTTTCCCATTATGTAGTTAGCAGAATCAAATGTGGCTTCAGACACTTACTAGCTATGTGACCCTGGCAAAGTCACTTATTCTTGTGTGTCTCAGTTTCCTCATCTGTAAAATGAGCTGGAAAAGGAAATAGTAAAGCACTCCAATATCTTTGCCAAGAAAATTCCAAATGGAGTCATGAAGAGTTAGACATGGCTGAAATGATGAACACCAACAATAGTTATCAGAATAATTATTGCTGACATTTATATAGTGACTTATAGTTTATAAAGTAATGAAATTCCTTCAGAAAGACTGTTTTTACTTTTCTTTGCATACCTAACCCTTAGCACAGTGCCTTGCACATAGCAAATAATAAATATCTGTTGACTAACTGTTGAAGATTTGTTTGATTGTAAGAATAGCATTGAGGGGGCGGCTAGGTGGCACAGTGAGTAAAGCGCCAACCCCGGGTTCCGTTCCAGCCTCAGACACTTAACACCTACACAAAAAAAAAACTAGCTGTGTAACCTTGGGCAAGTTACCTAACCCCAATTACCCTCTGAAAGGCAAAAAAAAAAAAAAAGAATAGCATTGAGTTAGTTCATGTGGGTGTGACCATTTTATGGATGTAAAAAAAGAGATACAGAGAGGCAAAATAACTTAGAATCCTAGATTTAGAACTGGCTGAATGTTTAGAGATACCTAATCCAATTGTCTTACTATGTTTGAAGAAACAAGTTGAAAGAAGTTAAATGACTTGTCCAAGGTCACATAACTAGTAAGCAGTAGAATTGTGGTTTCAGATTCTTGTCTTCTACTACTACCACTACTACTACTACTACACCAGCATCACCAGCACTAATAATTAATAATAATAACATCATGTATACAGTACTTAGTTTGTGCCAGGTATTGTGTTAAGCACTTTGTAATTATTATCTTATCTGATCCTCACAACAACTCTAGGAGACAGATGCTATTACTATCCCAATTTTACAGATAGGGAAACTGAGGCAAACTGAGTTTAAGTTACTGGCCCAGGGTCACACAGCTAGTAAGTTTCTGAGGCTGCATTTCAATTCAGTTGTTCCTGATGCCAAGCCTGACACTCTAACCATTGATCTGTCCAATGATTCTACTGCAGGGCTTTTTCCACCACAACACTGACTTTGGTTCATTCCAATCTAATAACATGTTCATGTGTCCTAATTTTGTGTGCTTAAACTTATTTGGTGAACACAGAAGCACAGGTGTCAGGACAAAGGAACTCCTACAGGTTTTCTAAACATCATGTTAAGCCAACCCTAGGCAAAACTATTATAGGCACTATGCCTAACATCTCTAGGTTCCCAGAAGATTGGAGTTTGAAAAGACCTAGAGAACAATGAGTTTCCTCTTCATTTTATAGATAAGAAAACTAAGGCCTAGGTTGTATGATTAGCCCAGTCATTTAGCCCAGAAAACCAGAGAGAGAACAAGACCATGACCAGGTCCCTTGATTTCACAGTTCAGCTTACTTCTCATTCTGTCATATGGACAGCTGGTTCTCAGAGTCTCTCAAGGCCTAACCTCCCCTAAGCAACACCCATAAAGACCTCCATCCCTCTCCTTTTGCTCAAAAGTACTTGGAGAGGCAGCATAGTACAGTGAAGCAGGCATGGAACTTGAAGTCATAGTTCCTGGGTAACCCTGAGAAAGTCACCTAATATTTTGAGGTCTCTTACTTTCCTAATCTATAAAATGATAAAGTTGAACTCAATGCCTTTATGCTCCCTTTTAACTCTAGAGCTATGGTTCTATGTCTTTTTCTTGTGCCTGTTATAAAAACCGCAGGGCGAGCATTCTGCATAGGTCAAGGGGGCATCATAGGATCTGTCTCTTTCCCAAAAAATTCATCTCACCTACCTCTGGCTGATTCCCAAAATTCTAACTAGAGTTTCACAGAATCACAAGTTCTCAGGGACCTCAGCAAAGGTACTTGGGTGGCTTGTGCTTATACTTATACAGAATTCTCCTTTACAATACCCCCCCAAAGCAATCTGGTTTTTATTTAAAACTTTATTGCAAAGGAATCCCTAGCACCTCTTGAAGCTGACTGTTCCTCTGTTAGAGGGCTAGCTATGTCAGACTTCCTCCTAGAAAAAAAGGTAAAAGGATTCAAGGGACACATCTCTAATACTTCAGGCTGTCAGAGCAAATTGGGCGTTTTCTTTTTGAAGAAGCAGAAGGGTTTCAGTGCAGGGGATGTGGAAGCATCCCAGTGTCTAGATTTTAGAGCCAACTTAGCATCAATACCCTGAGGAGGAAGGGGTGACCTTTAGGAAGTCATACCATACCCTAGCATAAATTTGGTGGGACTAATGTTATGTAGGAGGTGAGCTCAGTTTGAGCCTACAAGACCTGGCCCCAGAGACCAACATGGGCTAGAGGAGAATGTGACTGCAAGGCACTTAGGGGAAAATATTTGTGCATTTGCCCTTGGTACATCTTTGAAATAAGTATTTCTTTGTAGATGGATCTGGGGCCCTGGTAGATGGAACAAAGCCAATATGGGCTCAAGTTGATAGTGTTAGAGATGGGATATTCCAAACCTCTAAAAGTTCTAACCCCACCAACCTTGAGGAGGAAATGTAACTGTTCTCACTCTAGGAGAATGAAGCTTGAGCATATTCACTACAAAGAAAGGGTAGTTTTGGGGTTTTTTTGTTTCTTTTTCTGAAAGTAGAGGAAGCTGGTCCCTTCATCAGGAAGCAGCTGTTTGTCCTCCAAGGATGCTGAAAAGTATCTGCAGATGCCCTCAGGTGAGAGGTCATCCAGAAAAGGTCAGAGGAAGAAGAGAGGATTAGCGGTGTTTTGACATTGCACCAAAGGATACTGGAGCAGTTGTCAACATCATAACAGTAGAGGAGTCTGTGGTCTTCCTGGGGCATATATCCAGGACATGTCAGAGAATTTCCAAGATTTGTTACACTAGTGATTCAAGTGGCATTAATAATATTGCCAGAAACCATCTAAAAGACATTGCTAAAGATGATCAAGGGTTTTAGGTAAGAAACTCAAGGGCCTGAGGACACAGGTGGCATTTTCACAACTGCTTTCACACAGGCTTTCATAACTGGGAAAGGAAGGCAAAGAGCAGGATAGGAAAGGGGAAGGAGAGAGAATGTGAAAGTGGCATTGATCAGTCTGTTCGCAATAAAAAGGAGATGTAAAATAATTAATGAGCAGCCCTATTTCAAATGTCCCAAGAAAGCATGAATACTAGCCTCTCAACTGTTTCTTATCCATTGTATCACCATTCCATGGTTCCAGAGGTGACTCTTTATTACTTATATTTCTCTTTCCTGTGTAGGAATAAAACTGCTGGTTTCATACCTAATTTCTCTTTGTACTCTGAGTACTTCCCCCTCCCCTCTTTGCTGTCTTAGATTAAAGCTGAAAATAGAATTGTTCCTCAGGAATATGAGATGGGGGTGAAACTGAAGCATAAAAGACCCAATTCCCTATTGAGGAGAAAGGCAATCCCAGAGCAATGAATTTGGGGCAAACTGTGAGAGCAGGTAAAGGATTGGAAAAGGTCGCTAGGCCCTGGAGCCTCAGCCTAGTGTCGTCTGCCTAACACCTGTGCTGAGTTTATATAAACCTAAATCAGCCTCTCTGAAGCTTCTCTACATTGCTCGTTGACCTGCCTTCTAGGATCAGCCATAATAAGTCTGATCCTTCTTCCCTATAACACCTCTTCCAATACTTGAAAGCATCTAGCATGTCCCCCCTAAATCTTTGCTTCTCCACAATAAAAATCCTCAGTTCCTTCATCTGTTTGGCTTAAGATTTGGGGCTTGATAAAATGCAAATACTTGAGAGGGATAAAAATGTAAGCTTTTATTCATCATTCACATCTTGATTCTCCTTTCTTTTTCAGCCATAGAGCCAACATTGTGAGTCTTGTCAACTCTACCTCCACAATTTGACTCTCATTTCTCCCTTTCAGTATTCTCTGCTCACATGGCCACCACCCTAGCTCAAACCTTCATCACTTCTCACCTGGACTACTGTAAACGCCTCCTAATTCATCACCCTGCTTCTTGTCTCTTCTCTATCATCTGCCAAACTGATCCTACCCCAGCCCCACCAATAAACAAAAAAAGCAGAAAACTCCAATATTTCACCATTAACTCCAGGATAAAATACAAACCCATTTGTTTGGTATGTAAAGCTCTTTACAATATGGCTTCACCTTCTATTTCCAGACCAGTTTCATATCTACTCCTCTTCACATATTCTGCTCTCCAGCCAAATGCCTATTTGCTGTTTCCATGTGCACAACATTCTATCTCCCACCTCTGACCCTTGGTTCAGAGTGGTCCCCAAGCCTGGAATGCTCTCCTTCATCATTTCCATTTCTTAGAATCTCTAGGTCCCTTTGAAGTTCAGCTCCTACACTTCCTGATCTCCTATTTCTCCTAATCTTAGTTCTCTCTCCCTCGACATGAAAATTACTTTGTATTTACTTAGTATTTTTTAAATTCATCTGTATGCATGGTGTTTCCCTCAACTTTAATGTAAGCTTGAAGGTAGGGATTTTTCGTATTGATCTTTGAATCTATCCCCATTTCATAGGACATACCCTGGCACTAGGAGATGACAAGTGCTAGTTACATTGAATTGAATTGTATCTATGTAATTAAATTTGACAGCTTTACTGAGGTTAGATCTTGGTGAGGGCTCCCTGGTCTCCTTACTGTAACTCACACAAGACACTCCATCTCCACATTTGGGGCATTGTCACTGTCTGCCTTCCTTTCCTGGAATGCTCTCCCTCCTCATCTCCACCTCTGGCTTGCATCAAGTCTCAGCTAAAAACCCACCTTCTCCAACCCACCAGAGTACCAATGCCTTCCCTTTCTTGATAATCTCCAGTTTATCCTGTGTATAGCTTGTTTATACATAGTTGTCTTCATGTTGTCTCCCCCACTGTAAGCTCCTTGAAAGCTGATACTATCTTGTGTCTTGTTTTTTTGTATCTCCAGTGATCAGAGTGCTTGGCACATATTTGGTAGTTCGTGAATGTTTGTGGAATGACGGACTGACTGACTAACTAATCTGCTCTTCTGTGCTTTGGGGAAATTGACCCTCCTTTCCAAGCAACTGGCTGCCTTTAGAGATAATGTCTATCTCTGATAAAGATCTCGTTTCTCAAATATATAGACAACTGAGTCAAATTTTAAGACTAGAGATCATGTCTAAACTCAAAGGAATGATTTTCCCAATGAGGATTTCAGGTAGGTTGGCAGGCCTAGAGTTTGGGTTAGGCAGGGAGTCCTTGTGGATACTCTCAAATCAGTCAAACCACATAGAGAGCCACTTAGACTCCTTAGAGGGCCAGGTGGCCCTGATTAGAAGGGGGAAATGCCTCTTAAGTAGCAAAGGGAAATGGACACTCAGCAATTGATTTGAGAGATTTTTTTGGTCCAAGTTTGGAACAGACCTACAGGCAATCAGACTGCTACCACTACTCTTACTCCCAACATAGAACGTCCTCTTCCCTGGGTGTTCTTTTATCTGGGAGCTCAGAAATCTGCCCATAATTAAGACAAACAGAGTCTGATGATAGCACTGTGTGGGGAAGGAACTAGGACTTTGACTCTGACACTGAGACCCTGTGATTTCAGAGTTCAAGGCAGAGCCAAGGCATGCCAGCCTCCATACTGGCCCTGCAATTCAGTATTTCTCCTATACAATAAGTCACTGCAAGGGCCACGTGTTTCCAAGCTTCTTACCTGCTCCTTCCAAGTCCCAAATGTCTACTACAGTTGTCTCTCTTCCTACCATCTTTTGTGGAAGATAGTTGAATGCTATTCTCCACGGCAGCACAGTTCTTGTGAATCCCTCCTTCCCTTTGCAAAAGTGCCTACTGATTCACACACCTATGTCAACTACCATGTTTCCTCTAACACCAGAATCAAAGTTCCATCTTGACATTCCCTTAATATACCCAGGGGATACTCGGTTAGCTGTTGCAGGCATATGTGTGGCCCTGAAGCTTTGGGCATACAGCTGAATCCCCTTCACACACATCTCTAGACTCTGACATGATCCTTTGGGTTTCAGCTTCCCAATTGGCATCTGTTCAATTCTATTATGGATTACCTCCTATCATCAAACTGACTAGGCAGGTAATTTTGCCCCAACCAGAATCACCCATTTAATTTACAAAGAAAGCAATTTTCACAAGGGACCACCTCCCTTAAATTGAGGACAGAATTCAACTACTTTTAATATGTTCTCAAATTGCTCCCTGCCTAGTAAGAATGAACTAGAGAGGGGAAAAAACATTTAAATGACCATGCACCAACATTCCCAATTCATTTAAAAGAAACCACAGGGAATAATCTCTGTTCCTAAATCCTTGCTGCCTTCTTTAATTGTACTGCATTTGTAATCACTGTAAGATAACTCAACATTTAACAATGTAAGAGAAAAATGAAATTTAAGGAGAATTAAGAACATTTCACCCTAGATTTCCTAAACTTCATTTAACATTAATAATATTAATAACTCAGATTTACATAATGTTCTACAGTTTGCAAAATAATATCAGGACAACATCTCCAGGAAGTAATGAAAATATTATCATCCCTAATTAGAGATAAATAAACTAAGACTCAAAGCAGTTAAATAATTTGTCCAAGTTTATATGTCTAATAAGAGGAAGAGCCAGAAGTCACATATAGGATCTCTTATCTTAAAAATACAGTGCTCTAGCCATCAAGCAATATTAAGCCCACTTATCCAGCTATCCTTCACAAATCTAACCACGTAACTCCCCTCCTCAATCAATTCCAGGGACTTCCTATTGCCTCTGTTTAGCTTTAAAGACCTTTCACAGTCTGGCCTCAACCTATGTTTCCAGCTTCACTTGGACCATGCTCCCCTTAACATACTTCATCTCCCACCTCCATATCCTTATACTGGCCTGGATACACTTCCTCCGTGTCTAGTAGAAGTCCTCTGTTGCTTTTAAGAAGCAGATGAAGCGCCTCCTTCTCCATGAAGTCTTACCAGTACTCTCCAAATCCTAGTGTGCTTCTTTCCAAACTACCCTGTGTTAATTACATTGTAAATATTTGTATATATTCGCTTTATATTTGAACTGCATATGTTTACATATGTTGTTGTTAGCCCTCTCATTTGAACATAAACTCATTGAGAGTAGATTGTTTCATTCTTTTGCTTTTATCGACAGTACCTAGCATAGAGCACAAAGTAGGTATTTATTATGGATAGATATTTTGATTATATAAAATCTAGCATTTGAAGCAAAATTTTTAAAGCTCTTCATTTATTCTAAGGAGCTTTGTAGAATCCTATGCTAAAAACAAATTTGGTTTTGTTATCTTTATTCTGTTGGGGTTTTTAAAAGATTTATTGCTTGGAGAGTTGTAGACTTGTACTCTGCATTATGAGTAAACTCAGAAAAAACAGAAAGCTTCATGTCTTTGAAGACTTTGTTTCTAGTTGGAAAGACAGCAAGCACTAAAAGGTATGATGAGAATACAAAAAAAAAAAAAACCACAGTCACAAAATAACACTAGACTAAGTCAATTCTCAATGGTGACCCTTTGACCGAATCCAAAGTTGGGCCACACTTGAGAACCTGGTGGGTCATATGTGACCTCGAGGCTGCAGGTTGCCCACCCCTGTAAACTGGTGCACTAAAACCAACTTATATTAGCTCAAGCCAATTATTAAATTTTCAGTGTAAGCATTCACACCTTGAAATCAACAAACACCAAAATCAGGGCTTGATTTATTGTTTTGTTGATTATCCAAACTTAAGAAAGTAATGGAGAAAATGTTAAGAATGCATATTAAATTTAAAAGTGTGTCTTGTGTATACACATGGGGTGGGAGAAGGGCAGGAAGCTGGTTGTTAAATATTTATCAGCATACCTCAGACCTATACCTCCTCAAAAGTCATTCTCTGATGCTTCCATGTGACATGGACATGACCTTGGATCTTCAAAGGTTGTGCCAGCAGAGCAGCAAAGGCTTTGAGTGGGTGAGGATCAGCCTAACAGAATGGGAAAAGCTCATTCTAAGTATACTTGCCACTTGATAATATATTATTAAGCCACAGCAACCCATGAAACAAAGAAAAATACAAAATGTGCCTTATTCCTACATAAGCCCCCTTGTGTTTCTAATTACAGTGAAAGAATGAGTGGAAATGGGGAAAAAGGTAGCTAAGGATTATGTAGTATTTATACCACTATAATCATTAAATTAATGGTTGTACTCTAAATATGAAATCTTTGTTCAATAATGAATGAGTGGATATATGACTAGAGAAACTGAACATCAATATTGACGTTCTCATTATGAGTGGAACCAAAAGTCATAAAGTTGCAACTAAATGAAAGGATGATATACAATTTCTCTTTGGAGAGGCAAATAAAGGAATTGATAGAAAGTCAATTTTATCATTTGTCTAAAATGATCAATACAATTATTTCATGAGCTTCTTGGCTATTTTGCCTTCCATATCATTCTGCCATAGGCATGTGCGCATAAAGGGTGAAATAGGTATCCCCAGGCACATTCTGTCTCCAAAAAAATGGATATTTTTGCCTCATTTAAAAATTGTGTATTTTATATGATATTTAGTTCATAATTCAAAATAAATTTATTTCTTAATTTGTAGGATAAATAAAAATAATATCCTGTATGATTGAGTATTCAATAAATCTAGGGGAAAAAATTAAAGTGAAGATTTATTGAAACTACCACCACCACCATTACCACCTTGACTACCATCTCCCCTCAGACTCCAATGAGATAGCTGAGGAACTTGAATCTAGGGGACTTTGGAATAGTGATACTTCTAGCCCAGTGCTCAAAGACATTATCCTGGGAAGCAAGTCATGCTGGAGTTACTACAATCATATCTATTGAAGGCTCAGAAAAGAAAGTTCTTGTCACCAAAGTCTTTGGCACTGTCAAATGGCTTAATATCAGAGAATGATAGGGTCTTCTTAATAGAAATGACATTTAAGAGAAGAGGTTAAACTCTTGTCTTTCCACTGTACCCGAAAAACTACTGAACCTTTCCATCTGATTTGCAGCTGAAATCTTCCCTATGTTACCCCCTCCCCCATCTGAATGTGAGTTATTTAATAACAGAGACTGTCTTAATTTTTTATTTGTATTCCCAGCACTTAGCACAGTACTTGGCACACTGTAAGCACTTAATAAGTGATTTATTCATTATAAGTAGTGGAGGTGGAAATAATATTGAAGAATGGCAATAGAACCAAATAAGCCAGTTCATCCGAAATAGTCATCACACACAAAAAAGTGGAAAGGAGACAACAAATACATTGAAAATAGACCATATTTACCTGCATTTCTATTATTTTCATTGTAATTATCAATCACAGTGGAACTATCACATTTGTACTTAAGATGCCTAAGTAAGTACCAGATGTGCAAGGTGGTGGAAATCACTCTTAAGAAGATAAAATCAGGAAGGAGTACTTAAGTATAGACAAAAGAGTTCCATGTTAGAAAAGACATTAAAAAAACCCACCCAGAAACTGATTTTTTGAGATATCATGAAAAGAAGAGAAGGTATCTGTGATAGTAATGGCAATTAAAGATTCCCCTGTATTGGCTTGGTTTTCAAACTGATTGTGTTAAAACCCAGAGCTTGTTAATCCCACCTGTGGGATGGACTTGTTGATGTGAAAAGAAAGTCCTGAACTGGGAGGAGCTGGTGACTTGGAGAGACACAAGAGAGAGGCAGAAGAACTTTTTGGAAGAGACATAAGAGAGAGGCAGAAGAACTGTTTGGAAGAGACACAAGAGAGAGACAGAAGAACTTTTTGGAAGCAGCACCTCCCAGTTCAGGACTTTCTTTTCACATCAACAAGTCCATCCCACAGGTGGGATTAACAAACTCTGGGTTTTAACACAATCAGTTTTAAAACCAAGCCAATACAGGGGAATCTTTAATTGCCATTGCTATCACAGTATCTTAGAAATAAAGAGGAAAAATCACAGATTTTAATAACAAAAACAGGCAACAAAGAAAGTAAAAGCAACAATTGACCCATATGTCCATTTTCTCATCTTAATGAAATCTTGATGAAAATAGAGTCTGCACATATTGAGGCTTTCCTTGGTGAAAATAAAAGTGAACAGACAGACTTTCATAGGTAATAGTTTACAATCATACAATTGACTGAAAGTTGTCAGAAATACAAATCCTGCTGCTTTTATTTTTTGTTAACTATTTAAAAGCATTTGACTTGGGGCGGCCAGGTAGCACAGAGAGTAAGAGCACCGGCTCCAGTGTTGAGAAGAGCTGGAGATCAAATCCCGGGCTCGGACACTTAGCACCCACCCAGAAACACCTGGCCGTGTAACCTTGAGCAAGTTACTTAACCCCGATTGCTTAAAATTACAAAAAAAAAGCATTTGACTTGGTAGAGCAAAATGTATCCTTTTGAGGCTATCCTATAACAAGGTGCTTCCCAAGCATATGTTTAAGTCATATGAGATATTTGATAGAAGCAATTTATCAGTATCAAGTAAGACATAAAGAAGGTAGATATATACTCAATGAAAATGTTCATCACTATCGTAGTGACTGTCCTACATAGAGTTTAATTGAAAGAGTTGTTATATGTCCTTCATTCTCAAAGAGAACCAATGACATCAGGCAGGGTGATGTCTTGCCTTGCAAATGAATTGGATTTAAGTGATTCAGAGATGTACAAAGTCATCAGCCTCACTCTCGCCTCCAGGGTCATCTGAATCCAGTGACAAGACATAGGTCAAGGTAACTGGCCATGGCCCCAGATGCAGTGAGAGACCTTGGCCCTTTTAAGCTAAAGTCTTTCCCAAGTCTCAGTTTGTCTGAGGCAACACCCATTCAGTGATTTAAGGCTAGGTAATAATTGAGGCAAAAGATGGCCTAGTTTGCCTTCACAAAAGAATCAGTTTAAGAAGTGAAGACCCTTGGTGTTTCTGGCCAGAACAAAAACAATTGCTATTTACACTCACTCTGAGCCATCAAAACTCAAACAATGAGAGATACTTTATAGATACTCCTATTTTCATATGGCATCATGTTGATTGTATTGATAATGAATACTACAGGGCCTCCTCAATGAGATCCACAGTCCCTCATAAGTGATCAGCCTTCACATGGGGGAGGGAGGAATCAAGTGGAAAAAGAATATATTAGCCAGAAAATGACATTTGATTAGATGGGGAGTCCATTGAGCTTGTGTGCATGTGGGTGTGTGTGAGTGTGTATGTGTGAAACTGATAGTTAAAGCAGACAGTGATCTAGGACCATAATTGAATAGATGATTGAATTAGATCAAATTTGGGGATTTCCTACACTGTTTTCAACAATTTCTACCTGCTTCCTGACCCCTCAAACCCAACATCCTTCCAGTGTTTTTATAGGGCTACAAATCATGGAACCCCCTGATCTAAGTAGAACCAAAGCTACAGGTGACTGAAAGGGTAATAAAAATTGCATGGGGGTAGAAGGAGGTTTCAACAACATAAAAGGGAAAAGTAATATAGGAAAAATGGGCAGCTAGTTGGGCAGTGGATAGACAACCTGCTGGAGTCAGAAAGACTCATCTCCCTGAGTTCAAATCTCTCCTCAGGCACTTACTAGCTATGGGATTCTGGGCAAGTCACTTAATCCTGATTGCCTCAGTTTCCTCATCTGTAAAATGGAGGAGAAGGAAATAGCAAATCATTCGGTATCTTTGCCAAGAAAACTGCAAATGGGATCATGAAAAGTCAGACACAACTGAAACAACTGAACAACAAAATGGGGATAATAACATTACCTATTACAGAGAGTTATTCTGAGAATCAAATCAAATGAAATAATAAATGCAAAGCACTTTGTTTATCTTAAAGCACTCGGTAAACATTAACTGTTGTTGTTGTTTGTTGTTATATTTGGCCCTAGAGAAATGAATTAGCAGCAGTAGGTGGAAGTTGCTAAGATGCCAATGAGGATTTCCTGTGAAGAACAGCTTCCTAACAAGACCTATGCAGAAGTGGAATGAGGTGCTTTAGGAGGTAATGGGCTCTTTCTCATTCGGGCAAAGATTGTATTGGTGTGTTGGAGGGGAGACTGTTGGGTCCGTACTAGGGGCTATTCTCAGTCCAGTAGAGGTTAGACTGGGTCATCCCTGAAGTTTCTTGCAGATTTTGTGATTTTGTGATTCTGTGACTATATCATCTTAAGGTGCATTCTACCTCCAAAGCCTTATAAAGCCTCACTTTATGAGATAGCTCTAATTAGGTATGTGACCTTGGACAAGGCACTTTATCTCTATGAATTTCAGTGTCCTTTTCTGCAAAATGAGGGGGTTAGATTACATGGTTTCTTTTTTGTTTTTTTCTTTAATTTTTCCCAATTACATGTAAAGATAGTTTTCAATATTCACTTTTTGGTAAAAATTTGAGTTCCAAATTCTCCCTCTCCCTCCACTTCCCCCTCTCTTAAAAGAGTAAGCAACCTGATAAAGGTTATACATGTGCAATCATGTTAAACATATTTTCACATTAGTCAAGATCACACGGTTTCGAAGATGTCTTCTGGCTCAAAATCCAGTGATTCTTGGGTGACTCAGAAATGGACAGAGTGAGAATGGGCTGATTCTTAAAAGGGGTCAGGGAGATGGCATGAGCATAATGATTATGCATCAAGACAATGGCTTAAGAAAATAAGAAGGGTCCCTGATGTCACAAAAACATTAGCCCTGCTATGATCTTTGGCATATTTGCTACAGGTTTCCAATCACAGATCTAAATATTTGGGTATAATGTTGAATAGGCTACCTGATCCTACCCTGCATCTCCTCAGCACTTAGATAATTGCCTTGCTTTGACACTTTGATGGATTATTGATTTTGTCAGTATGAAATCTTGTACAGTGTGGATAGCAGCCCCTTTCTCAACTTTCTTTCTTTCTCAGCCTGTGTGATTCTTCTCTATGTCTTCTCACAAATCATCTACATAGAGGTTCTACTGAATGCACTGGAAACGTTCCTTGAGAAGTGTGTGTGTGTGTGTGTGTGTGTGTGTGTGTGTGAGAGAGAGAGAGAGAGAGAGAGAGAGAGAGAGAGATTTGTCCTCCTTCTTAGAATGTTTTTAAATGCCTAAAATAAAATACATAAGATTACAGAGAAAGCCAATTATATCCAAATTCAATTGTTAAAAATGTTTAAAAAGCAAGTTTATTCTCCTGTTCATTTTAATTTTTCCAAGGTAATGTTTTCAGCACCTGAGCTGACTATCAGTTGTCTCTCACTGCCCACCTGTTTTTTCTATATTGTTGTTCACTTCAGTCAGACTTATTCATATTTTACATTCAAGTAAACCCCCCACTTCCTTTTCAGAGGACTTGCTGTCTGTCCATGTCCCCCAATATTGTGCCTCTTCCTCCTCCTCCTCTCCTGTCCACATGGGAAGTTGTGGGTGCTCTGTCCAAAGGAATATAAAGTTTGATTGCTTATACTTCTCAAGATACCTAGGGGTTTGTGGGTTAGATTTTTTTTCTTCCATATTTATTCTATCTATTTTTCTTAAAAAATCTGGGACAATGAACTCTTCTATCTCATGTAATTTTCATTTGTGATTTCTTGAAATATAGCTCTGAAAAACCAGGTTTTTGTTGAAGCTTGTTGTGATTCAAATAGGGCTACTTTTAACTTTTAAACCCAAATCAGTCTGGCTCTCACTCATTGGCCAATAATAGGTCCCAGCCCAAGTCTCACTCATTGTTTGGGTTTCAATGGTTCATAGTGAGTGTAAATAGCAAATATCTCTGTTCTAGCCAAAAACTCTGAGGGTCTTCCCCTCCCAGATTGAATCTTTTGGAAAGTCAAACTAGGCCATTGCTTCAATTCTTATCTTGTCTTTAATTACTGACTAGTAATAGTCTCAAACAAGCTGAGGCCTGAGAAAGACCTTAGCTTAACAGGAACAGGGTCTCCCACTACATCTGGGGCCTTAGCCACTCATCTTGAGTTGTGTCTTCCTGCTGAATTCTGATGATTCTGGAAGAGAACATAGGGCTGATGACTTCGAATATCTCTACCTCACTTAAATCCAGTTCACTTGCAAGTCAAGATGTCATCGTGATGTCATCGTTCCTCTTTGAGAATGAAGGACAAACAATAACTATCTGTAAAGTACAGGGAAGGTTTTTAGCTCAAGTGTGAGACTTTATACTTCTCCCTAAATTTGGCTCAGTGTTTTAACCCATCTAAATTGTTCTGGATCTGACTTTTTCATCCAACCTGCATACTTCTCCCTA
>NW_027186304.1:70743651-70750911 GCF_028583685.1 Petaurus breviceps papuanus | reverse complement strand
TTAACCCATCCAGATTGTTCTGGATCTGACTTTTTCATCCAACCTGCTAGCTATTTCTCCCATCTTTGGACCATTTGAAAACAATACTTATGCCACGTATGCCTCTACAATTGATAATTGACATGTTAATAAAAATATCAAATAGCATAGGAGCAAGCCTAGATTGCTCCAGTCCCTGGCATGTGACCTCCTTGAAGGCAAGAATTGTGGTTTTTGCCTTTCTTTGTGTTCTCACTGCTTAGCACAGTGCCTCGTGCATAATAAGCTCTTACTAAATATCCATTGCCTTAATTTGGCAGTCCTCCATTATGAACCTCATGCATATCAACATGGAAGCAAGAGTAGCTATTCTTTGGGTTTGGCCATTCAACAAGTACCAAATCTGACTGGATCATCATCTAGTGCACATGACTCTATCTTGTCCACAAGCAAAGAATGAGAGACTTTGCTAAATCCTTTGCCAAATGCCAGGTTTTAGCTACAATATAGACAAATAGAGATAGATAGATGATTGGATGGATGGATGAATAGATAGAATTATCTATGTAGATACAATATAGCCACAATTCCTCTTATTTGGCATAGCTATCTAGTAGTGCCCTTATGAAAAAGAAAGAAAGAAAAAGAAAGAAAGAAAGAAAGAAAGAAAGAAAGAAAGAAAGAAAGAAAGAAAGAAAGAAAGAAAGAAAGAAAGAAAGAAAGAAAGAAAGAAAGAAAGGAAGGAAGGAAGGAAGGAAGGAAGGAAGGAAGGAAGGAAGGAAGGAAGGAAGGAAGAAAGCTAATCTTGTATGAACTGTTCTTGATGAAGGTATGGTGGCTCTTTATGCTTGTATCTTCTGCTTCTAGATGTCCACTAAGCATCTCTTTTAATAATACATCCTTGAATTTTTCCAGGAATCCAAGCTAAATTCATTTGCTTTTGATTTCCAGACTCTACTATCTTTCCTCTTTTTAAAAAAAAAAATCTGGCCTGCATTTGCTCTTCTGCAAACCCGTGGTATTTCCTCTGTTGTCTATAATTTTGGAGGGGGGGCAGGTAGGCAGCACAGTGAATAGAGCACCAGCCCTGGAGTCAGGAAGACCAGAGTTCAAATCCGGCCTCAGACACTTAACACAGAAACTAGCTGTGTGACCTTGGGCAAGTCACTTAACCCCAATTGCCCTCCAAAAAGCAAAAAAAAAATTTTCTACTATGTTGTGGAAGTGCTTGTGTTATTTCATAAATTAAAAAGAAAATAATAAATAAAAAGAATGACAGTGGAAATAATGTAGGTGATTTGAGTGGGCCTTCAACTTCAATGATTGTCCAAAGGAAGATTAAGTTGGATTAGTTATTTTCTAGAGCACCAGGTAAAAGTAAAAAGAGTCCTATGGGTTTCTTTCCCTCCTACTTCTGAAAGTTGGCTTAGCCCTGTGATAGAACATAGGTGGTCCCTACCAGTATACTTTGCCTTAGGCTCTACCTAATGGCCTCTGGTTAATTGAGTGCATTGTAAAGGTTGCCTAGCACTGGTTAGTGCTCATTAGATACTTCCATGATGGAAAAGAGAGCCAGTACATTCACTGCTACCACCAGGGCCATGCTTTACATATTAATGAACCAATTTTAAATCTGCATTGCAAGCACCCCTTCTTCTCTGCCTCTCTCTACTCCTGACTCCCTCTCATATCCTGTCTCTATGGCTTTGCACTCATTGTCCTTCATCCTCAGAAGGCACTCCCTCCTTACCGCCTCCTCCTCTTTGCCTCTCAACCTTCCATCAAAGAAAGCTCCCCTCAAGTGCCCTGAAGCCTTCACTGATCCTCCCAGACGCCCAGGCCCCTTCTTCCACTGAAATTACTTTGTTTCTACTATTTATTTTTTTAAAGTATCTGTTGCTTCCCCCTTTTAATAGAATGCAAGCCCCTTGAGGGCAGGGATTCTTTTAATTTTGTCTTTGTATCTTCAGCACCCTGGCAAGAGCACCTGGCCAATATGGCACTTAATAAATGCTAGTTAATGAACAAATACAAGAAATTGGCTTTCTCTTTCCCAGTATTTAATTTCAATTCTAATAATTTTGCTCCTGTGTGTTTTGTCCCTCAGTGCCCAGTACGTTTCCTTTTATCTGATATTTAGTATACACCACTTTCCTATTCATAACAATGTTCTAGGACACTTTAAAGCTTTTTAAATATAGTTGCAAGCAGGAACTGATTTCCTCTTTGAATGTAATGAATCTTTACATGGGATTTAGAAATTCATGCCCTTGTCCCTAAGCCAGGATGACCAGGCATACCAGCCATTCCCTTCACGGGGTGCATTTCTCAGTAAAAGCCATCCAGCAAGGTACAAATGACAGGAAAATATGGTCACTATCTGAAAGATAGGCACTTAGCCTTGCTTTCTAACCAAGCACATATGATTAATTAATTTGATTTAATTCAATGAGAATTTATTAACCACCTACTACATGCTAAGCACAAGGAATACTCTCAATTAACTTAGAAAGTATCCATATCCTTTCTAGCCAAGAACTAACCATAGAGGTACCTCTGCCTGTGCTTACTTAGCACAGTGTCATGCATACAGTAGGCACTTAATAAATGCTTGTTAACTGACTGAGTGACTTCCTCTATGTCAAGACGAATAATGTAAATGCATCTTCTTTTGGCTGCCTATCCAGCTTCAGCTGATGCAGAAAGGACATCATCCCCTCTAAAACAGGGCATAAATCTTGGGTGCCAAGTGGTCATAATATCTAGAGATGGTATTGTGATGGTAGTTTTTTCAACAGTTCATTCACTTCTTTTTAAGGTATTGTAATAGCTAAGGGAGAACTGTTTCTCAGACAGGAATGCCAACCTGATTACCTGACTTTGCCCCAGCCTTTGTGATAATAATCTTACCCCTCTTCTGAGGATTTATCTAAAAGTTGGGGTGGGGGAAGGGCTGGAGAGAAGAAAGGAAGTTAATCGACAAACATTTGCACTGGGAAGCTCTTTTGCCATGGTTACAAGTCATCCATTATCCTGTTCAGATGTCCCGTTCTTCAGTTCCCCTTCCCCATTAAAAAAAAAAAACCTACCACCTAACACAAAGTCAGTTACTTCCATATTTCATGTAGCCATTCCCTTCTTCCAAACCCCTAAGCTAGTCTGACCTCACCATTCTGTTTTTGCTATTAGACTAGGAAATGTCACTTTTCTCTCCCTTGGCTCCTCCCCCGAGTTCGTTATGTTAGAGCAAGAAAGAGTGAGCCCAGGAGAGCCTGCCCCTTCTTGCCTTAGAGCCTGCCCTTCCTTCAAACATTTTTGCAAAAGAAGACAATATTTCCCTTTGAGGGGAAAATGAAGGGCTTTGTAAGGGAAGGTTTAGGGTCAGGTGCATTGGGGCCCTGAAACCTCCTCCTCCTCCTCCCACCTTTTTGGCTGTAAGAAGGAAGAAAATAGATCAAAGAGTTTGGACCATTTGAAAGCACTTCATCATGTGACTTATTTAATCTGTAATGAACAAGGCCCAGAACTAAAGTCGTGGGCTCATAGGAACCAGGTTCCATCCTAGGGGCTTTTCACAAATCACTCTCTTTGGTTCATGTACCCATGCAGAGTTTCCCCTTTAAACATCAAAATCTGACTTACTTTTCCCCCCACCCAAGATTTCCCCTTGGAACATCAGGATTTGGCTTGTGTGTAGGTCTCCACAACAAATGGAAAATGAGCCCTCCTCTACCATGCAAGCACCCAGGCAAACAATACATAGAATGCAAGTCAGGCTTTATTTCTCCTGACAGAATGCAAAATACAAAGGACTAACACCTGAGCCCATAAATAGTCAAAACAACTCTCCTTCTCTCTCCAGGGACTCTCCACCTCCCTTGGGGACCTGGGCATCTTCCAGTCTTATAGCAATAATCTAGTGTTGAGGTCTCTTCTTCCCTCCTCCTCCCCGCCCCCTGCCCCACTCCATTCTTCCTCCCTTTCCCCTGCAGCAGGGGAAAGAACTCAGGGCTGCTTGAGCCAAGCTAATGATTCCTATGTGAACACTTTCCCCTTGTTAGCTAGGACTTGCTATAGGGGATTGTGAGACCATGAGGTTACACAGACTCTCTCCAGGGAACCAGTCTGTGTGTTTGGAACCTACTTTCTGGTCATTTCATCTCTGGTTTTTATTTTAATCAAGCTAGTCACTGGGCATATGACTTTATAGTACTGAAAATTATGTTTAAATCTAATAGTTAAATTCTCTAATTCTTAGAAACAGATGGGACCTTAGAGATAACTTAGTCCAAGCTTCTCATTTTATAGGTGAAAAAAACAGAGAGATGAAGTGACTTACTCAAAGACATACAGTCACTTGGTGCCAGCAGTAGATCTGGAAACCATATCTCCTAAATTTCCCATGCTGTTATTGTGCCACAATGGATACTGACTACTAAAAACAAAGAAGACATCTCCTACCTGAAAAAGGAAGAAGTGTTGCTATTGTTTTTAATTATCCACAAATTACCTAATTCCTTTGCTTTTACAGAAAAAAAAATTAAGGCTGAAGACAAAAGGAAGCAGAGTATTAGTAAGACTATCTCTATACTATTCCGAAGATTACCTAATTAGAAGGGATACAAAATGGCAGCCTTGGAAATATGTACAATCTTCCCACCTCCCTCTTTTTTCAGTGTCTGTGACTCCCAGGAAAGAGAACCTCCTTATACTTTGAAAGTGAAAAACAATCACATGCAAAAAACAAAACAAGGGGAAGCCAGGTAGCACAGCGAATAAGAGCACCGGCTCCAGTGTCAGGATGACCTGGAGATCAAATCTCGGGCTCAGACACTTAGCACCCACCCAGAAACACCTGGCCGTGTAACCTTGAGCAAGTTACTTAACCCCAATAGCTTAAAAAAAAACATAGAACCCACACCCCAGCACCAGCATAATGACATCCTATCATGAAGCCATATTTATTGAGCATTTGGTAAATCCACAGAATTCCAATGAGGGACTCTCAAAAAAAAAAAAACACAAAGGATAGTCTCTACCTTTGAATCATAGGCATTCCCAACAAATAGATTGTCCAAGCACAACAAGGCCTTTTTTAAAGACAATATCAATTTGTTCAGAATAGTATGTAATTGAAGGTAACTACTTTGCCCAAGTTAACTAACTGGGGATTGTATTCTTTTTCTCCTACTCTAGATTCTGCTGTTTTATTTCACATTTTGAAATGCAGATGCTTACAACTAGAAGAGACTTTACGGGCCATCCAGTCCAGTTTTACAGAGAAGGAAACTGAGGCCCAGAGAGGTACCACGATTGTCCAAGATCACATGGGTTTTAAGTGGCAAAGATACGATTTGGCCCTAGGTTCTTTGTTTCCAAATCTAGCACTTCACCTATTAAATACACTGCCTCCCAACACTTCAAAAAAAGTGTGTGTGGGGGGGGAAGGTTTCCAACCTCTTTACATTTTCCAAAGTGCTTACCTTGTAATAAGACCCTGAGAGATAATACAAGCTTTTGGGGTTTTTTTTTTAAACCACCATTTTACAGAAGAGGTCAAGCAACTTTGCCCAGATTCTTGTAGTTAGAGGTTATGGACACAGGACTCAAAGTAAGGTCTGTTGAGGCCAACTCCAAAGCCTTCTCCATAGCATCATGTTACTTCTCTAATTCAAAGTCTCTTGTTTTTTCTTTCCATTTTTCTAAGGTTTTAAGTTAATAAGGATGTTACCAATTGCCATTAGCTATGACAAAAAAAAAACAACAATGTGCCTTTCAAAATATATTTCAGCTAACATCACCCCCAAAGACAGCAAGACAAATCCAATGAAGAACATGAAATGATGGTTCATTCCTTTTTCCATGAAGTCTATAGACATACAGACCCTGTAAGTACAACAGAGGTATGACTTTGTGCGACTGTAGGTAGATGCTTGTACATACCCACATGCTATTTTCATCTGAATATCAGGCAAAAAAGGATAACACTGAAATCTTTTACCCAAAAAAGGTCTCCCTGAGGAAATAATGAAGGCCCCAATTGCTCAAGTTTTTTTTTTAAATAATCCTGAACAAAGCACTCCAGAAAATATTGTAGGGAATAATTTTGTCCTCACTGGGGAATTGTTCAGATGATCTAATAGGTCTTTGCTCTCACTCTAATTTCTATGATTCATGTGTGACTTATTTAATTGTTACACTGTATTGCAGCTATCTTAAAGAATGCTTTTATTCTTTAAAAAGTGGTCTGAATTTAAATAATCCTCTTTTCTCTATTCTCAGGCCCACCTCCCACCCTTCATTTGGATATATTAACTTTTTGACCTACCCTGAATGATGTAGCTACCTCCAAAGGTGTGATACATCTGCCTGACAGCTGGATAAATGAAGAAACTATATGTCATCAGGGTGGCTGGCACAGAGCAGATTTGGTGACATGCCAGCAGCCAAAGAGTTAAGTGGGATCCCCACAGAGCTCCGATCAGTGGTTAGCTGTTAATTCTGAACATGCTTGGAACCTGGGTACAACCACAGCTTGGAAAATCGGACAAAACTCCTTCATTCTGTGCCACTTTTAGTACTTATCATTGTCAGGAAACCACCTGTTACTTGGGAGCGAGTCAAAAGAATTTCAATCCATAATTAAAGCAATAATGAATAAAAACATATTGTGAATTGCTATCCAAGCCCCAGGCAGATGTGTTCTTTAACCGAGGGTTTGATCGGCACTATTAATTTAGGAGAAAAATAACACGTAACCAAGCATATGTGAACAAAGATTGTGCCCAGCTTGGTGTTTTGTTTCCATTCAGTCTCCAACTTGAGCCCCCTCAGTAGACAGTTGTGGTTAGCACCAAATTGCAGTCAGAGCTCAAGTTACTTGCAAATAAAAGTGGTACTTGACAATATATTAAAACACAGTTGACAGCTAATCAGAATCAAACCGAGTATTGCATCATTTAAAATATCCATAAATGACAGCTGAAGGATATGGCTGAACAGAATGAGATTGTCTGGATTTTCATCCACCCTGGTCTGGGAGAGACTAACAGATACAACCACTGCAGGCTCTCTCAAACTGATGCCCTTAACACCGCTGAGGCTGAGACAATCTCCACCCCAAGGCAACCCACAAACTGTGCACACTTAAGCAAACTTATCTGGCTACTAGAAGCTTCAGTTGCTTGACTCAAAGGCATCCAAAAACATGTTTTTCTTAATGTCAGTCGACTGACAATCAAACACAGAAGTTGTAACTGATTGTGTAGTTAGTGTGGATTC
>NW_027186304.1:70735139-70743251 GCF_028583685.1 Petaurus breviceps papuanus | reverse complement strand
GAGAGAGAGAGAGAGAGAGAGAGAGAGAGAGAGAGAGAGAGAGAGATTTTGTTTGTAGTTAATGCAATAATTCAACAAACCTTTATTAGGTACCTACTCTGTTCAAAGAATGTGAGATGTGCATTTAGAGACAACCCCACTCCAATTATTCATATTGACTATTTATGTCTGACTTAGGGTACAACCTTCTGAGCCCATATTTGGTCTGATCAGCCACAGCTGGACACTGTACCTTGACCTCAACATAGAGATGTCATTTTGATCCTCTTCAAGGACAAAGGACAACAACAAAATACGACCAAGAGACTGTGTTTAGTGTCTAGATCAAACAGATGAACACAATAGTCCCTGCCCTCAAAGAACTCACAATCTAGTGAAGGACGTGAAACTCAAACAGACAGGGCATTCAATGTTGGATGTAATAGGGGCGAAGGAAAGACTCAAAGTGCTATAAGAAAATTCGAGAATGGAGATAATGCTTTTAGCTTGGAGAGGATGAATTTCCTGATTTGGGTCTCAAAGAAAAAGAGAGATGTCAACAGGCAGTCCTGAGGGAAGAAGCTTCAACCACACGGGAGGTATGTGATATAGGGAGATCTGAGAGTAACGATTAATAGCCCAGCTTGGCTAGATTGTAAAGGGTGTCAAGGGGTGAAGTATGAAATAAGGTTGAGGAGGTTTGTCGGAATCAGATTATGGAGGGTTATAAATGCCAGACTGAAGAATGTAACTTAAGTTCACAGTTGTCCATCGATTTATGAAAATATATCAAAACTGTATACATACATACATACACTGGCAGTACATATATTAGAAAAAAAGCAACTTTAAATTCAATTTAGAACTGTGTTTACTCTTCAAAGACTAATCTCCAAATGTCAAAGAGTAAGAGACTGACAAATTCTCTTTAGGCTGCAAGGATAGGAGAAAGATTATGGGACTTGTAGCCAATAGACATGGACTTGAATTTTAGCTCTGATAGCTACATTGTGAGATCTTGCCTCTATTTTCTAATCAATGGAATGGGAATAATGCCACCAGCTCACTGGGCTGTTGTGGAGCACGTATTTCATGGATATTATTGCATTATGTGTTTATTTGTATGCTTACATATACATGTATATATATACATACATGTGAGTTGTAAATATTTTAATGCCATCACAATTATTTCTGCCTATGTATTCTAAAAACTGTGTGATATATTAAATGTTATAACTTAAAAGAATAGGCCTCGCTCAACTGAAGATCTGTTCAAAGTATAACAACTATAATACATGTTTTAAAAAATAATCACATATTGTTGTTACAGCATAGGAAAGCTAACATTATTGTCTTTGAATTCATCTGTCTTTATCTTAAATAAGGCTTTGATCCTTTATATATGTATGATTGTATATATGTGGTTTTGATCTTTTACATGTTTATGATTGACTATGATATAAAAATAATAATAGTGACAGCTAATATTCTTATAGTTCTTTAAGGTTTACAAAGCACTTTACAAATATTATCTGTTTCCTTTTACCTTCACAACAACCATGAAAGACAAGTGCTGTTATTACTCTGATTTTACAGATGAGGAAATGAAGTCAGGAAGAGGTTAAATAAATTTGCCCAGGATCACACAGCTAGTAAATATCTGTTGCAGGATTTGAATTCAGTTCTTTCTGACTCCATATCCATTGTGCCATCTCATCTATTCAAAAAGCCAGGATGCATTTCCCAGAAGGGGTTAAATAGCAACAGACCCAACATGGAGGATGGGGGACAGTATCCCAGAGTCACAGTGTCAGAGTTTGAAGGGCTAAACTAGTGATCTTACAGAATCTGTTTGAAAACCTCCAAGGAGGAGGATCCTACTATCCCCGCTTCCTGCTCCCAGGGTGTCCCATTCCACTTTCAGACAGCTCTAACCATCAGGGAATATGGTTCTTAAATAAAAGCAAAATTTGCCTCTCCAAAACTTTAACCCAGGGGCGGCTAGGTGGCACAGTGAATAGAGCACCAGCCTTGGAGTCAGGAGGAGCTTAGTTCAAATCCAGCCTCAGATACTCGACACAATTACTAGCCGTGTGACTTTGAGCAAGTCACATCCCCATTTGCCCTCCAAAAAGAAAAAAAAAAACCTTTAACCCATTGCTCCAAGTTCTGTCTTATGAGTCCAAGAAGACAAAATTGAATTCTTCTTTGTGTGATAGCCATCCTAATACTTGAAGACAGCTATCACGTCCCCCTGAGAATTGGTTTTCCAGTATTAGAATGTCTCTTCTGAACCCATACCCCAATAAACTCTGACCAATTCTAGGATTCTGAATTTCTGGAATTCCAAACAATTTCAAACCTATTAAACCAATAATATTTATAGAGGTTCTAAAATCTGCATATGTTATGATACCTCCTAAGTGAAGAGGAGAAGGATTTCTTTTGGTGCAGAATTAACTCAAGATACTCAGGGAACAAAAAAAAGTGAAAAGTTAGCGAGTCCTCACTTGCTCCCCCACCCCCACCCCAATTATCCTAGCTCTTATCAGTTATCCCTGTGTCCATCAGCATCAACTCTGTCATGCATTTTGAGTTGCTGTCATTTTTCCAGAAGTAGTGAAGGCCCTGGATCTTTTGATTTTGTGACCAATGAGCAGGATCATCCATTTATGAAATGCTGATGGGGATTAAGACTTTAGCCATGTGACCATGGAAAAGCAAGCTCTCAAATCTAATTCTGTCCTAGCCCATCCACTTGACTTCATTCATTGTTCAGCCATCAGAAGCACAGCAACAAACCTTTACAGACTCTCATTTTGGTCTTATTCACACATGGCCCTCCAGATGGGCCTGACATCCTACACTACTCCATTCTCAATTTGTATGCACTTTATCCACCCAAGTGGCCTCCTATATGCATATTCTCCCTCCCTCCCTTCCTCTCCTCTCCTCCCCCACTCTCTTTCCCCCCCTCCTTCTCTGTTTCTTTTCTTTTGTCTCTTCTCACTTCCCCCCATACACACACACACACACACACACACACACACACACACACGACATGCTAATTGGGCTCCCATGTGAGTCCGAATCACTTAGCCCACCCCTGAAGGCAGATGTGAATGTGAATGGGTTAAAAGGGACACACTTTGCACCTGTCAATTAAGTTCACTAGATTGTTGTGTGACAAGATGCCCATGGTGCCTAGGAACATGCTGACCTGGGCTAGATTAGAGTATTTCAGCTGTCCTTTAAAGCTAACCTAAGGGAAAGAATGCTCCCCCTCTGTGGCTAGTTGTTGGGGGAACTCTCTTGGAATGTCCATGACAGCAGGTGCAGGGCCCATCTACAGGCTTAGCCAATTGGGCTGTCCTGAGCAAGCTGAGAACTCCATGTGCTCCAGTTGGCTGGTTATTTTTAGGAAGTTCCTACAAGTGGCAAAAGGTCTGAGGAACAAGCACAAAGGCCACTGAGAGGAGAAAATCAGGATGTGAGGGGACACGGACACAATTAAAGTGGACTCGTGAGCATAAAAATTTCTGGATGCAGTGACTGTTATCACCACTGACAAACATTCCTGCATCACTGTTTTTTATTTACTCATTTGTGTGAAACAAACAAAAAGTACCAGTAAAGAGGGAGTCCACAAGGAAGGGGCGGGGGACGAGTAGGAGAAAGTATTTAGAGAATATTGAACAGAGAAGGAAATTTTAGGATATACTGAAATAGTCAAGGATGTGCCAAGAAAGATAAATAAAATATTGAGAGGAAATGTTTCTTGGGGTGGAGGGGGGGAAAGGAGGGACTAGACGAAATAGGACAAGTAAAAATTCACTGATAGCTCGGCACCTGTCTCTAGAAGCTCTCTTGGTACCAATTCACTCCTACCACCTGAATGCCATTTTAAGACTATTTGTATCAATTCAGTGAATGTCATCATGGACATCTTTTAAACTTATCAATGAAAAATTCACTTTAGCTGTAAAATTATGGTAGTCAATGTTGTGACTTTTGTTCTAATTGCTGATCTGCCACTTGATTGGCAGTGGGATTTGGGCTACATCACTTAACCTCTCTGTCCTGCACTTCACCCCTTCCAGCTCCAGCCTTCTACGCTTTTATCAGGACCGAACATAAGTGGCCTCAGGGACCAACAAATGAGTTACTGCCCTGCTAGAGGCAGGCAGAAAGGGTGTGACCGTGCCAGGGGGTCTAAAAGTGACAGGAGCGCAGTATGGCTGGCCTCATTTAATCAGAAATTAGGGGCTGAGTGTTCTTAGAGTACCAGCCACCACTTGGTGTCAAGTGTTACAGGTGTTGTTTCTAATTCATTCAAAAGAAGACAGTTCATGAAAAAATGAACAAGAGAAATGCTTCCGGAAAACAACAGACCTATTTCTGCACCTGCATTTCTGTGAAGGAACTTTGCTGATTTTTTTTTGGAAGGAAGCAGGCAAGAGAGCTCCCCATCTCAATTAACCTTTCTTTAGTTGTTGCTATAAAGGATCCCAAATTCAACCACAGGAAAATTCTAGCTTTTCCTTTCTTTCTCTGGGGGAGAATCCATGAAGATCATGTTTCAATGTTATTCATTTTGATCTGTTTGTTATTGAATTTAAACAGAACAAGGTCAAAGCTATCTCCGACGTATTCAGATGGCCTTAAATGGGACTGTCATCATCAACTAATCATATCCATGCACTCCCCATGGCATACTACACAGAGAAGTCAATAATAACAGCTCACATTTATATTGCACTTGAAGGTTTGCGAAGTGCTTAGTAAATATCATCTCATTAACAACGCTGGGAGGTAGGTGCTACCATTACCCTCATTCTACAGATGAGAAACTGAGCAGGCAGAGGGTAAATGACTTGGCCACAGTCCTAACTAGTAAGTGTCTGAGGCTCAATTTGAACTCATGCCTTCCTGACTCCAAGTCCAATATTCTATCCCTGTACCATCCAGCTGCCTGTAGGATGTTTAAAGAGCTGCTGCATGGGGTGGCTAGATGGCACAGTGAAGAGAGCACTGGCCCTGGAGTCAGGAGGACCTGAGTTCAAATCCAGCCTCAGACACCTAACACAAAACTAGCCATGTGACCTTGGGCAAGGCACTTAACCCCAATTTCCCTGCCTTCCCCCTCAAAAAAAAAAAAAAAGAGCTGCTGGAAATTTAAAACCTAAAACAGACAATCTTGATATAGAGAAATGCATATGCAAAAAGGACATTTACAAGAACAGTTCCAAAAGCTATGAAAGCAACCATGAGAACTGACACAACCTCTTGGGGCCCTCAGCTTCCTCACTTGTAATAATGATAGCTCACTTTATGTGGTACAGATTATGGAACCCTCCATCTGTTAGCAAAGGTGGGCACATCATATCTACCAGCACACAATCCTATGAGGTGGATAGTGTAAGTATTATTAGCTTCTTTTTGCAGATGAGGAAACTGAGGCTCAGAGAGGTTAAATAAGTTGCCTAAGATCACACAGCAAGTAGCAGAATCAGGTCTCAAACCCAGGTTGTCTGATGTCCAATACAAGTCTTTTTTCACTATACCTTACTGTCAGGCTATGTAACCACTGACATCCCTCTTAGCACTGACATATTATGATTCTACTCTTGAGGAAGAAAGTAAATATTTATGCCATATTCAGCATCCACACTTCTGTAATAAGGAGTGCATAAGTGGCTGTTTTGAGGATAGTGGCCTCTTCACTTTTGCTTAGTCAAAGAATGTTTCCTGGGAGACATAGCATCTTGAAGATGCCCTTTAAGATGAGAAGTGGGGGGGTGCATGTTCCAAATTTAAAGTATGGAAAATCAGAAAGCTGAATAAGGAATTCTGGCATAAGTTTGTAGCAATTATCAGCAAAAAAAGCAGTACAGAAAGAGGAGGAAGGAGGGGATAGATAGATAGATAGATAGATAGATAGATAGATAGATAGATAGATAGATAGATAGATAGATAGATAGAAGGATGGATAGATGCCAAGGAAAAAAAGGGTCTTTCAGCAGAAGATGAAAGTACAAAAATGACTCAACTCTAAATCCTAAAATAATTTAATAAGGCCTCAAAAACACACACAAAAATAACATCTGTATATATGGATCATACATGTGTTAATGTCAATCATATAGCAACATTCCCTATGTAGCATTAGAAAACTATCAATATGACATTGTAAGATGGGTGTTCTCCGAACTTGTCCACTGGTTTTATGGATGGTTCTCAGCCAGTATTCTTATGTGATTCCCCCATAGACTTTATCCATTTGTTGACATACTTGATGCCATGATGGTGGAATATCCTTATTAGAGAAACACCAGTTAGTTTAACAGCTTCACACTGACAGGCCCCATGCCATCAAGGAGGAGGGGTGGAATTTCCTCACTGAGCAGGCTGATATTATTTTTGGAGGGGGGAAGGTAGGGCAATTGAGGTTAAGTGACTTGCCCAAGGTCACACAGCTAGTAAGTGTTAAGTGTCTGAGGCTGGATTTGAACTCAGGTCCTCCTGATTCCAGGGCTGGTGCCTTCACTTCACTGCGCCACCTAGCTGCCTGAGCAGGTTAATAATATACAGGATAAGCAATGAGCATATTGCAGAACTGACTTGTTTCTCTACTCCATTCCACCCCTTGCTTATCAGACATGTCAAACATCATCACAACTAATAACATTATAAAAACATAAATGCAGCAATATCAATTAACGCTACATATTAAATACACAATATAAACTGAGCATTCTGACAGCACTTAATTACTGAAGACATGGATCTTTTTCAGTCTCTCCATTTTCTTTCCCATCATCATCATAGGCATCTGCAGCAACATTTGAACAGACCTTCTTTGTCTTTTTCCCACATCTTCTGCAGCAGTGTATATAATCAATAGCATATATAATCATACATGTATATATATATATATAATAATACACAATATCAAATCAAATAAAACCTCTCCACCACCTTTGTCAGATACAGAGCATCACCACAGTCATCTAAAAGATACAAAGATACTATTATGCTCATAAAGTATAAATAATTTGCCCTTCTTTTACTTATTGTATGGCTGTGTGATATTAATCCATGATTACAACATTAATAGTGATCTGCAGCTCTGTCCTAAAGGTGTCCATATTTGTCCCAGGTCATTGAACCTGGAAAGACAACTCATTAGGAATGTTCTAGGCTCTTGATTCAGGCCGGTCCCCTCGTAGTTAACGTTTGGTATTAGAACAAAATAAGACCCTCATAGGGTCATTTAATAGTTAACAAAGGGAGATTGATAGACTTCAGAGGATAAAGATATTCACCAAGGATATGCATTGACAGTACTTAAAGTTGATTCAGCTGGATGAAACAAACTTGAAGCACAGGTTTTGCTTGAGTTGCCCATTGTGGTCTGTTGGCCAAGCACCGAGGTTCCTGAAGCTATTTTAGCTGTTTTGTACTCAGTTGACCAGAGAAGTGACAACAGCCTAAGCATTTAACCCTCTAAACCAATGAAATCTAGAGGAGGATTTCAATAGCTTAAAAGGAAAAACTAGTCTAACTTACATAGGAGCAGGGAATAAGATGTTTTTCTCACTGTGAGAAGTGGTATTCGGGACTTATTTATTTCATAATAATGTAGCACCTTGTAGGAGTTAATCTTAAGAATCAGACTAGTGCATAAGACTGATGAGTTAGTGCATCAAATCCTGATTAAGTTTTTTTTTTAACTGCATGAGCACAAAAATTTTTAATGAAAAAAATCATTTGTTAAGTACTTACAATGTGCAAAAGCACTGTGCTAAGTTTTGGGGATACAAATGAAAAAGCAAAACAATCCTTGCTTTCAGAGTTTACATTCGAATAGAGAAGACAGCATGAAGGGTTTGGGCTATAAGTCAGATGGAAAAGATCCATGGTTGTTAGAGTTTAGCAATAAAGCAGATGGCAATCTATTTTCTTTAATTTTATTTGCATTGATAAAACCATAGTCATTTCTCACATTGAATCATTTGAAAGTACCAAGAAATCTGGTGGTAAGAATTTTCTCTTTCTTTCTTTTTTCCTTCCTTCCTTCCTTCCTTCCTTCCTTCCTTCCTTCCTTCCTTCCTTCCTTCCTTCCTTCCT
>NW_027186304.1:70718995-70735129 GCF_028583685.1 Petaurus breviceps papuanus | reverse complement strand
CCTTCCTTCCTTCCTTCCTTCCTTCCTTCCTTCCTTCCTTCCTTCCTCCCTTCCTCTCTTCCTCTCTTCCTCTTTCTCTCCTTCTCTCTTTCTCTCTTTCTTTCTTTCTTCCTTCTTTCCTTTCTTTCTTTCTGTCTTCAGTAGTGTCTGCTTGCTGAGAATATAAGGATCTTCAATACCCACAGAAGATGTAGCCAGACCACTTCCACTCAAGAACTGCTTCCCTGGATGCTAGCTCTATTTGGTGTTGGTTTCTGTTTGTTTGTTTGTTTTTTGCTTTTTTTTTTGGAGGGGGAGGGCAGGGCAATTGGGGTTAAGTGACTTGCCCAAGGTCACATGGCTAGTAAGTGTTATGTGTCTGAGGTCAGATTTGAACTCAGGTCTTCCTGACTCCAGGGCCTGTGCTCTATTCACTGTGCCACCTAGCTGCCCCCTGGATGCTAGTTCTGAGGAGTGATTTAGAAGCAAGTCTAGGGTCAATGAGGTACAGGGAACTTCTGTTCCAGGGACTCCCAGATTCAGAGTCTTGGGATATTTCCATTGGGATCTTAGGGAAGGTGGTGATTAAGATATTGGTGGTAGATTGATTGACTCTACTGGCACCTGCCACCCACCATCTCTTCTTTAGGGCACCTTGCTATTTCCAGAGGCTGGCTTGCCTATCCCAGTAACACTTGCTTAGGATGACTGATCCCTTCTCCATAAGAGTTGCTCTTCTATGTCATGGCTTTGGCAGGTGGGTTGAAAGTAGAACCACCAGTCTGGGAGGGAAGTGCTATTTCTGGGGCTATTGGGCTTACCTACCAGGTAATGACTGCCGCAATTCATGGCCCAGAAAATAGTATTTCCTCCCAACCATTTCTTCTAATAGTTAAATATTGTTCTCTAAATACCCTGAGGAGACTTCCACCCCCAAATTTGGAAATATCCAATAATTTAATTGGAGTTTTAAATAACCCATCACAGAAGCTTATAATGTTAGTCACTTGAGGGTATTATGGCATATGGAAAGTCAGTTTTATTCTACATTCTTGGGATCACTAAGACTTCCACTGTGTCAAAGTGGGATCCGAGATCAGAAGCTATAGAGTATGGAATTCCATGGTAGAGTATCAGGTACTCTATTAGCTCCCTGGAGGTTATTTCTGCCATGGTTCAGCAACTTGGGAATGCAAAATGCAGTCCTGAATACCAATGCCAGTTAAAGCAATTCTCTGCTCCTTTCATTGGTGGTTTTAAAACTTTAATCCGTCATCAAGTGGCAAGTTGTTCTTTTTTTTTTTTTTTTTTTTTTTTTTTTTGGAGGGCAATTGGGATTAAGTGACTTGCCCAAGGTTACATGGCTAGTTTTTCTGTTAGGTGTCTGAGGCTGGATTTGAACTCAGGTCCTCCTGACTCCAGGGCCAGTGCTCTATTCACTCCACCCTGGCAAGTTGTTCTTATTCTGAAATTTTGACAAACCTGGATTTAAAGCAAGTTGTATGAGCTTGCAGTTGATTTGGGTAACTGCCTCAGAGTAAAGATCTATGTAATGATGTCTTATGCTCTGTGAGCAATTCTTCCATGTCTGCTCATCTTATAAGATCAACTTATGAGGGTCAGGGAATCCTAAAAGTGTTCTTTGGTAGCTTCTTACAATTTTACTATGCTTCTATTAAAAAATGATGTCTTTTTGGTGGGTAATAAGACTATTTATGTCTTGCTAAAAGAGGTGGTCCTTCTTCTCCAAGGATCCCAATTTGTACCCTTGATCTTGTTCCCTCCAGGAACTTCAGTTCTTTGATCACCCTCGATCTGATCTCTTAATTTTTTTATCCATTGACTACTGCCTACAAACCATACCTGAATCTTCCCCCTCTTAAAACTCTCCCACCTCAATTGACCTTGCTATCTCAAATTATTAGCCTATGTCTACCACTCTCAGACAAAATCCTAGAAAAAGTTTTCTAGATTCAGTGTCTCTATTTCTTCATCAACCTTTCCTCATCCCCTTCCAATCTTGCTTGCAACACCATCACCTGACTGAAATGGCTTTTTCCAAAGTCAACCAATTAATATGTATTTAGTAAACATCTACTGTATGCCAAGCACTAGGGATAAAACTACAAAGAATGAAACAATCTCCACATGCAAGGAGCTTGCATTATGAATGGGGAAGTAAACAAGTACATCTTCATCATAAATATAAAGTCAATGAATATTATAATAATAATAAACATTTAAATATTACTTATTATGTTCCAGGTACTATGATAAATGCTTTATAATTATCATCTTATTTGATCCTCACAATAACCATGGGACATAAGTGCTATTGTTATCCCCATTTTATAGGTAAGGAAGAAAATTTGCCAATGTCTCTAGAGAAGCAAGCTGGAAATCAGGGACATGATGAGGAGCCATATTTTACTATATATCACTTCAGCCTGCAGACTCTGACTCTCTCTCCACATATCCGGAGTTGGCTCCATCTCTTCTTCCTCCTCCTGCTACTTCTCTTCCTTCTTCTTAAGAGGAGGAGGAAGAAGAAAGAAGAGGAAGAGGAGGAGAAGAAGAAGAAGAAATGTCTCTCCTGTACAAAGTTCTTAAATCAGTCTTGCCCCTCAGGTAGGCATGCAGCATTATGTCAGCAAAATGTTCTGGATGTGGCTGTAAATTCAAGTTATGCAAATATATATATATATATATATATGTATATATATATATATGTGTGTGTGTGTATATGTACATATATATATATATATATAGAGAGAGAGAGAGAGAATAAGAGAGAGAGTAGTTGAACACAAGGTAGTATGGGAGGGAGCAGATTAGCAGTTAAAGAAGGTGGATCAGGAAAATTTCATTCAGAAAATGGTGCTTGAGCTACCTCTGAGACAGAGGTAAAGAGGGAATTCATTCCAGGCCTGTAAGGCGACAAAGGCACAAAGATGGGAAATGTAGCTGTGTGCAAAAAGAAAAAAGCCCAGTTTAGCTGGATGAGAGAATGTGGGAGAAGGAATAATGTCCAATGAGACAAGAAAGATGGGTTGCAAAGAAGAACTTTAAAAACTAAACAAAGAAGTTTGTATTTCATCCTAGAGGCCATAGGAAGCCATTAGAGTTGACAGAATAGAGGAGAATGATCAAGTCTGCACTTAAGGAAAATTACTTTTGTATCTCTCAGATATGTGCCAATCTCTCCTCTAACATGGCTACCACCCTGCAGAAGGCCCTCACCACTTCACACCTGGACCTTCTGGTTGGCCTCTGTCTTGAGCCTCTTTCCAGTCCAGTACCAAAAAAAAAAAAAAAAAAAAAAAAAAAAAAAAAAATGCAGGTCTGAAAATATCACCCCACCCTCATTCCATTCAATAAACTACATATCACCTCTAGGAGCAAATATAAAATTATCTGGCTTTTAAAGCCTTTCACAACCTGGCCCCTTCCTACCTTTCCAGTCTTCTTACTTACTTCACTCCCCTAATGTGTCCTCTAGGATCCAGTGGCACTGGCTTCCTGGCTATTCCTCTCACAGGATACAGCATTACCCAACTCGAGGCATTTTTAGCGATGATCCATTATCCACCATACTTGCAATTCTCTCTCTCCTCATCTCTGCTTCCTGGTTTCCTTCGAGTCTCAGATGAAGTGCCTCCTGCTGTAAGAAGACTTTCCTGATTCTCCCTAATTTTAATACCTCCCTTAGGAGGTTATCATTTACATACATACATATATGTATATTTAATAATCTTCAATATATAGTATATATATATATATATATATAGTATGAAACCTTTCCTGTACATAGCTGTCTATATGATATCCACCATATTCTATTGTGGGCTTCTTGAGGTCAGCGACTGTTTTAAACTTACATTGTACCCCCAGCACTTAGCATAGTACTTGACACATAGTAGGTGCTTAAGAAATGCCTGTTGACTTTACTTGACTTGGCAGTAGCATTTGGATGAATTGGAATGGTGAATGACTTGAGGCCAGGAGAACAATTAAGAGACCCTTTCAATAATCTAGGCAAGATAGGTGGAGGCTGTGTGAGTTGAGAGAAAGGGTCAGATGTGAGAGACCTTGTAAAGGTAGAAATGACCAGATGTGGCATTTGACTGGATGTGTGGAAGAGTAACGCAGTGAGTAAAATGTAGAGATTATCAACATGGGATACTGGAAGTGATGGTAGTGGCTTTGGCAAAAATAGGTAATTTTGGAAGAAGGGGTTTTTTGTGGGGGAGATAGAGAAGTTCTGTTTTGGAACTGTTGAGAACAAGATGTGTCTGGGACATCTAATATGAGAATAAAATTCTAATAATAATAATAATTAGAGTAGTATTCTAATAGAGAATATAAAGAAAGAAAAGAAGAGAATCTAAGAATGGAACCTTTGGGAACACTAAAATTAGAGGTGGTAATATGGATGATATGCTCAGAAAGGGGTCTGAGACAGCAATCAGGCAGGCAGGATGTAAACCAGAAAGAGTAGTGTCACAAAAACACAGAAAGGAAAGAATATCCAAAAAGAGAAAGTAGATGATTGTATCAAATGCAAGAGATAGGTCCAAAAGGAATAGGATTGAGAAAAGACCTTTGGATGAGATGATTAATAATTCTATAGAGAACAGTTACAGTTAAGTGATGAGACGGGAAGACATATTGCAAAAGGTTGAGGGGTGAGAAGAGAAGAAGTAAGGAAGCTTATGTTGACAGCTTTTTCAAGGAGTTTGGCTGAGAAAGGGAAGAAAACTATAGGATGATAGTGTGCAGAGATGGTAAAGGGTAAGGAAGATTTTAAGAATGAGGAAGATTCGAGCATGTCTAGAGTCAATAGAGAAAGAACCAGTTGATAAAAAGAGGCTGAAGATTCAATAGGGGAATGACTGAGGCTGCAATCTGCAGGGAAAAGGACATGGACATCAAGTGCATATGTAAAGCAATTGGTCCTGGGAAAAACAAGGGTCTCCTCTTTTTCAGAGACTGGAAGAACGGAGAAAAACCTGGGAGATGATGTCACAGACAGTCAAAAAGCAGGTATTAAGTGCTGCATGCCAAGCACTGTGAAGATTCTCAATAATCTTTTAATTGCAAAATCCAATGGCCTTTATCAGTTCTCATACTTCTAAACCTCTCTGCAATATTTGACACTGTTGGTCAATTTTTTCCCCTGGAAAAATTCCCCTCCTCCCTGTGTTTTCATGACACTACTCCTTCATGGTTCTCCTCTACCTCATCACTTTCAGTCTCTTTTGTCGTATCATCAGCCATACCCTCCCCTCTTTGTATAGACCTACTCTAAGGCTTTGTCCTCAGTCCTCTTCTCTTCTCTCCATACATTCTCTCCTGAGATGATCTCATGATCATCTCATTAGCCCACATGCATACAATTATCATTACTTTGCTCACAATTCTCAAATCTATAGGTTACAACTTCACCTTTCTCCTGAGCTCCAGCACATCACCAAATGCCTGCTGGACATCCACATCTAAATGTGCCATAGTCCCTTCAAACAACATATCTAAGATGGAACTCAACCTAAATCAGTCTTCCAAACCATTTTGTCAAGGGTACTACCATCCTTCCAATCTCCCAGTTTCCTCAACCCTTCATTTCCCCTCACCTTCTAGATCAAATCATTTTGGATCAAATCAGCCATTTCCTTCTTCATTTTACTTGCACATCTCTAATACTCATATTCTTCTCTCAACTCATGTGGTCATTACTCTAGTCCAGGTTCTTATCACCTCTTATCTGTGCTACAATAGCCTCCAGTCTTTGCCATCTTCAATCTGTTCTCCATACAACATAAAATGTATATTGCTTAAACAGAGGTCTGCCCAAAAAAAGAGAGTCTCCACCTCAAAAAGCAACCACTGGCTCCCTAGTGCCTCTAGGAAAAAAATACAAGCCCCTCACAGCCTGATTCCCATCCATCTTTCCACATGGCTTTCACATCACCCCTTTTCAAACATTCCAGTCAAATCAGTTTATTTGTTAGTTCTATCTTGCACTTCTCATGCCTTTGTAAAGAATAAATGCCTAGCACAATCTCTGTCCTTATATCAACTCTTGGCATCCCCAGTTCTGTCAAACCTCATCTCAAATGCTTTCTCCTAAAATAGACTTTTCCTGATCACCCACCACCCACCCACATTGTTAATGCTCTCCCTACAAAAAAAAAAAAATACTTTGTATTAATTTTGTAAAGAAGCAGCCTGGTTTAGTTACTAGAGTAAAGGCTCTTCCTCAAGGCCAGGAAGGGTTGCAATCAAGTCCTGTCTCTGACAAATACTGGCTATCTTAACCCTAGACAAATCATTTAAACTCTCTGAGACTAAGTTATAGAAAAAGTACCAACCTGCATTGGTAATGGGAACTTCCTCACTTGGGAGGTCCCACTACCAGTGAAATCACACAACTATTCTCTACCACTCTATTTTGCATTTCATTATCTGGTTACATATGTTTGCCCCCTGGCACTGGAAATTCCTCGAAGGCAGAAACTGTATTTGTTTATGTCTTTTATGTGCCCAGTGCCTTGCACAAAGTTGGAACTGAATAAATGTTTTTGAATTGATTTTAATTCAAATAACATTTCCAATCAGTGAATATCCACTAAAAAAATGTCTTATAACTCTCCATCTCCAGCTCTTCCCCAGCTCCCACCCTCACCATGGCTATCATGCTCCAGACTATTCAACTATGCCATTTACTACAGATGATAAGTGGATATAAATATGCACTACCTCTCAGGTCTCATCTCTGGCATGTTTACAGCATTATAAACCATTTCCAGTTCAGATCTTTGAGATATTCAATTTCCTTTTCATCTTATATCACTAAACTGGACATTAGCTGGAGGGTGAAAACTGTCCAATTCTGAATGACTGTTGCTATTTTTTTTTATTCCAGAGAGACAATATTACTTCTGATTTATCATTTTAGAAGGAAACAGAATCTTTTTTAGTTCCACTTTTCTCAGCCAATCAGGACAACCCTAATATTCTGGGTATAGGAACCAATATGGAGATTGCACCAAATTCACTATGTCTTTTAGTATAATACATTCAAAAATAGGTAAGTCTTTTGTTGTTGTTCAGTAGTTTCAGTTGTGTCCAACTCTTCGTGACCCCATTTTGTGTTTTCTTGGCAAAGATACTGGAGTGGTTTGCCATTTCCTTCTCTAACTTATTTTACAGATGAGAAAACTGAGGCAAACAGGATTATGTGCCTTGCCCAGGGTCACCAGCTAATAAGAGTCTGAGACCAGATTTGAACTCATGAAGATGAATTTTCTTTACTTCAGGTCTGGCACTCTGTCCACTTTACCACCTACCTGCCCATAGCTCATAATACTACAAGATGTAATCTCGGATTTATGGGCTCTAGGATGAGCTAAATTGCCATGCCACATCATTTCCTCAGTTACCTATCTTCTATTGGCTTCCAACTAAACAAGGGATCCCTGTGCCTATTTGAGTCTACCAGAGTCAGTATCTGTTTTGAGTCAGTATCCTTAAATATTTGGTCATTTCCCTTGCCCAGTGTATGATAACACATGGAAATGGGGAACACTCATTCATTCCCTTGCCAGGCTCTCAAACAGAGGTATACAGGTTCTTAAATTAGCTACAGAATTTCCTGTCCCACTGGGGATACCCTAACTCCCTTCTGTGGACTTTCTACCTGTACAGATCTAGAAGCATATTTGTGGACTGTTCATCAATTCTATCTTTTGGAATCTCATTTCTAGTTTAACTACTCTTTTGCACTGCATTTTCACTGACTGGTCAGTGCTCCATCTAGGTTCAAACAAGCTGGATGGTCAGTAATGGTAAACTGAAAGACCATGGATTGAAGGATGAAAGGGATTCTTACATCCTCATCTCATCTGGGCTTCCAAGTTCCTCCTCAGTATCTTTCCATATCTTAGACTCAGTGATCTTCCCAATCATGAACCCACCTTTTCTTAGAGTATAGATACCACCCCTGACACAGAGTTAGAGCCTGTTTTTCTGCAACTTAATTTTTGGAGCCTTTTCAAGGACTCATGCAAAGTTATCTTCTTCAATCCACTTTGTCACCTCCAAATTACTCGGGCAGACCATTCTGTGGGCTACATAATCCACTCTCTTTCAGAACTCCTATTTCAGGGCTCAGTTGTACTAACAGGTAAGTTAGTGAACACAAATTCACATGGCACACTGTGTCTAGCCACCCCCAGACCATGCTTCCAGATTATCTTCAGCTATCTTCCCTGCCACCCATATGCATACATCTTCCACTGTAACTTTTTATCTGAGAACTGTAATCAAATCAATACTAACATTGCTTCTAGAACATGCTTGTGACTTCCTAAACCAAATATCCTCCCCTGGTCATAGCTTCCCTATGTTCTGTGTTCCCCTATTAGAATATAAATTCTTTCATAACAAAGATTATATCAAGAATCAATGAACATTTATTAAGCACCAACTATGTGCCAGGCCTCATGACAAGGGCTGAGGATGCAAAAAGCAAGGTGCTTGGAATCTAGTGGGTGAGACAACCTACAAGCTATATACAGGGCAAAAAGGAAATAGTTAACAGAGGGAAGATATTGGAATGAAGGATGTTTGGGAAAAGCTTCCTATAAAAATGAGATTTTAGTTGAGACTTAAAGGAAACCAGGAAAGTCAGGAGATAGAGTTAAGGGAGAAGATTCCAGACATGGAGGACAGCTAGAGAAAATGCCCAGAGCCAAGAAATGGAGTGTCTTGTTCAAGGAGCAGCCAAGAGACATTTGTATCCCCAGTACTTGGCACACAGTAAATTTTAATAAATGTTTTTCATTCATTCATTTACTCACTCACTCACTCACTATGGTCCTGGCCTGGCTCTTATTTCCTCTGCTCTTTGATTAGAGCAGGAACAGTAGCACCCACCCATTCCATAATCCCTAAATCCTTTTCCTTTTTCCAATGTTGTACCATCTTCCATCCTCGTAACTACCCATGTGTGCCAATATCTTTTACCATGTGGACAATGAATTAATCAACAAGTAATTATGGAGTATCCATTATGTGCTAGGGACAGGGAATACAAGGTTTTTTAAAAAAAGAATGGCATGATCCCTATTTCCAATGAGCTTATATTCTAATTAGGGAGATTCCTATATACTCTTCACCTCACCCACCATATCCCCTTTTTAAAATTTTATTTTAGAAATTACATTTCTTGTACAAATTTGTCTCAGTTTACTAGCTTTCATCTACATTTCTGATATTTCTATGAAGTAGCAGACTCACCTAATCTCAAAAGCTTTTATCAGGGGCCACATATGTGTGGGAGAGAATATCTCTGTGGATGTATATAAACATATATTTACATACAACTCATTTACTGTTAGGAAGCTATCAATAGTTTTAGAATTTATTTATCTAATACAATAGTGGGGAAATAACTGGATTATTTTGAGAATGGGAGTCTGCATGTAAATGAAGAAAAATTTTCCAGTCTCACAAAACTTGTTTTCATTTTTTAAATGATTTTTGAGGCTGGGTCTCTGTTTCTCCCAGACTAGATTGCAGAGACCATTCAAGGGCCTAATTGCAGTACTGACTGGCACAGAAGTTTTTTATTTGTTCCATTTTTTTTCCAACCTAGGGCAGTCTATCCCTCTTTGCTCTTTGTGCATAGTGGCCTTCTGCTCCCAGGGGCTGACCATGTTGATACTGTACTTAGTGGGGAATTCTGATTGACTGTAGCCCTGCTGCAACTCAGAACTCCAAAGCTCACATGACCCACCATATTCATCCTCTCACCACTGATCCTGGCTCAAAAGTAATTTTTAAAGAGGCATATTCTGTCTATATGTAACACTATTTTTTCCTTTCTGGATCCCATAACCTCTGTATATTTTCAGTTTATGTATTAGAAAAACAATTGGTCCTTCACTGAATAGCTCATGTGGCCTAAAAAATTCCTTTGTAACAGATTCTCAATGTCTAGATTGTATTGCTGCAAATAAATTTGTAGTGATGTGCAGATGGTCAGAAGTACCAGGAAAGTGTTTCCCAATTGGTTCTCAAGTACCTATTCCCACTATCTAAATAGGCCTGGGATGGAATGAAAGACAGACATGAAGAACCAATTAAGGGCCTTTCCATACACCACTTCTGGCCTTTCTTGAAACAGGTAAGCCACCAGCAGTAGTTTGTATCCAAGTGTTTCCATATTGTTTTTACAGAGAAGGGAATGGAGTACTATTCAGAAGAATCAGGAAAAATTCGAGTAGTTAAACCTGTCTCAACTTTTGTTGGTGCAGGTATTGTGTGCAGCCAGGAGAGGGAAGATGAGACTTAAAATGTCTTTTCAGAGTACTATAAACACTGAGAGCACAAACAAAACCAATCACAAGACATTCATATACTTTGTCAGTAAACAAATATGCAGCAGAGTAGACTGTGTGCATTTTAATTTAGTATTTCAGGATAGTAAAAAAAACCCCGATTCTTAAAAGTACCATAATTGTACTCCTATGCTTGCTTTAACCATGAAAACTCTTGTCTATATTGAAATGTTGTGAATGAATTGTTGAAATGAGTAACCTTGTGTAATGAGTGTGTCCCCATGGTCTTACTTGGCTTAGAGTTCACTCTACGCAAGGCAAGATAACCAGCATGCTGTAAACCAGCATGTTCGTACCAAAAAATCCTGGACCCCAGAAGCTTATGAGCAACCAGAGCTGTGTTCCATACAGTAACACACAGAAAAATATTTTTTACCCAAAGCTGTTTAAAGGAGCATTCAAACATCGTAACTTGGCATGTGAAAATGTTTTGCAATCTTTTTTTTTGCTCTTATAACAGACCAGCGTCTTGCACAGTAACCACATCCTCTCTCTTCAGCAGCTTCTTCTTTCCTGCCAGTCAATTACAACTCAAAGAGATGCGTTGAGAGTGAACTTAGGACAAGTGGTGAAGTGGAACCGATTCCAGTGACCCAGACCTGCCTCACTCTTTCTTTTTTTCTCTCTAAGAGAGTATGTTTGTGTGAGTCTAACCATTTTTCCAAAGGAAAAGGAAAAACACAGCTCCCCCGATTTCTTCAGAGAAGGTTCTAAGACAAGAAATGTTCTCCAGGGATCAGACCTTTGACAGATCATTTTCTACAGCTCTAACATGTCAGCTACTCCAGTGACTCACCAGTCATCAACTGGTGCAGAATGATTCACCTGAAATAAATGGAGATGACTACTTCTAAGCTGCATTATCTTGGATAGGCTTGGATTTAGGGCACACTTCCTTTCTAGGTCTTTGTATTGTAAAGAATAGCTGCTGTACATAGGTTCTCCTTTAAATTATACTCAATACATTTTTTAAAAACTAAAAACAACAGAAATAATAACATAACGAAAATAAAAGAGGAGGAAGGAAACAGTCACCTGATTTCAAGTTAGGTAACTTGTCTTAACAATGAATAACCAAAAAAGTTTGGCATTGTGGATAATCATATGCTGGCATTTGGATTCAGGAAGAATTGGCCAGGAAATTTACTAGCTGTGTGATCCTGAACAAATCACAACCACTCAAGTCTCAGTTTCCCTATCATAAAAGCAGGATAATAAGATCTATAGTACTTACCTCACAAGGTTATGGCAAGGATCAACTGAAATAATATATGTAAATGTTTTTTTTTCATTTGAAATGCTACAGAAATATCAGTTATTATTAAAAATCATTTATTTTATTTTTCCAAATACCTATGTGAAGACAGAGCCAAGGCAGAAAGTGATAGGGAATTGGTCTAAGGTTGCATAGAGTACTTACTTACAGGTAAGGAAATTCCCTCTCCCAAGGCAGGTTAAAATATTCTGAAATGTAGAGTCTCAGACAGTTGCCTAGAACACTGAGAGGGTGTAACCTTGCCCATGGTTAAAAAGCCATAATTGTCAGAGGATGACTTGAACTCAGGATCTTCTTGACTTTCTGGCAGTCCTCTAGCACTATACCACATTGCATCTGAAGTCAGAAAGCAAGAGGAATCCTCCAGAACCTTTTCGTGGTATTCTAGAATTACTGAAAAAAGATGTTAGTCTATCATCATGAAGAGGTAATGGTGATAGATGGGTAGGTAAGTAGATAGGTAGATAAATAGATAGATAGATACATACATACATACATACACGATAAGCTTTAGATACATCAATGTCCTGAAAACTTGTTGGGTGAAAGACAAACAGGTGAGAGGATCAGAAACTTGCCTCATCAAGATCATGCCAGTGGAAACACCCAATGCACCCAGATTCAGCTGCTTTATATTCATGGCAGCCATGGCCCTTGGTTATTAAATAAAGAGGGGTAATAGTTACTGCAACAACATAGCAACAGCTAGCTTTGTCCTTTAACCCCTCCTCTCCCTCAGTGAACTCTCCCATGACTATCCAAATCTCTTACAAATGATAAGACTGATTACTATAGTCACCCTCACCTCTTGTCTAATCCCTTTCTTTTTTGACCTCAGATCTTCTCATTGGGCATCCAAGCAAAAGTTGACCAAGAGATGGAAGAACTCACAGAGGCATAGGAAATGATGAAACTTAGAATGATATAATTTTCAGGTTGAAATTATACAATCCACCTCCGTCATTTTAAACATAAGAAAATGGGGAGTGGTAAACAGCCTTGGGCAAGGATACATAGCTAGTTCAATTTCAGAGCTAGAACTTAAACCCAGATCTCCTACCAGAGGTAGAAAAACTTCAGCCTGTAAAGCCACATGTGTCACTCTAGGTCCTCAAGTGCAGGAGCCCTTTGAATCTAAACTTCACAGAGCAAATCTTGTTTGGATTCAGTCAAAGGGCCACGCTTGAGATTAGTGGGTCACATATGGCCTCAAAGTCAAATGTTCCCCACCCCTCATCCAGGCTGTTGACCACCTGACCTACACCTCATTGTGTTTCAGCTACATAGGAATGGATTAAAAAAACCTACATTCATTCATTCAACTTGCATTGATTAAGCCTCTACAATAGCCTGCTGCTTGTTCTCCCTGCCTCAAGCCTCTCCTACTTCAGTCAGTGGTCAAAGTGACCTTCCTAAAGCACAGGTCTAACCATATTACCCCACTATCCAATAAACTCCAGAAGCTCTCTGTCGCCTCCAGAATGAAATATAAAATCCTGTTTGGCATTCAAAACCTGTCCCACCTTTTTTTGCAGTCTTCTAACACCTTATTATACCCCTCCCCACTTGACACTGGTCTCTTTTCTGTTCCTTGAACAAGAAACTCCATTTTCCAACTCTGGGGACTTTCACTGACTTTCCCCCATGCCTAAAGTTCTCTCCCTCCTTATTGTTCGTGGCTTCCTTCTTATCCCAGCTAAAATCCCAAATTCTACAATCCTTCTTAATGCCAGTGTTTTCCCTCTGTTGGTTATCTCCTAGTTATCTTGAATATGGCTCTGTTTGTACATAGTTGGTTACATATTGTTTACATGTCTCCCCCATTAGACAGTGAGCTCCTCGAGGGCAGGAACTGTCTTTTTGCCTTATTTTTTTTGTATCCTCAGCACTTAGCACAGTGCCTGGCACATAGTGGGTGCTTAATAAATGTCAGTGATCGAGTATAAGACATTGCCAGACATTCACTTTGCCAAAATTTTAGAAGGCACTTCTATATAGCAAAGTAACATAAAGATCCTGTTTTGGAAGAGGAGCTTCTTAATTTCCTGGATGACAGTAACAGAAGCACAACTTAAGCAGAAACAGGGTTTCGGATGGAGAGACCACCAACTTAGACTAGGTGGGATAGGACCCAAAGGGAACAATGACACAGGCTGCTTATGTGAACCCAACTAAAAGTTAACCACATTTCCTTGAGAAAGAGAAGAACAGCAGAGGTGAGTCATGTGTCTGACTTGAAGGAACCATGAGGAAATGGAAAAGTAACAGCTGACATTCAAAGGTCTGAGGGAAAAGAAAAAAAAAATTTTTAAGCTAGCTAGGACAGAGCTTTGGCAAATGTTGAGTTTCTTAAAAGAGAAGCAGGATCCATCCCAGGAGCTTTCTGTTAGAACAGATAGTGAAAGGAAAAATTAGTACTGACATCTGGAGAGTCAGGGAAGGAGAGAGACAGTAATAATTACATAGGAGAGGTATCTTCTGTGAGAGCCCAACTAAGGCAAATAAGAGGAAGAGTGTAGGCCCCGTAGAGAAGAGCTGACAATCAGAGATAAGTAAGGTAGGGAAGGAGAGACCTATTAAAGTAAGACTGAAGAAGGATGGGACATGGGGGAGCAGGAGGAAGTGTGGGAGGGAAAGCATTCTTCAGCATGTATTATAAAGGAGAGCCTAGATCAAGGTTTCAAATTGAAGACTAGCTATGTGGAATAAGGAGTGTGGTGACACTCTTAGCAAGACACACAGCCGGATTCTTTATCAGGATCTATCAACTGAGGAAGTTTCAGCTGGACTTGAATGTCAGCCAGCTTCCTGATGCCACTGGCTGGAATTTCTCCTTTTCCCATCCCAGTAATTATAGGAAGGGAAAGGCAGCATCAAGCAGCTCCCCCTGGGGGTTCTTTAAGAAGCCTATAGGATGTAGCAGATTCAAAATCTCATTGTTGTGCTTGCCCTGACATAGAGGCTACATACACACCCTAACGTTCTAAGACTTGGTCCTGGGGGAAGGCAGCTCCAGGCTGGATCAGGTGCCTTGTTAGGAGTAAGCTTTGGGATAAATGATGGTCGTGGGAGAACATGACGACAGCAAGGGCTAATTATTTAGCTGAGGAATAGTGACCTAGGGTGGAATGACCCACTAACTGACAGAGATGGGACAGCTGGATTGCAAACCCTTGTAGAAAGAACTCCAGGGAGGCAGCTGGTTCAGGAGATGAGATCCTAAAGGGCTGAGTCTGGGTCCCAAGAGGCAAAACACTATTCCAGGACCCCTGTATATATTAGAGAGAACGAGGAACACAGTGGAATTGCTGGCAAGGAAGCTGGAATGCTCAGAAGGATATAGTTCATATGATTATATGCTATTCAAAACTAAACCCTAATTATAATCTAACATGGACTGGGAAAAGATTTGGACAAAAGCATCTTCCATATTTCATAGCAAAGGTGGGGGACTGTGAGTTTGAAATACTGCATGTACTGTCAGGCAAGGGTAGTACGGGATTTTTGTTTGTTTTTTCTGATTTTTTTTTCTTTTTAAAAATCTTTGTTACAAAGGATGTCTGACTGGGTAGAAGTGGGAAGCGATATATATATGAAAATGAGTGTGAGGTCAAAACAAAAAGACATCTATGGAAAATGAAATATTCAAAAAAGAATGCATGGTATAATGATCTGCTGGGAACCAAATTTAGAAGTCAAAAAGTCAAACATTATAGACACTAACAAGGCTCCCTTGGGTTAAATGGCTACCAGTTAAAAATCTTTGTGTGGGTGGGTTTTTTTTTTTTTTCCATTTGTTTGTTTCTTACCTTACTTGCCTCCAATAAGCTGTTGTTTTTGATCTTATCCAGGAGCCAGGAAGCAGATGTGACTACAACTTTCTCCTCTTCCACCTTCTGAAGCTTTGCAAATGTAAACTTCCTCTAAGAAGAGAGAGAAATCCTTGAGAAGGAGCTTTCTCTAAAGAAAACTTAAAAATCTTAAATAAAAGGGAAAACTGGGATTTCTAAGGCTCTCCAAGTTTTCTAGTGGGCTTTTTTTTCTGTTCTCTTTCTCTGTCTCTCCTGTCTTCACACCTGTCCTCCTGACTATCCCCAAAGCTTGCTAGAATGCACCAAACATTTGGAGCAGAGATGTAATTGTGGGTAGTGAAGACAAGCCTAAATGGCTATGGCACTTGAAGTCAACTTAGATTCTCTGGAATCTTCCTTCCTTCCTTCCTTCCTTCCTTCCTTCCTTCCTTCCTTCCTTCCTCCCTCCCTCCCTTTTTCCCTTCCTCCCTCCCTCCCTTTTTCCCTTCCTCCCTCCCTTCTTTCCTCCCTCCCTCCCTTCCTTCTTTCCTTCCTTCCCTCCTTCCTTCCTTCCTTCCTTCCTTCCTCCCTTCCTCCCTCCCTTCCTTCCTTCCTTCTTCCCTCCCTCCCTTCCTTCCTTCTTTCCTTCCTTCCTTCCTTCCTTCCTTCCTTCCTTCCTTCCTTCCTT
>NW_027186304.1:70699769-70718985 GCF_028583685.1 Petaurus breviceps papuanus | reverse complement strand
TCCTTCCTTCCTTCCTTCCTTCCTTCCTTCCTTCCTTCCTTCCTTCCCCTTAATCATTTCCTTTTATCTCTACTTTAAAGGTTATGGGGGAGGGGGCAGGGGATAGCCCAGAAGTAAAGAAGGTGGAATCTAAGAGAGGTCAGGCCTTTCAGTGGATTCCATTGTCTTCAACCCTCCCAACTCTACATCTATGCCTACCTGCTCCAATGTTCAAAAGGAGAAAACCCCAGCTGGAAACCCATAGGCCGCCTCCCAGCAGAAGTGAAGGGGTTAAGAGTTTAATAACAGAGGCCACAGAGCAAAGCAGAAGTTGGGCCCAGCTGCGCCCCTCCCCCAGCCTGCTGCCTCCCCTTCCATGCTGCAGTCCTTTCCTTTTCCACTGGAGAGCCCAGGCAGTACTGCTTTACTCAAGTGCCTCTTTCACCCACTGTGCTCCTGCCCCACTTGTGTGATGTAAAAAAAAATCCTTTTGTTTCCTCTTTAAGACATCAGCCTCAGGGGCCATTATAGGAGAAGAAAGGTAGCTCAGGCTCTTTTATCCAAAAGAACCCATTAAAGGGTTTTCCTGTGTCCAGTTGATCTGCTCAGTTCTGTGTGTTGTTCTAAGAGGCCAACCCCACTGGGACCCCGCCACTGCCCTGGGAAGAAACACCAGTGCTTTGGGCCTTGCCTAGGCCTCCACCCCACCCAGGTACTCGGGGGGCTTTGTCTGCAAAAAGCCACAGGGAGAAATTGGAACTGCCAATAAGCTACCAGCACAGTCATCCATTTTATTCTCTTTCTGTCCATGCTGATTTCTTCCAGCTACTCCAAGAATAAATGAGGGACTGAGAAAACTGTGACACTGCACCCACCATGATAGTGCCTGTATTCATGCGCACACAAGGCACCCCACAATTCCATCAAATCTAAAGACCAAGGAAATGGGCCCCACCCCCTCTACGAATTTACAAAAGCCTCCTAGCCCTGGAGAGTATTCTTGGACGGTGCCACTGAGTGTACTGAAGAATGAAGGCAAACAGTTGCTCCACTGGGAAAGAATGTAAGAAATTGCCGAAGGTATGTTCTGTATGTATGTGAAGACAGACATAGAAGGGAATGAATGGTGGCTAAGATTCAGATCTCCCATGATAGCGAGAACCTAGAGTTTGGTCAATTGGGGGACTAAAAGAGGGCCTTTTAAACTTGCTTAAGGAGCTATTTTGCATAATACAGTCTGGGAAACACTGATGAAAGGAACTGGAGGTTTCATGTGACTCATCAGAAAGTAATCTAACACCGATTAATTATTTATGTCTTCCTCAAGAACTTGTAGCCCAAAATGCCCACTCTGCATGTGTGCTCTGCATTACCTTGTCTCCCTGTCAAAACAATAACGAGAAGAAACGCCAACAGGCTGAAAGCCCTGCCTGCCAGAGAGAGCTTCTTTGAATTCTGGGTCTGCAGGGGCAGAGGAGGGGGGAGGGGAGGAACAGTTTGGAGCCCTGGCCAGGCTCTGGGAAAGCTTGGAAGCTCAGACTCTGCTACGGGCTTGGCGTGGGCCTCCCAGCAAATGATTCAATGGGTGAGTGGGTGGGGGCCCAGGAGGGCTCTAATTTTCTAAATGCAGGTATTGCATTTAGTGGTGGGGAAGGGAGAAGGGAAGGAGGGCATACTTTTATAGGTCCAATCACCCAAGAGGCCAGGAGAAAAAAAAAAAAAAGGGCTCTAAAGGTTCCCTGTTATATCCATATAAAAGACAGGAGGAGATGAAGTGTCCATCTCTCTAACTGGAATTCTCCGAAGAGAGGCTTTCTTTCAGATCTTCTCCTCTTTTACCATGAATATAAATATTTTCCCCACTTACCATATGTTGCACATGCACTCCACAGAATTCATTGCCACAGTCATGCTGGGCTCTAGGCAAAAGGAAGGGAATGCCCTCCTCTCACACAAGGGTAGGGAGGGGGGAGGAAGAGAGCAGTGTTGTCTAAGGGACAATGTCACTTTCCTCTTCCTCCAGATTCTTTGTCAATTGCTCGAGAAATAATTGACCTCAAGCTACTTCAGTCACAACCAATAGAAAAATGGAATAGTGATGTGTCCAGCTGTTCAAGGGAAGGAAGGCAAGCAGGCTGGAAAACAAAGGTAGCACGGAATAGAGCTGACATGGAAAATATTTAAAGCTTCATGTAGGAATTCTCCAACAATCCAGGAATTTCATTGTTAAAAACAACTGGGATTCTCTTCTTGGGCTGTAACTGCAAATTGTACGCCTTTATCTACACCTTTGAGTAATTTAAAAGGGGAATCCCAACTCCAAAATCCTTGAATGAAGCTGTTTGTTTCTTTTTCCCTAGCAAGGGCTACATTTTCAATAGTGTATTTCCCGATATCCTCCAATGAATCAGCAGCAAGATGATTCAGGAGATAAGGGAGGTGGGGGCTTTAAAACTTTGGGGATCACTGCTTGAATTATGATTGTTTGTAGGCAGTTAGAGGAGATAAGGAATGAAAATGGACCTGAGAAGGGGGTGCAAGATTTGTAAGAAGGAAGATGGAGTGGAGAAATCCAAGAGAAGATTCACAAAACTCCCTTCTTCTCTTCTCTTGGTGAGAAGATAGTAAAGAATGGCTTGTTAAAACATTGGATTTCAGACCACAAGTTGTCCCATTTACTAAGCTAATCCTGCTCTAGGATGAACTAATCAAGCAAAAATCAGTACAGGTATCTGATGCCCCCAATGTGGTAACAAGCAAGTACAATATCAAACAGGCTTCAAACACCTACCAGCTCTTAACCTACCACTTGAATGTAGAATGTTGCTCTAAGATTGGGAAAGGAAGCCATAGGGAAAATTCAGCGGCTATAGAAGCAAAACAAGGGTTTCACCTGAACATATTTTCTCTTCCAACTTTGGGCTAAACTATGAGCTAAGGGCTATCCAGTGGCCACAGAATAAGGTAGAGCCAAACTCACAGAAATTGCTTGTCTCAGATTTTCTAGACTATTGCTTTTGAAAAGAGAATGTACAGGATATCCCAAAAGTCTTAGTCCAGTTTTAGGCTTCAATACATAAAACTGCCCTAAGGCTTTTGGTTCACTCTGTACATATTTATTAAGGTCTACAGTCTGATCTTGTCATAATCCTAAAGCTCAAGAAGCTTCAGTGACTCCCTATTGCCTCTAGAATAAAATACAAATTCCTTGGTTTGGTATTCAAAGTCCTTCACAATCTACCTTTGGAGACAAGAGTTCAAATTGCTTTATTTCATAAACTACATACCATTCAAACTGGCCCTTTGCTGCCTCAGAGATCAGCATTCCATATTGGTTACACTACATACCTGGAATACATCTCTTAGAATAGTCACATCCTTCAAGGCTTATCTCAGATGCCATCTCCATTGGGGGAAGCCTTTTCTGATCCCAGTACTTCTCAAGTGCTTCTTTCCTACTTAAGCTGTATTTATTTAATCTGTATAGAAGTTGGATCCCCTGCACAGAACATAAAATCCTTGAAGGAGAATGGCATCCTCAGTGGTGAGAATAGTGCCTGTACAATTGGCACTAGTGGCATTCAATAAATGTTTGTTGAATTGAATGATTGTAGCATTTAAAGACTATTCCAAAGAGGCCTCCACCCTCCATCTTACAAATGAGGAAATAGTTTCAGAGGGGAAATGAAGATTAGACAGCCAATAATCAGCCGAGTAGTGATTTAATCTAGATCCTCTGGCCACCACCAAAGTCCAGCACTTTTTCTCTTTAAAAGAACTATCTAGGGGCAGCTAGGTGGTGCAGTAAATAGAACACCAGTCCTGGAGTCAGCAGAACCTGAGTTCAAATCAGGCCTCAGACACTTGACACACTTACTAGCTGTGTAACCTTGGGCAAGTCATTTAACCCCAATTGCCTTGCCTTTCCCTCTCCCCCCCCAAAAAATCTATCCTTTGTAATATGAGTTCCTCAGAAAATATGTTCAAGCCTAAAGCTTGAATTTTATGGGAATTGCATCACAAGGATATAATTAATCACTGTAGAAGGTTTTCAGTGCAGAGATGCACCTAGCTGGTGAAGCAGATAGAACTCTGGCCCCAGAGTAAGGAAAACATAAATTCAAATATGACCTCAGACACTCACTGTGTGATACTGGCTGTTTAGTTATTTCTGTTTCTTTGTGACCCCATTTGGAGTTTTCTTGGCAAAGATGCTGGAATGGTTTGCCATTTCCTTCTCTAACTCATTCTACAAATGAGAAATTGAGACAAATTAAGTTAAGTGACTTGCCCGGGGTCACACAGCTAGTATGTGTCTGAGGCTGGATTTGAACTCAGGAAGATTCATCTTCCTGACTCCAGGTCTGGCACTCTGTCCACTTTACCTCCTAGCTGGACAAGTCGTTTAACCTCTGTTTACCTCAGTTTCCTCAACTGAAAAACAGAGATCATAATAGCACCAGTCTTACAAGACTGCAATGAGATGGAGTGAGATATTTGTGAAGCACTTAACACAATACCTCAGGGTACATAGTACCTTTTTCCTTCCTAGGACAGCTTTGGGACTTCCCCCATTACATACCCTGCTACCCAGGTAAGAACAGCAATCCCAACACACTGGTGGCTCCTTCATCAGCCCACAAAAGTTTCTCCTTGGAACCATAAGGAATGTAAGAGAGGGAGAAAGTACTATGGGATGCATATTAAAAATAACCTTTTAAGTTCAGCTGAAGATATTAAGAAATAAACATTTCTCTGGTCTAAAGTCCTTTCCAGACTTTTCCTTTAGAAAAACCTATGTAAAATGCTAAAAACAAAAATTAAGGCCTCAGAGAACTGAATTTAAAGTACTGAACAAATTTAAAACAAAAATGCCTCTTTTCTAATTAAGATTATTGCTTTCCACCTTCCCTAAAAGGAAGAGTTAAGATTTACCTAAGGCAATACCTTCTTTGCCCTTACCAAAGGGACTAGTGTATAGATCACCTGGAAGTATCTTTGATTACCAAGAAACATTTGGGGTAGTTTAGAAAACATGGAGTAGTTTTAGAAGATTAAAGGGCTTGTTAAAGTTAAACCAAAGTTGTAGTTAACGATTCCTTTTAGGGGTCCTGAAGCTGCCATTCCCAGCTTCTTTTTCTTTGCTCAGGACATTCCCTATAGGTAAAATGTTTTCCATTCAATTTAATTCAGCAAACATGTAACCTAAAAATGTAACCATTCTTGCTTTTATAGGAATATCTAGCTACAAGAAATATACAACAAACATGCAAGTACATACCTATTAAGTAAGTAAATACAATGTTATATGAAAAAGGAGAGAGCTCAAATAACTGGGGATGTGGGGGAGTGAAGGTGATTAAGAAAGGGCTCATCTCATCGCTGTTATGCTGAAATCTTAGCCAGTCTTGGAAGGCTGGACTCAAATGCCACTTCCTCCATGAAGCCTGTCCTGATACCTCATGGTAGGAATGTTCCAACCTTTCTTCCCACAGACTTGTAATGGAAATGGGAATTTGAAGACCTTCCCTGCTTTGAAGATAAATTCTGCCCCTAATAGGCTGAATGTAGTCACATGGAACCTATGGTAGGAGGAGTTTGCTGAAGGGTGGAGCAGAGCCGCTAGGAAGCTGGGAGTCAGAAGGGGGGGGAGGGGAAGGGGGGGTTGAGAGGATGCTTAGACAAGGAGATAAACAGGTTTGTGAGTAAATATTCATCTAGTATTGGTTTGTGGGAAGGCTAAAGGATGCTGTAGCTCTCTGTGTTGTTATGACTTATTCATTGTTTTGCTGCTATGATGGAATCAGTTTACTGGTATGGGGATTTGGTTTTCTGGTGTTTAAATAAATGTTTTGGTTCCCTCTTCTATATGGAAAGTCTACTATATTTTTGTGATTGAGTACTATACAGGAATATTTATAGGCATGGTCAATGCACTGGCACTATAGGACCCCACTATGGTTTACATTTCTGAGAGCCCTTTACCTTTTGGGCCCCTTTGGCCTTTATCATTGTGATTTATACTTGCACACTAGTTATTTCCCCCTATAAGGTTGTAAACTCCATGAGGGCAGCTGCTGTGTTTTCCTTAATCATCATGCCTGTTTCTAGGACAGTACTCTGTATACAATAGGTGTTTTTAAAAATATTTTTTGAAATTATTTTAGTTGGAGGAAATATGGTGCTTGAAAAGAGCAATGGCCTTGGAATTAGAGAACCTCTATTCAAATGCTGCTTCTCATGTTTACTCCTTAAGGGATCTGGACTCAGTCACTTAGGCTTTTTTTTTTTTAGATCTAAAATGACAGGAACTAACTGGACTCTGAGGTTCTTTCCTATGACCCTAAATTGGAGTAATAGAAAAAAAAAAGTCCTGGGATGAGTCAGAAACCAAATTTTGAGAAGTCTCTTCCATCAACTAGCTGTGTGACCTTGGAGTCAATTTCTTAATTATTCTCTACCTCAATTTTCTCAACTGTTTAAAAAAAACAATCCTGTTGTACTAAATGATTTCTGAGGTTCCCTTTTAGTTCTAATTTCTGATGCTATAAATTAGGGGTATCTTCAAGTAATCTAGAAAAAGTAGGCCAGTAAAGTCACGGAAAATTCTGGGTAGAATTAATAAGAATAAGAATAATAGTAACTAACACTTATTTATATAGCACTTACTATTTTCCAGACACTGTGCTAAGTGCTTTACAGTTATTATTTCAAATCCAGCCTCAGACACTTAACACAAAACTAGCTGTGTGACCTTGGGCAAGTCACTTAAACCCAATTGCCCTACCATCCACCCTCCAAAAAGCAAAACAAAAAACAACAACAAAACCCCACAATTATTATTTCATTTGATTCTCATAACAAACCTGGGAGATATGTGCTATTATTTTCCCAATTTTGCAGATGAACAAACTAAGGCAGGCAGAGATTAAGTGACTTGTGTTGGATCACAAAGCTAGTAAGTATCCAAAGTTGGATTTGAACTCAGATCTTCCTACCTCCTGGCCCTGTCTCTAGACCCTATCCACTGTACTATCTAGCTACAGCTAAATCATAACTTCAAAGCAAATTTAAAAAAGGAAAAATACTTTCCATCACTATAGAAGTGTCCAAGTAAGTATAATATATAGAAATACATAGGAAGAGTAATTAGAGTTGGGAGGAGACAGACACATGTGTGACCTTAATATTTGAAACCCAGGCAACTAGGGTACTGAGGAGAGGAGGGATATTTTGGGAAAAGTTGATGAGCACATTTTTTTTGCCTTTTTTTTTGGAAGGGGGGGAGGTAAAGGCAGTTGAGGTCAAGTGACTTGCCCAAGGTCACATAGCTAGTTTTTGTATTAAGTGTCTGAGTTTGAATTTGAACTCAGGTCCTCCTGACTCCAGGGCCAGCGTTCTGTTCACTGTGCTACCTAGCCGCCATAATGAGCACATTTTTAAAGAAGTAAAATTTGAAGTGATAATGGGACAACCAAGTGAATTTCCAGTAGGCATACTAGCAATATTGATATTTAGGAAAGAAGAGAGGGCTGAAGATTTGGAAGTGATCTATTTGAAGTTGGTAGCTGAAGCCATGGGGATAGATAATTCCAAGAGTGAAAATATAGAGAGAATTTGAAGGCTGGTATTTAATCTTGGGAAATGCTTATTGTTAGGAAAGAAAAAAGGCAAAGGAGAGGTCATAGGGTGTTGTGATCTTGCCATCACCAAGAAATGTTCCACATTCATATTTGAATGTGAAATTATCTGAAAGTCTTTTATATGTTTATAATCTGTTGCAATTCCATCTTCTCCTCAACCTCATAACTGCAGACCCTATTCTTTGTCCTCAACAATCTCCAATTACTCTGGGCCTCAGTTCTTTCCCAGGTCCAGCAATGGATTACACTATTCCCTTCCCCCATTTTGGCCCATTGGTAATTCTAGGCAACTTGAAACTGACCTTGTCTCTCAAGTCCCTTGCCTCTTTATCCTATTGAAAGTATTGTTCTTCCAAAACTCAGTCTGGGATCATTCTCATCATCCGCTGCCTTTAATTCCTCAAGTGCTACTGAACAAAACTAGAGAAAATCATGAAACTCTCCTGATGGGGTACACTATAAATTTATACTATATGATCTCAACTGGGTGCTCACTGCAGGAAGGCAAACTTTTTACACCTCTTTAATTGATTCATTATCCTATTTACCAAAGCCACTTTTACAAACTTTTTCACACTTCCCATAGTTCTCTCTCTCTCTCATCCTGTCAGATGAAAAGCTTGCTAATATTTCACTGAAAAAAAAATTGAGGTCATTCACAGAAAGCTCCCTTTTCTCACCAATTTTTCATGTCACATCACTCAGATGCTTTCTGCTGCTATCTCCTCATTCACCCATCTCACATAATGAAGTAACCCTTCTCCATGCCAAGACAAACCCCTCTACATGCAAAAATGATCAAATTTCACTGCCTTTTCTCCAGAAGACTGAACCCTCTGTCATCCCGACTCTCTCACTAACCTTCAATCTCTCTGCATCTACTAGCTGCTTCCCTATTGCCCACAAACTGGCCTGTGTCTCCCCCCATCCTTAAAAGACTCTCACTTGATACATCCATCCCTGCTAGCTATTGACCAATCTCTCCTTTTTTATGGCTATACCCTTTGGGAAGACTACAATAATAGGTGGCCCACTTCCTTTGCTCTCATTCTTTTCTTAACTCTTTGAAGTCTAGCATCTGACCTCATCATTCAAGTGAAACTGTTGTCTCCAAAGTTACTAATGATTTCTAAATTGCTAAATCTAATAGCATTTTCCCAATCCGTATCTTTTTTGACCTCTCTGTAGTCTTTGACACTGCCCATCACCCTCTTCTCCTTTACACTCTCTTCTCTCTAGGTTTCCATAACCCTTGTCTCTCCTGGTTCTTCAGCAACCTGTCAAACCCCTTTTTTCTTAGTTTCCTCTGCTGGACTTTCATCCAGTTATGCCTGTTAATCATAGCTATCTTCCAAGACTCTGCTCTGGGCTTTTGTTTCTTCTGCAGTATAGGAGCTCATTAGCTTCCACAGATTCAATGATCAATTCTCCAGTCTATTTGTCCAACCTTATCTTCTCTTCTGATCTCTGGTCTCACATTTTCAATTGCCTATTGGGCATCTCAGTCAGAGTGCCTTTCCCAAAGACATCTTAAACTCAGTATGTCCAAAACTTAATTCAAGATCTTTTCCCCAAACCCTTCCCTCTTTCTAACTTCTCTATTACTGTCACAGGACTCTAGATATCATCCTCAACTCCCTACTCTTTCTCACTCCTCATAATCCCCAATTATCAAGTCCTATCACATCTACAGTATCTTGGATATTATTCCCCTTTCTCTCTTCTGACATTACAACCGTCCTCACGCCTGGACTATTATGAAAGCATTCTGGTTGGTCTCCTTTTCCCGAATCTCTCCCCTGCTTCAGTTCATACTTGATTCAGCTGTGAGATTGGTCTTCCTGAACCCCAGCTCTGACTATGTCACCTTCTATTCAATAAACTCCAGAGGTTTCCTTTACCTCCAGGATGAAATATGGAATCTTCTGTTTGACTTTTAAAGCCCTTTAGCTAAAATCCCAACTTGTGCAAGAAGCCTTTTCCAGTCTTTCCTAATGCTAATACGTTCCTTCTGAAAGTATCCTTATTTTATCCTAAACATATCTTATACATATCCTGTACATAGTTGTTTGCATTTTGTCTCCCTATAACACCAATGTGATATTCACAGCACCCATGGCAGCTATGAATATGCTTATGTAGTTGTGAATCACTTATGTAGTTGAGATGTAACAGACTCTCCACATGGAAGACAGAATCAAAACATTTATTCAAACACCAGAAAGCCAAATCCCAACACCAGAAAGCCAAATCCATCAGAGCAACCAAGAAACTGGTACATATAACCAATGCAGTGAGTACTGACATTCCCAAACCTTACCTCCATCAAGCCTTCAAAACAAAACAGGCCCCCTTAAGCAAAATGTCACTCTCTCACTCATGCTAGTTGCTCTGCCTCCACACTGCTTACTCCCAGCTCTATTATGGCTCTCTCCTACTCCTTCCTGCTTCACCCTTCCTGTTCTACCCTTTTAGCAAGCTCCTCCCGCTGTGGGCTCCATGTGATTACATTTGGCACATTAAGAGGCAAGGAAAATCTTCAAATTACCGTTACACTCCCCTATTAGATTGTGCACTCCTTGAGTTCAGGATACTGAATAGGCAATTAATAAATGCTTGTTGCCTGACCTAGTGATTAACTCATAAGTAAACAATGGTTAAGCTCATCATGCTCTGCATTTATATAGTACAAGTTCAACCTTGAGAGGGTCCACAAAATGTCATATATCAAATATCTCCATCTTGTTTTTCATCCACCCTGTATTAACTCTAGGATATCTATGACTATAGCTGAAATTTAAAGATAGATATAAATGAATTCCCAGATATGAGTAAAAGGATTCTCAGATTCTCCAGAAGCACTCAAGGTAAAAGTGCATATCAGTTATAGGACTGCCAAATCCACAAAAATTTATTAAGTATCTACTATGTGTTGGGCATAGTATTAAATGCTAGGGATACAAAGCAAGTCAAAGATAGTCCCTGCTGTCAAGGAGCTCACGGTCTAATGGGGGGGGAGGGGAGCACCAACATAATATTCACAGTGCCAAGAGTCACTGTAAATATGCCAGCATCGTGCTCAATCACAAAAATATAGCAGACTCTATATAGAAGACAGAAGCAAAACATTTATTCAGATACCAGAAAACCAAACCCCAAAACCAGTAAGTCAATTCCATCATAGTAGCAGAGAAGTTAATAAGCCATAACAGCACAGAGAGCCACACCATCCTTTAGTCTTCCCACAAACCAACATTTACTCACAAGCCTGTCTCCCTTGGGTGCATCCTCTCCTCCCTCCAGTCTCTAACTCTCTAACTCCCACCTTCCTGTGGGCTCTACTCCACCCTTCAGCAAACTCCTCTTGCCACAGGCTCCATGTGATTACATTCAGTCTATTGGGGGCAGGGTATATCTTCAAAGCATGCAAGGTCTTCAAATTCCTTTAGGCTTATTAAGGCACAGGGAAGATCTTCAAATTCCCATTACCGTTACAGGAAGACAACATGCAAATAACTTACAAACAAGATATATAGAGGATAACTTGGAGATAATCCAGCATTAATGGAGATTGAGAAAGGCTTCTTGGAAAGTTGGATTTTAGATAAGACTTGAAGCAAAGCATTCTATGCAAAAGAAAAAGCCAATGACAATTCAGGGATCTGGGAGAGGGAGAGTCTTGTTAAAGGAACAGCAAGGAGGCCAGTGTCACTGGTTCACAGGGTATGTGGAGGGAAGTGCGGAATGAAAAAAAATGAAAAAGTAGAAAAAGGATCCAGGTAATGAATGGTTTGAGAAAGCCAACAGAGCATTTTATATATAATCCTGGAGTTAATAGGGAGCTAGTAAGAGTTTATTGAATGGGCAAATGACACCTCTACTTAAAGAAATTACTTTAGAAGCTCACTTTGATAGCTGAATGGAAGATAGATGGGAGTGGTGGGGGACTTGAGGCAGGGAGACTGACCAAAAGGCTAAGGTAAAAAGCATTTCATCCCACAAAAATACAGAAAGGATCACAATAGACAAGCAATTTATACAGTTCAGTTACAATGATTCCCACCTTCCACCAGGGTCTTATATATCCTCTAAGACTCATAGCACCATTCCATATCTTGGGTTCTTCTAAAAAGAGAAACAATTCCGAGATTACTGGACAGCTACCCTATCTCCCATCACCTACCACCCCAACATTTTGTTCAGTATGACATAGATAGATATATAGATAGATGGATGGATGGATGGATGGATGGATGGATGGATGGATGGATGGATGGATGGATGGATGGATGGATGGGTAGATAGATAGATAGATAGATAGATAGATAGATAGATAGATAGATAGATAGATAGATAGATAGATAGATGATAGATAGATGATACGTGAGATACACATACATAGAAAGATGGATAGCTATTTTAAAATAATTGATTTCCTTTATAACCTTATATAGTTTATTGTATGCATTTAAAACAAGTGTCCCTTTTGTTTTTAGAGTTCTCAGTGTAAGGAACTCCAAGAGAAAACAGGAAGAAGGACTTGCTGAGGCCCCAGGCATCCACTAAAACCAATTGCCATGAACTGGTTTGACTAAGGAGAAGCTGTGATACAGTAACAAGACAACAGAATGTGAGAGCTGGAAACACGGGTATACTGGCAAACTTTTGACTGCACAGAACTCACTTTTAAGTTGAATCTCTTGGTAGTTTTCCAAGGTATAATATAAATGCTCAAACTGAGCATTTTAACACAAGGCTCTTGCCAGCCTCTAAACACTGTCTCCAGAACACCTCTGTTTGGAAGGGATTTCAGTAGCCTCCTAGTCTAACCCATACTGAGAAGGAATCCCAAATAGAACATAAATGACAATTGGTCATCCAGACTCTGCTGCAAGACCTCTAATGTGAAAGCATCCTGAGTCAGCACACTTTATTTGGGAGCAATTCCAGTCATTAAACAGGAAGGTTTTCCTGCTACCAAATCTAAATTGACTTCTTTGAGTCTTGTACCCATTGCTCCTAGTCCTGCTCTCTGAGGATAAACAAGTCTAAACCCTCTTCCAATGATCCTTCACATGTTGAAAATAACTCATGTTTTCTTTAGTCTTTTTCAGGCTAACCAGTCCCAATTCCTTCACATTACAGGGACTCAGGGCCCTTGGCTATCCTGCTCATCATCTTTTATTTTCTTTTTAAATTAAGCTTTTTAATTAAAATATTGTGCCCAGCATTTAGCAAAATACTCCAGACATGGCCTAACCAGGGTGGAATAGATAGAGACTATCGTCTCCTTAGAAGCTCTCTCTCTCTTAATGCAGCTCAAGATTCCACTAACTCCAGTAAATAGAGCACCAGTCCTGGAGTCAGGAGGATCTGAGTTCAAATTCAGCCTCAGATACTTAACACTTACTAGCCACGTGACCTTGGGCAAGTCACTTAGCCTCAATTGTACTACCTTCCCCCCTCCAAAAAGCAAAAAAAAAAAAAGATTCAACTAACTTTTTTGACTGTCACATCACAATGCTGATTCATATTGAGCTCATGGTCCACAAAAACCCCCCAGATTTTTTTTTATGCACTGCTGTTGAACCATAAATCCCCTATTTTAATAATGAGCTTGAATTTTTGAACCCAAATGTGAGACTACATTTATCCCTATTTAATTCCATCTTATTTGATTCAATCTAAATGCTCTAGGCCTGTTAAAATCTTTTGGATCCTGACTCTATCATTCAGTGTGTTAGTTAACCCTCCTGGCTTTGCATCATCTGCAATTTTATGAAGCTTGTCATCTGTGCCTTTACTCAATTCACTGGTTAAAAATGTTACACAGCACAAAGTCAACTAAGCTCATATCCTTGTAGTACTGGAGATCTCAGGCTGCCAAGCTGACATTAAACTATTTTTTTTCTTTTTCAAGGGGGAAATTCAAAACGATTGGAGTTTAGTGACTTGCCCAAGGTCACCCAGCTAGTAAGTGTGTCAAGTGTCTGAGGTTGGATTTGAACTCAGGTCCTCCTGACTCCAGGGCTGGTACTCTATTCACTGTAATACCTAACTTCCCTGACATTAAACTATCAACACCCACTCTTTGAGTACAGCCATCAATTTAATTCCAAAGATTTCTAAGTATTTTATTGTCAGGTCCATATCTCTGTATCATTTTCACATGAATAGTATGAGACACTTTATCAAAAGTTTTACTAAAATCTTTGTAAGCTGGATCTTCAGCTTTTCTTATCTACCAGTTTAGTAATTCTCAAAAAAAAAGTAAGTTCAGTCTGACATTGTGTATTCTTTTTTAAAAAAAAAGTATATTTTTCCCAGAATTACATGTAAAAACAATTTTTAGCATTTGTTGGGTTTTTTTAAGTTTTCAGTTCCTAATTCTATCCTTCCCTTCCTCCCCTACCTCCTTTCTGAGATGGTAAGAAATCTGATATAGGTTATATATGTGCAATAACGGCATGGTGTAGTCTTAAGGAATAAGCTAGGTAGCTCAGTGCAAAGAGGGTTGGGTCTGAAGTCAGGAAGATCTGAATTCAAATCCAGCCTCAAATACTTACTACATGTGTGACCCTGGGCAAGTCATTTAGCCCTGTTTACCTCAATTTTCTCATATGTAAAGTGAGCTGGAGAAGAAGTCTCTGCATTGGACAATTAAGAGATAAGTGGTGACTTTGGAGCGAGCAGTTTCAGTAGAAAAGACAATGGGCTTTCCCATTACCTCAATTTCCTCATAAATAAAGTGAGCTGGAGAAGGAAATGCAAACCACTCCAGGATCTTTGCCAAGAAAACTTCAAATGGATCACAAAGATCAGACACAACTGAAAATGACTCAACACAATTTTTTTTCAACACAATTCTTAAGGTAGTCATAACAGTTTCTAGTAATCACTCTCTCCCTTTCTAAATGTTCATCAACCATCTCTTTAATGGTCGTTTTAGAATTTTTTTAAGAATAGAAATTGACTTATCATTTACACACTCTTATCTTTTTTGAACATCAGATCAACTTTTGCCCTTCTTCACTCTTATGGTATGGCTCTCATTTTTCATGAACTTTCAAATATTAGTGACTGAGGGTCACATCTACTAGTTTTTTCAGTAGCCAAAAATGTAGTTCATCCAGGCCAGGTGACTTCAATTTATCCAGGGCAACTAGATACTGTTACTAGGGTATCAACTCTCTCAGATATTTCTGTTCTCTCATTTCCAATGCAAAAGACATTCTTTTTTTTTTCCTTTTTGAAGGGGGGAAGGTAGGGCAATAGGGGTTAAGTGACTTGCCCAAGGTCACATGGCTAGTTTTGGTTTTAAGGGTATGAGGCTATATTTGAATTCAGGTCCTCCTGACTCTAGGACTGATGCTCTATTCCCTGTGCCACCTAGCCACCCCTGAAAAGTCATTCTTATTGACAGAGAAAACAGGAGGGAAAAACTCCCTTCTCTCTATTATCATTTGTCATTGTCCCTTCCACCCCAAGCAACAGGCTTAACTTTTCCTTGATCTTCCTTTTTTTCTCCCATTATACTTTGAAAAACAGTGACTACAAACTGTTGTCCTTTACTTCCCTCACCAACTTCAGCCTAACTCTACTTCCTATGAGCCGCTTGCTTTAGAATCAGAAGACCTGGGGCAGCTAGGTGATGCCACGAGTAGAGCACCATCCCTGGAATCAGGAGGACCTCATTTCAAATGTGGCCTCAGACACTTGACACTCTTACTAGCCTTGTGACTTTGGGCAAGTCACTTAACCCCAACTGCCCAAAAAATAAATAAAATAAAAATAAATAAAATAAAATAACCCCCCACCAAAAGAAGAAGAATCAGAAGACCTGCATCTCCAAGTTCAAGTTTGTCACTGATTAGCTGGGTGACTTTAGTGGCATCTTCACTTCTCTCAGTTTTCTTCTTTGTAAAATGAGAGTTTAATTAAATAATGGGTTCCCAAAGTAGGTGATACCACCCCTGGGAGGCACTAGGCAGATCCAGGGTGGGGCAGTAGAAGACTTGGGTGTACTTGGGTGGCATTGAATAAAAATAAGGGGTGGTGGGAGCATAAAGAAAGAAGAGAAGATTAGAAAATTTTGAAAAACCATTCATACATAATAAATGATGCAAATTTAAAAACAAAAACAACTTTTGAAGTATTAAAGAAAGTAGATTTCCAGGGGGGCACTGATTAATTTTTTTTAAAGGAGACAGTAAGCCAGATAAGTTTGGGAACCTTTGAACTAAATGATCTCTTTAGATGAATTCCAGCAATGAACTATGAACTCAAATCAGATCAACTTTTGCCCATCTTCCCTCTTGTGGTATGGGTCTCATTTTTCATGAACTCTCAAATATTACTAACTGAGAAATTACATCTTCTACTTTTTTCAGTAGCCAAAAATGTAGTTCATCTGGGTCAGGTAACTTCGATTCATCCAGCGCAGCTAGATACAAAAAAAAAAATACCTATAAAGCACCTACTATGTGTGAAAGAGTATGAATGTTTCAGAGCTCTTTTGAGGTTTGGGGGTTAGTTGTCCCTGCATATGTAAAGACCAGAAATACAGTTATATTGGTAGAATATAAGCCATGTCAATAAGCATTTAATAAGTTCCTACTATTTGTCAGGTACTATGCTAAGTGCCAAGGACATGAGAGAATGTGAAAGTCCTTGCCCCTTAAAAGCTCATAATCTGTAAGAGAAACAACTATATACAATCTTGTACAATCCTACATGTATATACAGGATAATTTAGAGGTAATCTCAGAGGGAAGGCATTAGTGTTAATGGAGATCAGGAAAGCTTATTGGATGGAAGAGATGGAAGCCAGGTGGCAACGAAGTAGAGATGAAGGAGAGAATGGGGACCAACCAGTGAAAATCTGGAGTCAGGAGATAGTGTCCTGTGTGAAGAACTGCAAGCAGGCCAGTGTCATTGGATGATAAAGTCCATTGAGTGTGAGAAGGTATGGGAAGACTGGAAAGGTAGAAAGGGGCTAGGCAATAAAAGACTTTAAAAGCCCCAAAAGAGGATTTTGTATTTGATCCTGAAGGTCATATGGAAGCTCTGGGATTTATTGAGTAGGGAGGTGACATGGTCAGATCTGCACTTTAGGAATATCACTTTGATAGCTGAGCAGAAGATGTACCAGAGTGGTGAGAGACTAGAGAATGAGAGACCAACCAGAAAGTTATTACAATAATCCAAGTATGAGATGATGTGCCAGGGTGATGGCAGATCAGCAGAGAGAAGAAAGCATATACGAGATGTTGTTAAGATAGGACTGGACAAATGGTTGGCTATTGAGGGGTTATAGCACCTAGGTTGCTACCCTGTGTGACTAGGATGATGGTGGTGTTCTCAACAGTAATAAGGAAGTTTTGAAGAAGGGAGAGTTTGTGGGGGAAAGATAATTAGTTTAGTTGAGTATGACATCTATGGGACATGCCTTAAAGATGGTTTGAGATGCCATTGGAGAAGGTCAAGAGAGAGGTTGGGGCTGGATTAATAGATCTAAGAACCATAAGCATAAAAATGATCATTGGAACCACAGGAGTTGGTGAGATCACCAATTGAAATACTACAGAGAGTGAAAAGAAGAGAGCTTAAGACAGAGCCTTGGGGGACAACCATGGATAGTTAGCTTGATCTGGTTAAAGATCTAGCAAAGGATAGTAAGAAGGTGTGGTCAGAAGGATAGGAAGAGAACAGCAAGAGTGCAGTGTCATAAAAACCTAGAGAGGATGGGGTGGCCAGGTGGCGCAGTGAGTAAGAGCACTGGCCCCAGTGTTGGGATGACCTGGGATCGAATCTGGGCTCTGATACTTAGCACCACACCCAGAAATAATTGGCCATGTAACCTTGAGCAAGTTACTTAACCCCAATTGCTTTAAAACAAAAAACCTAGAGAGGAGAAATTTTCAAGGGGAAGAGAGTGACAAGCAATGTCAAAGGATGCAAAGTAAAGAAGGATGAGGATTGAGAAGAGGTCATTGGATTTGACAATTAAGAGATCATTGGTGACTTTGGAGGGAGCAGTTTCAGTAGGAGACAATGGGCTTACCCCCTGAGTTCAGCTTGTCCTGTGCTATTTTTCCTTCAACCTATTAAACAATATAGGAAGGAAAAAAAATAACTTAAGGTTTGAAAAATTGGGAACTCAGAATTACCTGGCTTATAGGTTAGCCTTCAGAGATGAATATTTTAGACATATATGGAATAAGTTAGGGTGGGGTCTCCAACATAAAGTAGCTATTGCCCCTTGAGCAGAGAGAGCCAAGGATTTTAGCTGGATCAGAAGCAGGAGATTATGGAGATCATGAATCCAGTGGTACAACATCTGGTGGAATAGAGTCCAGGAGAACAGCATCCAGCAGCCTGAATGATGGGTCTGTCTGAACAGTATGAAGTACAGGCTATGAGATAGGCTTGGACATTAGTTGGTTGGAATCTCTGGAAAACATCAGCAGACACAAAATATTGGATGTGTGAGTTGCTCCTTCACATCTGCTTCCTCTTCAGGGATGTGCTGCAGCCAGCTTGGCTCCTAAGATCTGATTATTAAATTTTTTAATGTGAGCATTTGCACCTCAGAAATTGGCAAATGCTACAAATCAGACCTTGATTGGTGTTTTGTTGATTGCCTAGACTTTAAAAAAAATGGGGGAAATGTTAATGATGCAAATTAAGCTTAAAAGTGTATCACGTATACATCTTTATTTTCTGGAAAGCTGATTATTAAACATTTCCCAACACAGTTCTAGGTATACTTCCACATGCATGAGCCCTGACCATGTCTGTTCCCACCACGTATGCCTTTCCACATGTGTTTCCTACATGTATCCACTCTTTACTCATGCTGTACATAGTTATGGGACAGTGAGCTCCACATGGAGGAGGGAAATGTTTTGTTGCTATTTTTCTTACTACACCATTTTGTTAAATGCCTTTTCTATGTGTCTTCTGTCTGACTCTTAAAGGTAAACACATTGACAGGGGCTGATGAGCTATGGTTTTAGTAGATTTAGACTTAATAGAATTCTTTGAACCTAGAAGAACTGGGGACACACCCTGAGAGCTAAGGATGCCCTGGGCATTATATGTGTAAAATGCTGGGATACTGGAGGTAGTAACTTAGGAAGAGAGAAATATAACAATGACAAATAAGATATAGGCCTGACCTCAGGGAGAGCAATCACATATACCTAGTGCTTTTTAGGGGGGAAGGGATGTCTCATCTTCCCAACTAAGCTCTAAGCTCCTTGAGATCGTCTTGTTTATATCTTGTTTATCTTTACCTTCCCTATAGTACTTAACTCATACCGTGTTTCCCCGATAATAAGACACTGTCTTATTATTTTTTTTTTGACAGAAAAACACCAGAAGGCTTATTTTCAGGGGAGGGCTTATTTTAATGAACATTGACAGCAATTTTAATAAACAGGTAAATGTGAACAAAAAAATGTACCTTTATTCAATAAGCAAATCACTGGGGAAGAACAGGATGATGCGCTCACTGCTGCAGCTCTGATTGGATGCAGCTCGGAGCACGGCGTGCGTTTCAGGGGGGGGGGCGGTGCATACAGAGGGTACCG
>NW_027186304.1:70696206-70699669 GCF_028583685.1 Petaurus breviceps papuanus | reverse complement strand
ATAGGGCTTATTTTCGGGGGAGGGCTTATCTTAGAGGAATCTTACACGGTAAGGGGAGGGCTTATTTTCGGGATAGGTCTTATTATTGGGGAAACACGGTAGTAGGCCCTTAGTGAGTATTTGTTGAGTGATCTAATTAATTTAGAAGGTGATTTTAAAAGCAGTTTTTGCCCATTCCTCAGTGACTGTTCACCCACTCTCTGATTATTGTATTCGTTTTCCCTGTAATATTTGGAATGTTGGAAATATCTATAGCATTCTAAGAGTTAAGGAGCTCCCATGGCTTGAAAAAGATGTTCACCATTGGAGGTGGTATTAAATGCTTCTCCAAAAGGGAAAAGTCTAAAGGAAAAAAGAGAGTAAGGAGGAGTGGGGCTTCTCATTTTATGAACAGCTCAGCAGTGGTGGCGCCCCAGTCAGCTGCTCCACCCCAGCAAAATCTTGCAGCAGGGAAACCTGCCTGTGGCCTCCTCATTTAACCCTTCCATAGCCCTCACTTCAATAAAATACTGAGAAAAAGATCAGAAGAACAAGTTGCCCACTAAAGGGGGGGTGAAATAAAAGACCGGTTTGAATGTTGCTCCACCCCTGACTTTCTTCCCCCAAAGAGCCTTCTGTTCAAAGAAATTAAAGGACTGCTAGCAGTTCACAAACTCAGGACAGAAGAGCTTTGCTATATAGCTGCTGAATGGATTGTGGGTAACCAGACATTGAACATTTTTTCTGCTTGTGAACTTTTGGAGACCACACGAATGAAAGAGTATTTGTCCCTGGACAAATACTCACTGCAAAAAGCAAAGAAGCCTTTAAGAGGAAGTGGATCTTGCCTTTGTAATTTCTTTTTTGTTGAGAGAGACTGACAGACAGAGAGATAGACAAGAGGAGGAAGAAGGAGGGGGGAGGGAGGGGGGAGAGAGACAGAGAGGCAGGGAGAGAGAGAGAGAGAGAGAGAGAGAGAGACAGAGAGAGAGAGAGAGAGGCAGAGAGAGAGACAGAGAGAGAGAGAGAACCAACCAACTTACACAACTTACTTTTCAGATAAAAGAACCTTGACTAATATGTTGAATATTGCTAAGGACATGTGTTTACGTGTTTCTATGCTACAGTGGTTGAAAAAAATGTTATTTTTGAAAAATAAAAACCCACATAAGCCTCCATATGTTGCAGTCTTCTTCCCCTTCCTGTCTCTCAGCTTTCATTTTACAAATGGCCACAAATGTAGGAATAAATCAAGCAGAAGATCCCACCTTGCCAAAGATGCATTTTGTGAACACCTCCCAATCTCCGGGGTTGCCACATCTCCCCATCCTCCTTTCAGGGCTGCCTCAGGCCCCACAGATGAACTTGGAAAACCTTATAGTCTCCTGTCAGGGAAGCACTTATTTGCCCTGAAAACAGACACCAGAGTTATTATGCTTTTTTTCAGAAAGAAAAAAATCCGAACTAAAACAAAATACACATTTTAAGTGAACATACACTTTGTTTTCTTTGAGGAGTACTTTACCATCCAATCCAAACAATTCACACTTGGTAGTTCATCTTCCTTTTGTATGCCATATAGTTCTAAAATCAAGCTAAACAAGGCCTTGAATATTGTACTTTTCAAACAGGCCAAATAGGGATTTTGCCATAATTGGATCACTTACTGTGTGACTAATCACAGTCATCTGTAACCACAGTGACTGTGGTTTTAACCTTACTTGGTCATTTGTAAACCACATTGATGACCCAGCCATCTGCAGCTAGGCTGCCTCTGTCTGTGAGTTTCACAGCCCATCCCTAGAGTGTCTAAAGAGATTGGGCCTCCTACATCTGGGATAGGAAGTGGCTCACTCACAGTTCGCTGTCCAGGAAGGACCTGCACAGTCAGAGACTGGGCTTCTCTCACTTAAAACCTTTTTTTTTTTTTTCAGTTCAAATCTTTCTCCAGTGAATTCAGATCTGATGTTTGGCTTCAGATTCAATCAACAAGCATTTATAAAATGCTTATTATATGCCAGGCACTATGGTAAGTACTCAGCATATAAAGAAAGGCGAAAACACAGTCCTTGCTTTCAAGGAGTTTACATTCTAATGGGGGAGATATGTAAAAAATTATACATAAACGTAAATATGAAATAAATGGAAGGCAATCTCAGAAGGAAGGCACTAGCAGTGAGGGGAATAGAGGAAAAGAGTGGAGCTGTAGACTTTACAAAATGTGCTTCTCTGCCTTTATGGACAAGACAGTAAGCTCTTTTTCATTTAGGCAGCACTGAGGTCCCAAAGGAAAAAGTAGGGGACATGGACTCTTCTTTAAAAAACAACACACTCCCTCCTACTTAACTTCCTCCCCTGTGCGGTCTGGAAAATGAAGGCCTTTTCTGGCTTCCCTCTATAGAACATCCTAGGCCTCTATTTCTTCCTTTATTGTATAAGGAATCCTCTTCACTCATACAACATTCACTAGTCATTGGAACAATCCTTGCAATGTGTCATTCACCAGTGAGGGTCCCAAAGCATCTCATAACCAATGTTTCCCCACTGACTCACCATAGACGTGCTATTGCCTTCAGAATGGAGACAATTAGCAAATGACAAATGAGCCCCTTTCCCCTCGAAGGCAAAACTTAAAATTTCCTTGACTTGGAGGGCTTAAAAACTCAGTTAAGGATGTGGTGGCTGGTTTACAAATTATATAAATGATTTAATTTTTATTCTTTTCCTTCTCCTTACTACTTCCCCAGAGCATCTCAAGAGGAATGACTTCAGTCAATGCTAACTTCTTTATCCCACATCATTCTATAGCCGGAATCCACTGGTGACCAGGTTTTGCCAGAAGACCTGAGGAACTTGAATACCATTCAGAGCAGTGGCATTTGAGGCTGCTGTTAAGGAATAGAGAATAGCATTAGGAAAACTATTTTCCCCCTACATAGAAGCTCCATAAGCTGAGGTGTTGTAGTGAAGTTGGGATAACCAGGGTTCAAGTCTTAACTCTAACACATACAGGCTGTGTGTCACTGGAAATGTTGCTTAACCTCTCAGTACCTCAAATGACTAAGACTAAGTTGCAAAGAGGTTCCTAAACACGATCCTTTTGTTGTTTTTCCATCATTTTTTAGTCAAGTCCAACTCTTCATGACCCTATTTGGGGTTTTCTTGGCTAAACACTGGAGTGGTTTGCCATTTCCTTCTCTAGCTCATTTTACAGATGAGGAAATGGAGACAAACGAGGTTAAGTGATTTTCCAAGGACCACTCAGCTAGACAGTGTCTAAGGTCAGATTTGAACCCAGGTCTTCCCAACTCCAGGCCTGACTCCCTATCCAGTGCACCACCTACCTGTCCAATCAATATTACTAGAGAAAATTTATTCATAAGTAGTTCCCGATAATACATAAAAGTCTCACTTAACTAGTCAACTCTCTCTCTCTTTCTCTCTCTCTCTCTCTCTCTCTCTCTCTCTCTCTCTCTCTCTCTCT
>NW_027186304.1:70662433-70696196 GCF_028583685.1 Petaurus breviceps papuanus | reverse complement strand
CTCTCTCTCTCTCTCTCTCTCTCTCTCTCTCTCTCTCTCTCTCTCTCACACACACACACACACACACACACATACACACTTTAAAAAAAAAAGAAAATGTCTTTGTGAGGTGGTTGATCTTGTTTGAGATGAAGAGTAGGGAGGAATATAGTCTCTTCCCAATGAGGAAGGGAAGCAACAAATGGGAAGGAAACTCACTGGCAATGCTTGTGAAATCCAAAACCGGATTGGTAAGAAAAACATCATAAATTATGGATCCCCTGGAGCCACCTCCAGCCTGTCATGTGCATGATCTGTCTTCATTGTACTTTTTTGTGTGGGAGAAACTGTTGTAAACTAACCCAAGGATGAGCCTGTGCCTAGGATCTCTCACTGCCTACGGCCGCTCCCATAGACCCTTGCCTTCCAGCACAAGCACCCCCATTGGAAACCAAATGTTTCATGTAATAGATAGCGGGCCCAGTGGGCAGGCACAGGCTCCTGAAGGCGGGTGAAGGGGAGAGGAGGCTTGAGCTGAGCCTGGGCCACTGGAGCTTAGCACTGGTGGAAGCGCCAGCTGCAAGGACAGGGACCCGCAGTCTCCCAGGAGCACAAGGCTCTCTATTGTTCCCCAGTACACTAGTTTAAAAGACAAACAGATTAGCCCAGAGAGGCTGGGAGGAGGAGGGGAAGAAAGAACTCAGAGGTTGCAGCAGTCGGTGTCAGCAGGAGCACTGTACTTTGTGATATGAGGAGAATCAGGGCTCAGAAATTGCCTGAAGGATCCTATCCCAGGGTGTGGAGGGAGTGGGAGGGAGGAAGAAAGGATGAGAAATTCAGAAAAAAAAAAGAGAAGGAAAATGGGGGAGGGGAGGGAGTATATGGTTGTTTGGATTTGGGTTTGGTTTGACCAGCTTCTCCTCAGACCGGAACATGTATGATTTCATCAGTGTGGGTACACACTTTGCCTGACCCAGATGGCAACCCTTCTGCTCCTTAGACATTCTTAATCGTGAGTCACCACAGCCAAAACATGTCTCATGCCGGAAGACAGTGGAGAATGGCAAACAGTGTTCTGGACTAGAGTCAGGAGAGCAAGGTTTGAATTCTACTTGGGGATACAGAGGAAAGAACGTTACGTCTGAAATCTTGACTCTCCCCTCTGACACTTAAGACCTTTGGGAGTTTGGACAAGTCCCTTAACCTTCCTAGGTCTCTGTTTCCTCTTCACTGATTAAAATGAAGATGTTGGACTGGAGGTATCTGCTAGCTCTATGATCTATGATAATATTCTTCCTAGTTGTAGGATCTTAGACAAGTTACCAAACCTCTAACAATTTCAGTTTTCCCAACTAGAAAACAGCAATGGTGATATTTCTACTATCTGACTCTCAGTTGCTGTGAAGAAAGCAAACCATAAAATGCTGGTTAACTGTGTGAGTTATTATTAGTAGTACTTGATGGCCTTTAATCACAAGATTATAGACTTCTAGTTGAAAGAGCCCATAGAGGTCTAGTCCGGTACCCTATCAAATTCGGTTCCGGCCTCAGACACTTAACACCCACATAAAAAAACTAGCCGTGTAACCTTGGGCAAGTTACTTAACCCCAATTGCCCTCCGAAAAGCAAAAAAAAAATCTAGCTGGTCTGGTCTTTGTTGTGAGGATCATAACTGCTTAATGCAGTGCTTGGCATATAGTAAGTGCTAGACAGATGTTAGTTATGATGAGGAGGAAGAAGAAGAGGAGGATGAATGGTCTGTTGCTAGGTTCTGACTTAATGATTTGTTGATTGATGATGTAGTCCTGGAGAACCTGGACTAATCTCTAGAATGTGGTGATGAGGCATCTGGAGCCAGACAACTGGAGGAATCTTATTTCCTATTTCCTTAATGGTACATGAAAAATCTCTCCTGGGATCAGAGATCTGGGATCAGAAGGGATCTAAGAGCCCATCTGCTCAAACCTCTTCATTCTTCAAATAAGGAAACTAAGATCCTGGGAGGATATGTGATTTGTCTAAGGTCATACTTATCAGTATATAAGCAGTAAGCAGTATCAGAGGTTGAATTTGAGCTCAGGCCTTCCAACTTAGGCCATATCTCTTTACATTGCACCATGTTGCCTCCTCAGTTGAAAGGGATCTCAAACCACCTAATCCAGACTACACATAAATGGGTGTTACCATTTCCATTGGTAATTCCCAACTAATGGTATCTAGCCTCTGCTTGAAGACTGCTGGTGATAGGGAGCCCACTTGCTCCCAAGGCAGCCCATTTCATTTTTGGAACACTCGATTGTTAGGAGACTTTCCTTTACGCTGAATCCAAAGATAAAACTTCTCATTGTTTCTAGTTCTACCCTTACTGGTCTACAGGCAATATGGTGAATTGGGGAAGCACAGTAGCCACATAAATTCACCCCAAATAAAAATAATTGCTTCTGTTTATATGGTGCTTTTTCCATTTATAAATCACCTTCCAAAAAGGCATTATTAATATTCCCATTTTCTGGGTAAAGAAAGTGAGACTGAGAGATAAATTTTTTGCTAGTTGCACAGTTATTAAAGGTTGAGCCCGGACTCAGAGTCAAGACAAAACCATCTAAATCACACAGGTCTTCTCACCCCAGTCAGTGTTCTTTCTATGTCATCACTCTGCCTTTTTAAAATTAGTTCAAAGAGACAACATATTAGTATACACTATGTGTGACAATGAAGTGCAAGATGGAGGGAGAAAATCTGAGCACTTAGGCCTTGCATTTTAGCCTTTTTCAGCAAATAAGAGTTTGTTTAAATAGAAGTTAGGTCTTCCCTCTGTGTCAGCTTTCCTCCTCTAGCATGACAGATACAGAAAGGAAGAAGTCTAGGCTAAATGCTCTAGGGAGGAGTCCAGGGAGGCAGAGCTCAAGGAGTTAGGAAATCACCCAAGGGACTTAAAGAAGGTGGAGCTGTTTTCCTTCTGTTAACTCTACAGACTGGGGCAACTGAAGTCCATGAAATGTAGGGCGACAGAAAAATGTCGTTTGCTCTTTATTTTTTCTTTGGAGTAGATATGCTCTGACCTCTATCATTATTCTTCATGTTGAAACTTCCGATTGGAGCTCTTATTTGAAGGACAAAAATAAAAGACAGAAGAAACAACGCTTTCCCTGATGCTTCTTCCCCATGCCCATCTCCTCCCCCTTGTAGTTTTCTTGGCAACAAGTCAACCTCTCATCCTAAGGTGGACAGACCCCTTGCAGCAGATTCGAATTTGCTTGCTGCCAAATTGGCCTGCTGTTGTCTCTCTTTTAGCCACTGTAACCAATACCACATCAACAATGAGTTATGAGATTAAAGTTACAGGAAAAAAAATGTACTCATTCTGCAGATGTCGTCTGGGACAGGCTGCTTCTGTAAAGACTGTGTGGGGCAGATCCATTATTTATTTATTTATTTTTGGACAGGCAAACAGCCTCTCATTTGTTCTTGGTAATTTTCTAATTTTTTTTCTTCTTTTTAATGAAGGCTCAATTATCGGACTAAAAAAAAATGGGGAACTTTATCTGGCAAGAACATGATTATTGAAATGAATGGGAAAGTTGGACTTTCTCACAGGGGCAGGGAAAAGAAAAAATCCAAATCAAGTTTTACTTGTGAGTTAGGCCAAAGCACTAGAGAAAAATTGAGGGGTTGGGGGAGGAAGAATGGGTAATATCTTCATAAATTTCTGTTCCAGGAAGTCACTCCCAGTAGGGGGTGGAGATAGGAAGGGGATGTGAGAGACAGATGAGCAGAAACAGAGAGTCACACAGAGGCAGAGGCATCCCTTAAGGAGGAAAAGGGGAGGGGGGGGTCACCTTACTTTCATTTCTTTGAGATTTATTTTTGTGGGTTATGGGGGGTGGGGAGAAGGGGCTACAGAGTGAATGTGTGCATGTGTGGGTAACGTACTGTCAGCTGTTCAATGCTGTAACAGCTGGTACCTGTAGACCAAAGTACAGTGTACATTAGCAACATCATTATTTAGCATTACAGCATTAAAAAGATAATTACTAGTTAGCGAAGCAGAGGATAGATAGAACTGATACTGCAGATCCCTTGGCTTCTACTCTCTGGCTACCAGGGTAATTTAAAAGTGTTTATAGAGCTTCCACACCTGTTACAGAACCTTTTACTTTAGAACATTCTGCATAAAGGACTCACAAGAGAAGCCAAGGAGTCAGTGTACAAGGGACCTGTGCACAGATGACCCTGGTTGAAGAAAACAGAGTTACAAGTAAAGTCTCTGAGGCCACCATGGCTTCTCTTATTCTGTCACACCAGAGATGCAGTGTGGAGTAGTGAGAATTTGTGCAGAGAACTTGACTCTGCTACTTAATACCTGTGTGACCTTGGACAAGTCACAACCTCCCTAGACCTCAGTTTCCTTAACTAGGGTATGGGACTAGATGACTCTTGAAGGCCTCTTCTAAATCTATTATCTTTTTTTTTTCCTATTAGTATCCTTTCTCTTGTCCCTGTAGGGTGTTGGAAACTATTAAACTAATTCATTCTTAGCTTTTTTTCAAGGTTTATCTGGGTAACACCTCCTAGGGAAAGCCTTTCCTTATCTCCCCACTTAAGAGTAGGTGTTCTGTTAAAATTATATTGTATTTACTTATCTGCTTGTGTTGTGTTTCCCAACCCCACCACAAAATAGAACATAAGCTCCTTGAGGGCAAGAAATATTTTTAGATTGTTTTTGTATCTATAGAGTGGGGCATATGTCTCTCATAAAGCAAGTGTTTAATAAATGCTTGCTAAATTGAGTGATAGCCTGATTCTTTTTTTTTCATCTCTACTAGCTAGAGCAAATATACAAGGGATATCATTCATTTCATGTGTATTAGATAAAATTGGTGTGGCTCAGTAGAGTTCTGCATCTTGAACTTCACTATCTCTTACATGGTTCTGAACACAAGTAAGGTCAGAATCATTTTCAGCCTCTGGCTTCTCACCTGTGAGACTGATATTTCTACACTGACCTACCCCATAACAGGAAAAGTAAGTTGTTATCAGTTACATCAAGGCTAAGGGGATTGATGCACAAGGAGAAAGGGCAGAGAGCTAGTGTTGATTTTTTATAATAAAGTAAATGCTATAGTAAATTTATTTTCTGAATAATAATTCATTGTATTTCATAGACTCGTACAAATTTAAGGATGGAAGGAAGCATACAGATCATCAAACTCAACCACCTCATTTTACAGGGAGGTAGGGGTAAGTTGCAGATGTGCAACTGTGTTTTGCAACTCTGTCCACGTCAAATAAACTATACTTTCACATATGGTTATCTAAAAGTGCTATCTAGATAAAGGAGATTTAAGACTCTGAAGCAGCTTTAAGATCAACAATTCAATTCAATAACCATTTAATAAATGCCAACTACCTGCAAGGCACTGTATGAGGTTCTAAGGACACAAAGACATATTGAACAACCATCCATGCTTTACAACATGACTATTGTTCAACGTGAAGGTATTTGTAGAACCTATATTTGATTACATGACACTATGTGGGGGGAGGGAGAGGGAGAGGGGAAAATTGGAAACTTAGAAGAGAGTAGAACTGAATGTTGTAAACTAAAAGTAAATAAAAAGACATCAATATAATTAAAACAAGAAAAAAAAAGAAAAACCATCCATGCCTTAAAGGAGATTATGGTCTCATTTTAGGATTCTTGAAGTCACTTGTTTTGTCCTATAGTCTAGAAAGCCAGAGAGTCTTTCCATTAGTCAGTATATCTCCAACTAGTACCATCAGATTGTATTTTGTATCACAACAAAATGAATTAACAACATTTGAAAAAGAAGGAAACGATTGCTAAGTACCTACCATGTACCAATTTTATGAAGACCTACAATATCTTCTCGAAATAACACCAAAAAAAGATGTCACATTCATCGCTTGGGGTTGGAATGCTAAAGTGGGAAATAAATCAAAGATAATTGTAATAACAGGCAAGTTTGACCTTGGAGTACAAAGTGGAGCAGGGAAGAGACTAATAGAGTTTTGTCAAGATAGCTCAATGGTCTTTTTTCACTCAAACACTTTTTCAGCAGTCTAAATGGCAATTCAACACATGGACATCAGCAGATGGTTAATATTGAAATCAGATTGGTTATAAACTTATAGCCAAAGGTGGAGAAACTCTATGCAGTCAGTAAAAAGGAGACCCGGAAAGAACTGTAGCTCAAATTATAAGCTTCTTGTTGCAAAATTCAGACTAACATTGAAAAAGTAGAGGAAATCATCAGACTATGTAGATATAACTTAAATAGCATCTCTTATGAATATAAATACAGGGTAAAGAATAGATTTAATGGATTAGATCTGATAGATAAAGTGCCTGAAGAACTATGGACAGAGCTTCAAAATATTGTACAAAGGCAGCAATAAAAAGGAAAAACAAGAAAGCAAAATGACTATCTGATGAGGCTTTCCAAATAGTTGAGGAAAGAAGGAAAACAGGAAAGAAGGGAAAGGAAAAAGGGAAAGATATATCCAGTTGAATAAAAAACTCCAGAGAATACCAAGGAGAGATAAAAAGGTTTTCTTAAATGAGCAGTGCAAGGAAATGGCAAAAAAAAAAAAATAATAAAATGGGGAAAACAAGAAGTCTCTTCAAGAAAATTAGTTATTAAGGGAAAGTTTCATGCAAAAATGGGCATGATTAAAGACAAAAATGGTATGGGTTTAAGAGAAGCAGAAGAGATTCAGAAGAGGTGGCAAAAATATACAAAAGAACTATGTGAGAAAGATATTAACATATATAACCCCACAATAGTATGGTTACTGTTCTAGAGCCAAACAACCTGGAGAATGAAGACAAATGGGCCTTGGGAAGCATTGCTAACAATAAGACTAGTGGAGGTGATAGAATTCTAGCTGAGCTATTTAAAACCCTAAAAGATGATGCTGTTAAAGTACTGCAATCAATGTACTGGCATGTTTGGAAAACACAACAGTGGTCACTGGATTGGAAGAGATCAGTCTATATCCCAGTTTTAAAGAAAGGCAATGCCAAGGAACATTCTAATTCCTGAACAATTGAACTCATTTCAGATGCCAGCAATGTTATGTTTAAGATTGGGCAAGCTAGACTTCAGCAATATGTGAACTGAAAATTACCAGAAGAAGAGGCTAATTTTCAAAGAGGCAGAGTAACTAGAGACCAAATTGCCAATATTCACTGGATTATGGAGAAAGCAAGGGAGTTTAAAAAAATTACTTCTGCTTCATTGACTATACTAAAGCCTTTGACTGTGTGAATTGTAACAAAATGTCACAAGTCCTCAAAGAGATATGAATACCAGGTCATCTTCTTTGTTTCTTGAGGAACCTATATGTGGATCAAGAAATAATAAATAGTTAAAACTAAATATACAACAAATGATTGGTTTAAGATCGTAAAAGAAGTAGAACAAAGCTGTATATTGTCATCTTATTTATTTAACTTATGTACAGTGTATATTATAAGAAAAGCCAGGCTAGATGAATCAAAAGCTGGAATTGAGGTTACCAGGAGAAATATCAACAACCTCAGATATACAGATGACATCATTCTGATTGCACAAAGTGAAGAGGATTTAAATCAAGAAGCCTCTTGATGAGGGTGAAAGAAGAAAATATAAAAGCTAAGTTGAAGCTTAACATCAAAAAAACTAAGATCCTAACAATTGGTCCCATCCCTTGTGGTGAATAGAGGAAGAAGAAATAGAAGCAGTGTCAGATTTTATATTCTTGGGTTCAAAGAACACTGCAGACAATGACTGTAACCATGAAATCCGGCCATTGAAATTGCTCCTTGGAAGGAAAGCTTTGGAAAATCTGGACAAAAATACAAAAAAGCAGAGATAACACCTTACCAACAAGTATCTGTATAATTGAAGCTTTGGTTTTTCAAGAAAAGCTACATGGGGGCGGCCAGGTGGCTCAGTGAGTAAGAGCACCGGCTCCAGTGTCAGGATGACCTGGGGATCAAATCCGGGCTCAGATACTTAGCACCACACCCAGAAATAACTGGCCGGTGTAACCTTGAGCAAGTTACTTAACCCTGATTGCTTCAAAAAAAAAAAAAGAAAAGAAAAGAAAAGCTACATGGTGCAGAATCAACACTTTTGAATTGTGATTCTGGGGAAGACTTTTGAGAGTCCTTTGGACATCAGGGAGGTCAGATCAATCAATCCTTAAGGAAATTAATACAGACTATTCACTGGAAGGTTAAATACTGAAGCTGAACTTTAAATACTTTGGCCACACAATGAGAAGGTGGGACTTATTGGAAAAGACCCTGAGGTTGGGAAAGATTGAAGGCAAAAGGAAAAGGGTATGGCAGAGGATGAGACAGATGGAGGGAGAGAGAGAGTGTGTGTGTGTGTCTTGGAAACAATGAACATGAACTTGGACAGACTGAGAGATAGTGGAGGACAGAAGGGCCTGGTGTGCTATGATCCATTGGGTCACAAAGAGTCAGACATGACTGTACAACAAACAACAAAGTGCTTTATAAATATTATCTCATTTGATACAACAATCCAGTGAAATAAATGCTGTTATATCCCAATTTCACAGATGAGGAAATTGAGGCAGGTAAAAGTTAAGTGCCTTGCCCAGGATCACTCAGGTCTTCCTGACTCCAGTCCCACTGCTCTATCTACTGTGCCAATTATCAGTCATCTAGTGGGGGAAAAACACCACCCTTCCCCTAATTCCCCTCCAAAAAAACCTAGAGAAAGCCCACTGAAAAGTGTTAAGCTTATCTGAGGTGTTTGAGGAGTGTGACAAATCACTTCTGAGAAATTTCAATTTATATAGAGGATTCACCCAAAATGCATCCTTGGGCCTTAAGGAAACACATTTTCTACCTATTTGACCAATATAACCTGATTAGGAATTTGACAATGTGCTTATATGCCTTATATTCCTTTCCTTTCCTTCTCAAAGTCATTTGAACATTTAAATTGCTTTGTTTAAATATAAAGAACAGAACATTCTACCCAAATATTTTATTCTTTTCTAAAAACTATTTTTCTTAAAGGGAGACCTCAAAAGGAAATAGCAAAACATTGCTTCTTTACCCATCAGTAGGGGCCAAATGTAGCTACAAATCCAATGACCCGTTCTTCCTTCTGTTTTTCTAAATCCTGGATCAACCCAGAACTAGCAACCACCCAAGGGAAACGAGAATTTCAAAGAATGGAGCAGTAACCATTTTCTTCTTTATATTACTTAGTCTCTTGGAAGAAAAAAAAAGTGAGGACATGGAGGAGAAAGAAAACATGAGTCCAAGATCTCTCCAGACAGTAAGTAAACTGCTTTTTGTTAAAAGGAAAATGTCTTTCTTATCCTTTCTGCCCTCAGACAAACCTGGATGTATTAAAAAGGAAATGCAACAAGGTCTCCATTAGGGCTAACTTTCTATTCATAAGTAGTAGGCTTTGAGTTTCTCCTGGTTTCCTTCCGGCAGAAACTATGGATGGTCTGTAGGAAAATTCAGGAATGCTATTCATATAGAACAAAAAACAACAACCTTAAAAAAATTTCCTGAAATGTATGTGTCCCTGGTTTCACATGATGCTATAATTCACGCACTAAAGGAGGGTGAAAATTGTCATTTCCTGGTCCTTTTGATTGTGGTTTTTCCAGTGAGGAGAGCGTTCTGACTAATCAATTTTGCTTTTTCTACTTTAAGTCCCCTGTGCTGCTCAAGGAGGGAGAATTGAGTCTGGAGGGGGAGGGGAAGGGGAAGAAGGTGGTTCAGAGAGGAAACAACAGCCTTGCAGAGATCACAGAGTTGCTCTTGGTATCAATCATCTCTCCTTATTGTGAGATTTAAAAACAACAGCCAGAACCACCTACATAAACCGGCACTGATACACGTGGCTGCGTGTGACTTAAAGCATAAATAAGGCACAAGCTGCCTTCCCATCTGATAGACGTTTCATATTAAAGAGGAAGCTGTGATTTCAAACAGAGGACTTTAGAAGCCCAGAATTCTATTCTGAAAACACCAGTGACATTGATGATAAATATTCTTGGATTTTTCTCCTGCCCTGCATAAATTGATTTCGTTTGGTGCCTTCCTGTCCCTTGTATTCAGAGGCTATAGCCAAATCTCTCTTGATATGTGCTTTGGAGGATCCATAATATAGTTTATGGATGCCAGTCTGGAGAGTGGGATAATTCCAGCTGAGACAGAATGTACCTCCAATTTAAATCACTCCAAATGTTGTTCACTTTTACATGCTTGCAAGTCTTCTCATCTCTACCTCCTAGCTTTCCTGGCCTCCTTCAAGTTTCAGCTAAAGGCAAGAAGCCTTTCCTAATCCACCTTAATTCTAGTGACTTCCCTCTGTTGATTATCTCCAATTAATCCTGGACATATCTTGTTTGTACTTAGTTGTTTACATGTCTCCAAGATTAAGCTGTGAAGACTTAGAGAGCTGGGACTGGGTTGTTTTGGGGGGTTGCTGGAGGGTTTTTTTTGCCTTTTTTTGTATCCCTGATACTTAGGACAGTGCTTGACACATAGTAGGTACTTCATAAATTCTGATTGAGTGACTTTTTCCTATATATATTCATATGTGTACATGTTGTTTCCTCTGATAGAATACAAGCTCTCTGAGGGCAAGGACTGGTTCATTTTTGTCTTTGTTACCCCATCTTTTAACACAGTGCATGGCATATAGGAAAGTGCTTACTAAATGCTTCCTGACTGATTGATAAAAAATAATGATCATTTTTAAATTTTTTTTGTCAGTGATGAAGTTACCTCTAGGACTAGCCTTGAAATAAGGTTGTCCAAAACATTGCTGATGTTGAATTGATTCATTGATTATGAATTGCTGATGAAGAACAACATGGAGGGTCAGTCTGGTAAGGGGCACAGAGCTCTGGAGTAGAATCAGAAGACCAGTATTTGAGGCTTGGTATCTCCTCTTACTAACTGTGTAAGTTTGGACAAGTCAAGTAACTTCTTACAGCCAATTTTCCTATTTGTAAAATGGGGATACTGATGTGCCAACAACTTCATAAGACTGATGTGAGATAATGTACGTAAACTAACTGCAAAGCTTTGTATAAATATAAGGGTTTTTTTTTTTTGAGGGGGGAAGACAAGGCAATCGAGGTTAAGTGACTTACCCAAGGTCACACACTAGTTAAGTGTCAAGTGTCTGAGGCCGGATTTGAACTCAGGTTCTCCTGACTTCAGGGATGTTGCTCTATTCACTGCATGACCTAGCTTCCCTCTAAATGTAAGTTTGTTTTTTTTTTAATATTTTCTTTTCTTTCAGACACACATCCCAAAATTGCAGCATCATCCTCCCATTATCTTTAAACCAGAAGGAGAATCATGTGACAGATGCTAACAAGCATCAGATTATAACAGCAAACTAAACAGAGGAAAAATACATTTCACCCTGGGATCTTGAATCCTGATACCCCCAGTGCCAATGTTCTAAGACTCTTTCTCCAGGGAATGACTCTTCGGGGAATTAATTTGAGGAACAAATTTCCTGAATGGGAATCACTAATTCCAGCAGGAAATGAACCCCAGAGATTTTAGGAAGAATTTTAAGGAGGTTCATGATTCCTTTCCTTCCTCTATGACTACTGTAGTTTTATATGTGCCCAATTCAGGACATATAGCACCTACAGGTGGCACTTGGATACAATGAAAAAAAAATAAATGCAATCAAGTCCCATTGTTCTCTAGGGAAGACACTTATAAGTAAAACTTTTATCCACCCTTAGTGAAAGGCAATGCCTGGCACAAATGTGTCAAGTAGCAGAAGGACAATTAATGGGACATTTTCAAATCCTAACCAAGACTAACTGGGTTGTTTGCTTCAGAGCCTTCCTCATCAATTTTGAGTTACTCAGGTGATCCTTTAATTTACCTGGAAGCATTAGAGGAATCGTGTCAAAAATTTTATAGAAGAATTAAGCTCACAAAGTGATAAGTTACAAAGCTCAGCAAGCTTATTAGAGGGGAAAATTGAAGTTGCTGCCAATTATTAATAAGGCAGATGAGCTTGAGATGAGGATAGAAGCAAGTGGACTAAAAGAAACAGATCCCAAAAATTCAGAATGTAAGATGCTAGAGGGGATGGACAGTGCATAAGTTACTTTTAAGAGATCTTAGTTGAGTACCAAAAGCTCCTAACACGTTGGTGTAATGGGAAAGAACTCAGTTGAGGAGTCAGAGACTCATAGCATCTCAGATTTGGAAGGGATCTTAGAGGTTATCTTATCGAATCCCTATCTGAACGGCTAGCCCTTCCATCTACAATATCCCCACAATGCCCCTGACCTGGGCCCTTGTGATCTTCCATTTGTCGCTGAGGTAGGAGAAGCATCTGTTTTATGTAGGTGGGCTAGTTTCCCTTTCTGGGGACTGAGAGGCCATTCTCAGGACTGTCATTAGTTTGACTTCCTTGTCACCTAAAGCCTAAAAAGGCAGCTGGTGTTAGAGGTTTTAGTGGAATTCCCCCTGCCCTGTGCAAAGTGATTGAACATGGGCCTCAGAATGCCCTGTGAGTTAGAAATGCCTTTCTGACCTAACTCTGCCAGTTGCTGTGCTGAAAGTAGCATTTTTGCTTCATAATTCCCACCCCAACCCTATACTTCATCCTCATTATGACCACTATTTATTTCACCCCTCAGTCCTTTTCCCAAACCATCAACTATACATTGGCTATACTTTCCTCCTTCTTCTATCTCAATCCTTGGTGAAACAACTCGGTTGTTCAGTCATGCCTAACTCTTTGTGACCCCATTTGGAGTTTTCTTGGCAAAGGCACTGGGGCGTTTTGCCATGTCCTTCTTCAGCTCATTTTACAGGAGGGGAAACCGAGTCAAATAGGGTTGAGCAACCTGCCCAGAGTCACACAACTAGTACCTGTCTGAGGCTAGATTTGAACTCAGGTCCTCTTGACTCCAGGCCCAAAGCTCTATCTACTGCACTACCTAGCTGCCCTATAAGGGCATTCTACACTTTACTCTAGACTATCCTTCACCTTCAATTCCATTGCACCCTTGGTCTAATTATGTCTTGCCAAGCCCCTATCCTGGATTATTCCCACCATCCATTTCCTTTGCTCATATTTACATGCACCTGAATGAAGCTGAAGGATTTTTTTTTTAAACTGTGCTGACTGGGTGCATTACAAATATATATTCTAATTCCAACTATTCCCTCTTCAAAGCTAGACAAATATTCTCTTCCTAATTGGTTTATTATTCCACTTTCCACAGTGACTGTTTCAAAACTTCTCATCTCTCCTCAAGCTTTTCAGGAGAACCCCTCACCAAACTTTCAACCTCTCTAATAAGGATACTTCACCCCCCAAAAAACTGAGATTATCCATGTGGAAATCTCCATTGTCATTTCCCAATATTCAGACATCTTCCCCTGCCCTCCTTCACTCTGGTCTCAGAGGAAAAGACAGCCTTTCTCCTCAACAAGGCACACCCTTCTCCACACCTCTTTGAGCCCATCCCCTCCTGACTTCCCCAGCAAATTGTTCTTAATGTCATCTCCACCCTCTCTGTTATCATTAACCTCTTCCAATCCACTAGCTCCTTCCCTACTGACTACAAATATGTCCTTCTCCTTCCTTAAAAAACCTCACTTGATGTAACCATTATCCTGCTCATTATCATCCTATATCCCTTCTGTCCTTTATGGCCAAACCCCTGGAGAAAGCCTTTTACAATGAGTTCATCCACTTCCTCTTTCTCTTCTAAACCCTTTGCAATCTGGCTTCTGACCTCATCATTCAACTGAAATTGTCCTCTTCAAAGCTGCCAATGATCTATTAGTTGTCAAATTTAATGACTTTTTCTCAACCCCAATCCTCCTTGACCTCTCTGAAGCATTTGACCTTGTCAATCACTTCCTTATGCATACTCTCTTCTCTAGGTTTTGGTGACATTTCTCTCTCTTGTTTCTATCTGTCCAATTACTCCTTCTCAATCTCTTTTTCAGGTCTTCCATCCATGTCATACCCCCCTAACTGTGGGTGTCCCCCAGGGCTATGTCACAAGTCCTCTTCTCTTGTTGCCCTAGACTATTATTTGGGGAACTCATGATCACTCGTGCCTCTGCAGTAATTGCCAGACCCTTTTATAAGTCCTAGTCTCTCTACTGAGCTACAGTCACGCATCTCCAACTGTCTCTTGCATGTCACAAACTGGTTGTTTTGTAGGCATTTCAAACTCAACATGTCCATAATAGAACTCTTTTGCTCTTCAGAACTTGTCCCCTTTCTACCTTTCTAGACATCTTATACTTTAATCCATTCCATGAGAGTCATGAACTCTATAATTCAACTATACTTAGCTATTTGCAGCTCCTCAAACACTGTCATATATCTCCTACCTCCATGCCTTTGCACTGTGTTCCCTATGCCAGGGACATTCTCTCCCCATACCTTCACCTCTCAGTTTCTCTGATTTCCTTCAAGTCTCAGTTCTAATCTTAACTTCAGTAAGAATCTTTTTTCCAGCACTTTATTAATACCTTTCCCTTTCATATTGCTTTCATCCTCTCGGTAAATATCTTCTATGTACTTAGTTATTTAGATGTTATCTTCCCCATTAGAACATACACTCCTTGACACAGGAACTATTGTGGTTCTTTTGTTTTGGTTTATTCTGCTTTGTTTGCCTTTCTTTGTATCTCCAGAGCTTAGCAATTAATAAATATTTGTTGACTGACTAACAATTCTTCCTGGGTTCCTTCTGCTGATATCATTTGTTCTTGCATGAATCACTAGAAATGAGTATTGGTCATTAGGCCGAACAAGTCTTTGATGCATCCCAGATACTCACTCCAAGATGTCACTGGATCTCTCCAGTTTTCAAAGGAGGTCAACCAATAGCTGCCTCTTTAGTCAGAAGTTAGACATATTTCTTCTATTCCTTTTATTCTTTTCTATAATAGGGAGACCAACCCTAAATTTGTGCATGCATAGCTGTTACTTGATCCTGGAAGAAACATAATCATAAGACAAAATTTGCACACCCTCCTTACTTGAAATTGAGAGCCTCTGTTCTCAGTCACTTTTGCTGCTGCCTTTTGCTTTTAACTTTGATAAATAACTACTATGGCATACTGCTGTTTGACTTGCCCATTCGCTGTGCTGGCCTCTGTCTGTACAGACTACTGAGTGAACCTCTATTTATAGCTGACTTTACTTTTTCTAGGGCTTAAAAAATTTTATCTGGTATTTTCCCTGAATTTCCTCCCCAAATTTGATCATTTTCTCAAACTTTTTGGTCTGAAATTTGCAAGTTTCTTGCAAATTTCTACTATTACACTCATGAAAATAAAAACTCCCCTCAGTCCATTGTCTGTAAGAAGGTCTTATATGGGTATCTAACTTCCAGCTATTCACTTTCTCTTTTCTCCCACTCTTAAGTCAGACACTATATACTCACATCTGATTTCACTTTTGGTACCATCTGTCAAGAAACCTGATTTATGGTTCTGATTCTGTATACTCACTCAATCCAAAGAGAAAGTACATTGGAAAGTTAAAGCCTTGTACAAATATTAAGTATCATTAATGTTACTTTTTGATGATCATTAACAAAGTCATACTCCAATGGCTGATGATTATGGTGATGATGATGATATAGTGACTTCTTGCTTCTGGAAGACTATGGCAACAACTATAATATAAGCTCTAGCAAGATGTACTATGCTGGAAAAGTTTAGAGCCTACTTTCTGACATATTAATTAGGTGATGGTAGCAACTGGAGTTCTCAGAGCCTCACTGCAAACCCCAAGGATCACAAGAAGGAAAACACAGCAGCAGGTCAGTCAAGAAGACCAAAGATCCTGTGACCAAGTCTAGGAGTAAGACTAAAAAGGAATGATCCAAGGGAAACATTCAAGACAAAGTCAACAATTTGGTTTTGTTCAACAAAACAACCTATCACAGATTCTACAAGGAGGTGCCCAAACAAAAATTTATCGCCTCTGCCATTGCCTCAGAGAATATTCCTCCCAGGAATTGTTTGGTAAAGGTCTAATCAAACATAATTGTCAGTCATAGAACCCAAGTGATCTAAGCCAGGAATGCCCAGGATGGAGATGCTCCAGCTGGTGGTAAAGATGCATAAAATGGTTCAGCAAATTTTATGCACAAAAATCTATTGAATTAAAAATAAAGTTTAGAGCAGTAGCCAGCTGGCTAGCCTGCAATCAATGGATGAGCCAGAGAGACTCAGCATTGGGATGACCACCGGAGGATGAATGTTTTGAGTCATAGCAACTCATTCAGCCACATATTAAGGCTGTGGCTGGTACCAGTAAAAGATTATTCATGTTGATGTAATAATGTATTTTTTGAACTATTGGAAAAGTATAAGCATGGTGACTAAAATAGACATGTCCTGCACAGCAAAAAAGGTGACTTTCTCCCTGCATATCTTATAATATGTAGCACACGAGAGTAGTAGAATGGACTTATTATATTGCTCCAGCTGAGAGTGAGATAAAATCTCAAGAGTAGTGTAAAGCCAAGGGAGGTGGTAACAATCGGTTATAAAGGGTTGTGTCATGGAAGAGTGAAGAGGCCTTTTGACTGCAAATCTATATCTGAGTACCTTAGCCTGGGATGGGCCAGTTCTGGGCCATTTTGAGTATCTTCCAGGTTTCATCAAACCTAAGCTTTTCTCAAAATATGGTTCACTACTTGTATGAGTATCTGCTCACAGACCCTGGATTGATTGGCTCTCACCTCAGGATAAGAGTCTAGAGAGCTGAGAAATACCAAAATACCTACAACCTCCTCCCAACCCCAGAAACTTAGGGGGTAGCCCATCTATTCCTAAATTTTCCTACCATCAGGTATTATTTTGTCATTGTCTCCCTAGCCTCTAGCACTGTGGCTTTCGTGTGGTAGCCACTTAATAAATGAATTGTTGAATTCAATTGAATGCTGTATGTGCACGGCCTCATCTAACCACCAGGACAAAAATGTTTTATGGTAGCATAATTTGGACCTCTCTTTCTTCTCCACCCCACACTAAACAATTATGGCACCTGGATGACAACAGCTTCCAAAATTACAACAATCACAAAGGTTACTTGAAAAACTAGAAACCAAGTTCTCTCTCTGTCTCTCTCTGTCTCTCTATCTCTGTTTCTCTCTCTGTCTCTCTCTCTGTCTCTCTCTCTCTCTCTCTCTCTCTCTCTCTCTCTCTCTCTCTCTCTCTCTCTCTCTCTCTGTCTCTCTCTCTCTCTCTCTCTCTCTCTCTCTCTCTCTCTCTCTCTCTCTCTCTCTCTCTCTCTCTCTCTCTCTCTCTCTCTCTTTCTCTCTCTCTCTCTCTCTCTCTCTCTCTCTCTCTCTCTCTCTCTCTCTCTCTCTCTCTCTCTCTCTCTCTCTCTCTCTCTCTCTCTCTCTCTCTCTTTCTCTCTCTTTCTCTCTCTCCCTCCCTCCCTCTTTCCTTTCCCAAAGCAGTGGTGATATATATTTAATCAAATAGGTGGCAAGAAGGGTGGAGGAGAAAGATAAGTTAGAAGGAAGTGAAACATGGTCTGGGCTTTGAGGTATCTTAATCCACCCAGCTTTGGATCCATGAACTTGGTGCCATATTTTCCTGATTGGTGAGTCAGCCAGTACAAACACACGTGGTCCACTATATCTAGTTAGTCCCAGGCCCCATACCATGTTTCACACTCCATCTGACAATTTAACTTGACCATCCAATATGATAGCATTTGTAAAGTGCTCAGCACAGCACATACTAGGCATTTAAGAAATGCTTGTTCCCTTCCCCCATTTCCTTGCCATCTGCCCTGCCTCCCCTTTCTCCCTCCTCCCCTTTCCATCAGTCAGGAACAGTAATCAAGTCAACACTTTGCTTCTGGAAAGGAAGTTTTGTGCTTCCTTTGTGCAAAAGCTTCCCAGTGGCTCCACTGACCTCAGTTAATTCCTAAACCACAAAACTGGCCACTGCTTTCTTTTAAGCTTTGTCTCCTCCTGTTATAATGTCAGCTTCTTGAAGGCAGGAACTGTCTTGATTTTGTTATTTGTAATCCCATCACTTAGCATGGTCATTGGCATATAGTAAATACTTAAATTTTGCTTATTATTCATTCATTCATTCTCATATATTCATTCACATATGCATAAAATATTCTTTATTTCTGGTGTTAATCTACCACACTAGGTCAGAGTAGGTAAAGGAATGACTGACTCTTAATTAAAACCACCAAATAGATGAGAGAGATGAAACTACTAAACTTCCAGTTAGGATGATGCAAAATGATGATTCTGAAAGTCAGAGACTAATTCTGAAAGTCAGGGTAATTGGTGCAGAGGAAAGTACTTTGGACAAGCTACCTCTTGATTGATCTTTATCCTGAAATGGAGATGATAACATGTGGTATCTTGCAGGATTGTTGTGAGTAAAACACAAAGCAGAAAGCACTAGGTTACAATGTGAATTGTTGTGAGGAATAATCCCCATGGGATTCCATGGAATGTTCAATATAAGAAAAGACTTCTTACTAAAATGGAATTAAAGTTGTATTGGAAGAGGCAGAATGGCCTTCAAATCAGGATAATCTAGGTTTAAGTTCCCTCCAGCCCATACTGGCTACGTGACCCTGGGCCAGTCATGTAACCTCTCTGTGCCTCAGACATCTTTCTAAGACTAAAAGTAGCAAGATAGTTGTTGATCTACACAAGTATTAAGACTTTCCTCACCAGGGAATTTCCTATACAGATATGATTTCTATATATGATCCATGATATCTGGACCATATGTGAGATATATGTGGGACTGGTCTTGAGATTTCACTGGTATGAGGGGACTCCCAAAGAGGAAACTCCCTCTTCTTCTGCAGATCAGGACCTCCTCTGCAAATTGCAGTCCTAGAGGTGCCTGGGGATACTGAAAGGGTAAGAGCCTTGCTTAGGGTCACATAGTTAGCATGTGACAGGACTTTAACAACAGAACTTTCTGACCTGAGTTTGGCTTTATATTCACTACCCATGATGCTTCTCATCTACAGATAATGAAGGCACATGGGCACATACATATAAAAATATTGGACTACGTATTTTCCCTGTATTTGTAAATGCACAGTACAGGTTATACCATAGAACAGGAGGAATACTGAGCAGAAGCCTGATATAGCCCTTGCCTGCATGAGGTGGCAGGGAGGGAGAATCTCTTTCTTCTCAGGAAGATGGCTGTCTATGATGTTTCTGAAAATTTCTAAGAACTTCTACCTCATGGTTTCTTTTAGCAACCTGTTCCGATGTTTGACTAAGAAGTTTCACCTCTAACTCATGCTATAATTGCAGCTCATTTCTTCTTGTTTTATGGTCTATGAAGATCGAACAGCTGAGCAGTGTTCTCCTTAACCTCTTGTATGAGTAGAACGACCGTCATCCTTTTCTCATTGAAACCACTTTTCCACCCCCTTAGTCATTTAGGTTGTTGGTTTCTAGCGTTTCCAGGCAGATGTACGCCCACCTAATGGCCTCCTCCACTGACCAGAATGAGTCTCCTTCCTACCCCACCAAAGAGCTTTATTTCAGGACCTGTTGCTTTAGAGATATTATTAATGTTACATTTGGGGAGTAAGTGAGTGAAGAATAATCCTTAGGGAAGAATTTGAATTTAAAACTTCCCGCTCCAGATTCCTGGGGTTGTCTATCTTCTTTGAAGCTAAATTCTCCTAATTAGAATTCAAGCTTCTTGAGAGCAGGGACTATTTTGCTTTTCTATTTGTAGTTTCAGTGCTTAGCACAGTGCTTAGCATGCAGTAAGTAATATATGTGTCTTCATTTCTTTTTATTCCCTTTAAAAATACTTATCTGTATATATTAGTATATAAGAACCATGTTTTTAGGTTGATCATTCCTACACTAGAAATTTGGAGCAGCTAGGCGGTCCAATGGATAGAATACCAGGCCAGGAGGAAGACTCATCTTCCTGAGTTCAAATATAACTTTAGATATTAGTTGCATGACCTTGGTCAAGTCACTTAACCCTGTTTACCTCAGTTTCCTTACCTGTAAAATGAGCTGGAGAAGGAAATGGAAACCACTCCAGTATCTTTGCCAAGAAAACCCCAAATGGGTCACAAAGAGTTGGACCTGACTGAAATGACTGAACAATGAACACTAGAAATTTGTTTTATACTTCATATGTGGTAGAAATTACTGAGAGTAAATTGGTATCTTTACTCATAAGTTGATTTATTTAGAGTCTGAGGAAAGGCAGCCTGTCATAGCATTGGCTTTAGGCTCAGTTTCCAATCTCACTTTGGCATATGCTTCCTTGTATAAAATTGGACAAGTGACTTAAACTCCCCGCACCCCAGTTTTCTCATCTCTACAATTAGGGGATTGGAGTAAGTGACCTCAAAGCCCCTTTCCAGCTCTAGATCAATGATCTCCAAAGCTCAAAAGCAGGCATTGTCTTTCTGCTTGTATTTGCATTCCCAGCATTTATCTTAGGGCCTGAAGAACAGTAGGCATTTAACAAATGCTTATTGATTGACTGTCAACTTTTTACTCCTGACAATGGCTGCATTTGTTAGTTTCAAGCCCTATGAGGGTGTCATGAATTTTGTTTTCTTCACTGTACTGCCTTCCCATTTGAGTAAATTATCACTCTTTACCTAGCACTACTATGTTAATCAAAGGCAGCTAGGTAAATTGAGTGAACAGAGTGCTGTGCCACAGTCAGGAAGACCTGAGTTCAAATGTGACCTCAAACACTTTCTAGGTGTGTGACCTGGGCAAGTCATTTAACTTCTGTTTGCCTTAATCCACTGGAGAAGGAAATGGCAAACCACTCTGGTATCTTTTTTTGTTGTTGTTGCTTTTGGAGGACAATTGGGGTTAAGTGACTTGTCCAAGGTCACAAAGCTAGTTTTTGTGTTGTGTCTGAGGTCGCATTTGAACTCAGGTCCTCCTGATTCCAGGGCCAATGCTCTATTCACTGTGCCACCTAGATGCTCCCATTCCAGTATGTTTGCCAAGAAAACATCCATGGACAGCATTGATGTGCTATGGTCCATGGGGTCATGAGGACTTGGACATGACTGATCAACTATATGAAAGCTAGAAAAACTAACCAGAAAAAATTTCTTGGTCTTTTGATTCCCTTTTTCCTTCTCTCGGCATTAGGAAAATTAAAGGAAGGTATGAATTTTCAGAAAGAACATTTTGGTGCTTCTGAAATTTAGGCACTTTAGCCCAACTTCAAGATTTTCCCAAACCAACCAGACTGATCAGTGATCACCACTTGTCCACATGTATATATGGTAGACAGGGTGTTAAATTATGGGCATCAGATCTGCCTGTCCCACAAAGATCTCTCTTGACAGTTTGTCATAATGCTTCTAATACCCAACATGTAATCAATTCTTTTGATTTAAGGTCTTGTAACTACAGAAGGTCCAGGTAAGCTACAAATATGTTACCTGGAAGAATTATACCTTAGCCTTGTGACACTCATTTTCAGTCAGCCCAGATTAGTTTTACTTCTTAACTACTTCAAAAGATCTATGTTTTCATCACTGTCAGCACTCCGTCCAGCCAAATAGACCATGACCCCTTCGTAACTTGGTAGATGGCTTCATAGGTTACTATGCCTGAAAAAAAAAAAAAAGAAAGCCCTCTTTTCTTTATACTCTCTTCTTTGATGATTTCATCATCTTCCAAAGATTCAATAATCATGTTATGCAAATAACTTAAAAATCTCTATATCCCTCTTCTAAATTCCAGTCTTACCTTGCAAACTGTCTGCCCAATATCTTTATGTCCAAAATGGAGCTCATTACATTTTTTTCTCAAACCATTTCTCCTCTAAACTTCCCAACTTCTGTTTGTGGTACCACTAATCCTTCCAGGCACTTAGATAGGTAATGTTGGAGTTATTTTTGACTCTTTCCTTTTCCCTTATGCAATCAGATTCCAAATATTGTCACTCCTACAGCCTCTCCTGCTCTCCACTCCCACAGCATCTTATCCTAGTTCAGGTCCTTATGACTTCTTCCTTGAACTAGTATAATAGCCCTACAACTGGTCTCCTTGCTTCCAGTTCAGGGTTTCCTAACTTGGAATCCATGAACTTGTTTGTTTTAAAAAATTACTTTGATAAATGCATTTCAATATAAATGGTTTCCTTTCAGATACTACATATTTTGTCATGTATTCAAAAACTTTATCCTGAAAAGGCATCCATAGGTTTTTAACAGAATACCAATAGATTCCATGATGCAGAAAAAAAAAGTTAAGAATACCCACTCTGCTGTATCCCAAAAAGATTTAACAAAAGGGAAAGGACCTATTTGTACAAAAATATTTATAGCATCTCTTTTTGTGGTGGCAAAGAACTGGAAATTGAAGAGAAGCCCATCAACTGGGGAATGGCTATGCAAGTTGTGGTATATGAAAATAATGCAAAGCTATCATGCTGTAAGAAATGATAAGCAGGTAGATTTCAGAAAAACCTGGACTTACATGAACTGATACAAAGTGAAGTGAGCAGAACCAGATCATTGTACATGGTAACAGCAATATTGTACAAAGATCAGCTGTGAATGGCTTACCTCTGTTCAGCAATACAATGATCCAAGACAATTAAAAAGAATTCTTGACAGAAAATGCTATCCCCATCCAGAGAAAGAATTGATGGAGTCTGAATGCAGATTGAAACACACAATTTTTCACTTAAAATTTTTTTTCCTTTTTGGTCTGTTTCTTCTTTCACAACATGACTAATATGGAAAAATGTTTTATGTGATTGTTCATATATAAACTATGTCAAATTACTTAGCATCTCAGGGACAGGGAAGGTGAGGGAGGGAGAAAGAAAATTTGGAACTCAAAGTTTAAAAAAATGAATATTAAAATTGTCTTTACATGTAATTGGGGGAAAATAAAATATGCATAAAAAGAATACCCATTCTGGTCTCTCTCCTTCCCAGTTCATCCTCCACACAATTAACAAATTAACATTCCTAAAACAGATCTGACAAGGTTGCCCTCTTTTTCTAAAATTTTCAGTGGCTTCCTCTATGGTCTCTAAGATGAAATGCAAACTCCTCTGCCTGGTATTTCGTGCCTTCTAAAATGTGATGTTGCCTCCCTTTCTAGGCCCTTTAATTCTTCCTCTTTGTGTACCCTCCAATTCAGCCAGACTAGCCTACAAACTGTTCCCTTAAGTACCATTCCAGTGCCTGGCTTTGCACAAGTGTTCAACCATGTCTGGCCTGTGCTTCTTTCTTCAAGGTGCAGTCCAAGGACCACCTCCTTTTCTGATTTCCTCAGTTATTATTACTTTGGTTCTCTTGAAATTACTTTGCATTTCTTTGAATGTTCAAGTACTCTAGTGGACCAATAACCATTCGATCAATAGAAAATTCCCTCCAAAAATGCATGCTGCAACAATCCCTGCCTGCCCATCCAGTGGAAACCTTGCCCATGGTCTTACATGAGGTCACCCTAGGGGATTCTTATAATGTTGTTGGAGAGTTCTCCTTGGTTTCTCCTAACATCATGATGATACCAATGAGTCGCATTTCCATCAATATCCCTTCCTTTTGTAATGTGACTAGCTTACCTTCTTTCTCTCGTTGTTGCATAGTTATTCAGTTGTGTCTAACTTTTTATGGCCTCTTTTGTGGTTTTCGTGGCAGAAAACTTGGAGTGGTTTGCCATTTCCTTCTTCCATGGATTAAGGCAATCAAAGGCTAATTTACTTGCCCAAGGTCACATAGCCAGTGAACATCTAAGGCCAGATTTGAACTCAGGCCTTCCTGACTCCAGGCCTAGTGCTCTATCCATTGAACCACCCAGTTGCCTCCATTTCTCTTGTATATGTTTTTAATTACATTCTTTATTCTGTTTTTCTTTCACAATTTGTTGTCAAATTTTATAGCCTGTTTTTACTCATTTTGCACCGCATCATTGCCCCTTGGGTGAATGTCAATTTTGATTCCTTACAGGTTGCGGTATCCTATGATTTTGTAATTCTACAATAATTCCAGGAAAACAGTGATATTTAAAAGATGACCTTTTCTTTCAGGAAGAAGTCATCAAAAGAACTTTGTAGTTTTTGAAGACAAATCACCAGCCCCTTCTGTTAGGTTTTTGGCCCATTTGACTTTCCATGAGTTGTATCTCTCCAAAATATATACACTATATGTATATGCAGTGGATGGATATCTGGTTAGATGGACAGTCCATGGAATTTAGAATTTGTCTTCTCATTTTACTAATAAGGAGACTTAGACCCAGAGAAATTAAGTGATTCAACTAATCTCCACTAGTTAGTGGTGGTCAGAAGTAGAACTTGGGTCTCCTAATTCAGTGCACACATTGAAGACAATCTACCAAGATCCCCACTCCTACCCTCATTCCTGAATGAAAATAGTTAAGAAAGTAGACTATGAAGATGTTCAATAGTGGTTTAAGCAGCTTTCTTTTCATCTGTCACATCCATAATTAATTTATCAGCAGAGGTACTGTACAAAATGAGATCTAAAGTGATGTTTATAATATGAATTAGCTTCTTTCCTATCTTATTTGGAATTCTCCATTGTGAATGTACTCAAATTGTAAGAGAGAGGCAATTTATGCAAAAGAAAGCTCTAGTGGCCTAGATTCTGTTGTAAATTTTATCATTCTGTGTCTTCTCTTCCCTTGGGGCTAGAAGACCACGTGGCTAAAGGACAGAATCTTGTTATTTTATATATATTCAACACATTACATAGTAGGCTTTGTTGTTCACTGGAAAGTATATTTACTTTTTCCTTTTTAAGGATAATTGTTCATTTTTCATATTTGGGCTATTCAAACTAGGGTCAAAGATAGAGGTCGTAGTAAAATGGTACAACTCATGCTTTCCATGCATGACACGTATGCAAGTTCAATCCCTCAATCTCTTGTTACCTCAATCAAGAGGCAGTACGGTATGGGGGTGGAGTTAAGAGTCCAAGGAGCTGGGTCTTTCATTCAATTACGCACTTATTACACTCCAGGCATTGTGCTAAGTGCTGGGAATGCCCCCCTACCCAAAAGAAGCAAACAATCTTCATCCTCAAGAAGCTTACTTTCTATTGGCTAATACAACGTATATAAATTGCTATATACATGATTAATATGAAAGAGACAGACGATAACTAGAAGTGGCCTAGTGGAAGGAAACCAGGAATTTTCAGAGTATAAAATGAAGAGGAAGAGCTTTGGAACTTCAGAGGACTATAGGCACAAATGTAAGGATATGGGAGACAGGGTATAGGTGAGGAATAGCAATTAGGCCAGTATAACTGGAGACGGAAATGGCAAACTGCTTCAGTATCTTTGCCAAGAAAACCCCAAATGGGGCCACAAAGAGTCAGACATGACTGAACCACTGAACAACGATGTGACTGACCATCATGAGAGAATTTATTGAATTGGAGAGTGGGGCAGGAGTGCACTGGTAAATGTTTAACCACTGGCTCTCCAGGGGGGAAGATACATATAAGATTCTTTTAAATTTATTCTATATTATTAATACTTTATCCATCTCTTCCTGAAGCCTATAGACTATCAAAAAAAAATAACAAATCAATCTCTTGCTTGTAACATTTGTAAACTTTTGAGGTGTAAAAGCTCAAGCTGAAAATTTAACAATCAACTCTCCTAATTCCAGCATACCTCTGGGGTGTGACATGGACAGACCTGTTCTTTCAAGTCTTTCTAGCAGGTATGTGGAGAATGTATTGCAATGGCGAGAGAACTGAGGCAGGAAGTCTCAGTAAAAAGCTAGTGCAATAGACCAGTAGAGTTGATGAGAGCCTGAAATAGGACAGTGGTTTTGAATGGACAGAGAGAGAATAAGAGGCAAGAGCTATTGCAAAGAAAGAAATTGCCTTAGTAGTCTTAGGTTAGTCTTCTGGGCCTCAGTTTCCCAATTTGTAAGATGAGGAGTTTGGGCTAGATGACCTCTAAGATGCCTGACAGCTTCGAATCTGTGATCACAGGCATGTTTATAAGGTGTACCCAGTTACACCTCAATATGCTCCAGTCCTCTGGCAATGGCAGGCTTGCTGGGGATGCTGAGCCCACCAAAGGGAGATGTGGATTTTTCTGGTCTCTGAGGCTCTGCAGTTCCTGCAGCCACCAATCTTGTTTCCTACCATTGCTTTTCCCCCTCCTGCTTTCTTGCCTCTGTGGTGCAGAAGGAAAAAGGAAGTGTTCTTAGTGACTTGCTCAGCCTATAATCTAGGTTCCTTCTTCCTGTACCTCTCTGGGGTTCTCTCTGCCTTCCACACTCTGTTGGCTCTTCTGCTTGGTGGACCCCAGTTGCTGTGGAGTCAGGCAAATTATTAGCAGTGGTATGTTAACAAGCAGTGGTTGATGTTTAACAATTGGCTTTTCAGGGGGGAAAGGTGCATATAAGACAGTTTAATTTGCATTATTAGCATTTTCTCTATCACTTTCTTAAATTGCAAAATCAACAAAACAATAAATCAAGTCCTGTTTTGTAATATTTGTTGATTTCTGACATAAATGCTTTCACTGATAATTTTAACAACAGGCTTATGAAAACTCATAATAGATTCCTCTCTAAGACCCGTAGCTGTTGATCCCCCTCTTTCTGTTACCTCTTCCCAAACCTGAAGATACATAACTGGTTGCCACCTTGTCAGGTATTAAGCGACAAGGCACTTTTAAATCTCTTGACTCTTCTGGCATTCTATTTGTGTCCACATTTTGACTTTTGTCTTGCCACTGGACTTAGATGATGCTGGAGGAGAGTGTGACAACTTTGTCAGCTTTGCCCCACTTCAATCCAACTGACACGCAAGTCAAGATATCACCCTCGTGATGTCATTGGTCCTGTTTGAGAATGAAGGAACAACAACAGCCTATAGCATGTGGCCCTGAGGCTCTGGTTGTTTAGGCAAGGAAGACAAAAAAGTTAAAGTTTTTAAATCTAAAAGGAGGTACCAGTAGTCACCAGACCTTACACTGAATTGTTGACCTTTGATAGAAAATTGCACGGGTAGGGGAGCAGGATCCAGCAGGAAAGAGGCTTTCTTTGCCCTTTACAAAGTTTATGTTCTTAAAGAAAAGCTTAGTTGCTAATTTTAAAAGTTTAATTAACTTTAGTTTCTTTGGTATGAAGAATGAAAATACCCTCTATGATATAATATTCAATAAGTGCTTTCTTTATTAAAATTAATTATCTGGGTGTCCATCTTGATGAAATATTCCATGTCTCTCTTCCTATGAAAGGTCTTTGGCTCAGGAGTCAGGAGACCTAAGCTCTATTTCTGGCTATGCCCCTAGTCAACTGTGTGAGCTTGCTTGAATCACCCGATTTCTCTTGGCCTCAGTTTCCTCACTAGTAAAATAAGGTCTCTAAGGTCCATTCTAGCTACACAATTCTGGGAATAGTCATAGTAAATCAATCCTTTCTTCTAGGGGTGGGGCTTCTGTGGCCTCAAGGCCACATGTGGCCTTCTAGGTCCTTGGGGTCAGCCTTTTGACTGATTCCACGTTTTACATAACAGATCCTTTTATTAAGGGGATTTGTTCTGTGAAGTTTGGATTTAGTCAAAGGGCCTCCGTGGAAGACTTAGAGGGCTGAATGTGGCCTGAAGGCCACAGGTTCCCCATCTATGTATCTTTGATGGGGCATCTTTAAATCTGGAGCCACTGGGGAGGGGAGGGTGTGGGGTTGGAGAAGAGATGCTAACACAAGTTCTGGTTTAGTAGCCAACCCCCCCTCACCCCCCCCCACACACACACACACCCTGCATCGGAGGCTACATAGTATATCAGACCACTGACTCCAAAGAGATGAAAGGAAAAAAGAAAAAAGACATATATTTACAAAGTTACTTACAGTCATTCTTTTTTGTGGTAGTGAAGAGCTAGAAATTGTGGGGATATTTATTAATTGGGAAGGATGGAACAAATTATAGTATATAAATATAATGGAATGATATTGTACCTTAAGAAATAAGGAAGGGGACAGTTTCAGAGAAACTCGGGAAGACTTGTTGAACTGAAGCAGAGCGAAGTGAGCAGAACCAGAAGAGTAATTAATACCATAACAATGTGAAAATACAGAACTCTGAAAAACTGAACTCTGATCAATGCAATAAGAAATCATGTTTATATATGCATGTGAGTATAGTTAAGTATTGCCCAACTACATGTAAAAAAATTTTGGCATTCTTATTTTTTAACATTTTGAGTTCCAAATTCTCTCCCTTCCTCCTACCTCTCCCCATTCCTTGAGAAGACAAGCAATTGGATATCAATTATTTCTTTGATATCATGCAAAACATTCAATAATAAATCATGGATCCAGAGGACCAATAATGAAGAATGCTATCCACTTCCTGAAAGAGAGGTGATGGGAGCTAAGATGGCAGCATAGAAGCAGAAAAACTCCCTGAGCTCCTCCCATAACCACCTCAAATAGCTATAAAATATGACTCAACAAATTTTAGAGCTGCAAAACCCACAAAGTGACAGAAAAAAACAAATCTCCCACTGAAGGCAGCTTGGAAGGCCAGCAGGAAGGGTTCATGGCAGTGCTGGGAGCAGAGGCCAGCCCCACATGAGCCCTTGGTTTTAGCCCCAGGGTGGCTCTGACCAGTGTCTGCAGCAAACTTCGGACTTTGAGGAGTAGATCACCAGCAGGTTTGGCAGTTTCTAGAATTATCAGCCCATAAATGCTAAAGAAAAGTGAGAGGTCACTGTAGAACTCTGTTGGAACTGGGGGAATGGAGGTGTGGTCCAGCCTCTGCCCCTGGAGAGAGAAGTGATGGAGGTGTGGCAGCCATGAAGCCACCTCCATGTGGCTGCTTCAGAGCTCCTGGCCTGCAGATCACAGGGGGACCAAGCAACCATTCAGAGGATAATCGCTCTTGCTGTCTTGGATCTGGATTGTGGTCTTGGGTGATGGACCTGGGGTGTGTGACCAGAGGGCCAGAGTGTGTGGGGGCTGTAGAGATGGTACACTCCTAATAGCTCTGGCAGCTGTGAAAACCCCAATGATTTGGGACAAAGCTCTTCTCCCTGGAAGCAGAGTTCTACTGTGGCAAAGAGCTCAAAAGTCAAGTAATTGAGTTACAACATGAGCAAGCAAAGGAAGCAAAGTGAGCACAGCAGTCAAATCTTAGATTCCTTTTTTGAGGACAAAAAGGATCAAAGTATGGAAGGGGAAGAAGACAACAAAGTCAGAACTCCTGCTCCAAAAGCTTCCAAGAAAAACATGAACTGGTGACAGGCCATGGAGGAGCTCAAGAAGGATTTTGAAAATCAAGTAAGAGAAGTAGAGAAAAATTGGGAAGAGAAATGAGAATGATGCGAGAAAATCATGAAAAAAGAGTCAAGAACCTGACTGAAGAAAATAACACCTTAAAAAATAGACTAACTCAAATGGCAAAAGAGGCTCAAAAAGGCAATGAGGAGAAGAATGCCTTAAAAAGCCAAATTCGCCAGATGGAAAAAGAATTTCAAAAACCCACTGAAGAGGATCATTCCTTCAGAATTAGACTGGAGCAAATGGAAGCTAATGATTTTATAAGAAATCAAGATACTATTAAACAGATCCAAACAAATGAAAAAATAGAACGCAATGTGAAATATCTCATTGGAAAAACCACTGACCTGAAAAATAGATTCAGGAGAGATAATTTAAAAATTATTGGGCTACCTGAAAGCCATGATCAAAAAGAGAACCTAGAAATCATCCTTCAAGAAATTGTCAAGGAAAATTGCCCTGATATTTTAGAACCAGAGGGCAAAATAGAAATCGAAAGAATTCACTGATCACCTCTTGAAAAAGATCCCAAAAAGAAAACTTCTAGGAATATTATAGCCAGGTTCCAGAGTTCCCAGGTCAAGGAGAAAATATTATAAGCAATTTGAATACTTTGGAAACACAATCAGGATAACACAGGATCTAGCAGCTTCTACCTTAAGGGATTGAAGGGCTTGGAATATGATATTCAAGAGATCAAAGGAGCTAGGATTAAAACCAAGAATCACCTACCCAACAAAACTGAGTATAATGTTTCAGGGGAAAATATGGTCATTCAATGAAATAGAGGATTTTCAAGCATGATGAAAAAAATCAGAATTGAAAAGAAAATTTGACATTCAAATACAAGAAGAAAGAGAAGCATGAGAAGGTAAACAGGAAAAAGAAATTATAAGGGACTTATCAAAGTTGAACTATTTACCTGCCTACATGGAAAAACAATAATTGTAACTTATGAAACTTTTCTCAGTATGTGGATAGTTGAAGGGAATATAAATGCATATAAATGTATACATACATATATATGTCTATACAGGAGGGTATATGTGTATGAATACATATGTGAGTGGGTGTATATATGTGTACAGGTATACATAGACAGAGGGCACAGGATCAGTTGAATAGGAAGGGATGAAATTTAAAGGGTGAAATTGAGAGAGAGAGAGGAATACAATGAGAGGAGATGGGGAAAGACAGAGTGGGGTAAATCGTCTCATATAGAAGAGTCAAGGGATAACTGTTACAATGGAGGAGAAGAATAGGAAGGTAAAAGGGAATGGGTCAATCTTACACTCTTTGAATTTGGCTTAGGAAGGGAATGATATACACACTAAATTGAGTATCTTGCCCTACAGGAGAGTAGGGGGAAAGGAATGAGAGGAGGGATGATGGAGGGGAGGGCAGGTTGGGGGGGAAGGTAGTTAGAAGAACACTCTTTTGAAAAGAGACAGGGTCAAAGCAGAGAATAGAACAAGTGGGGGGGGGCAGGATAGGATGGAGGGAAATATAGTCTGTCTTTCACAATATATCCACTACTACATATGTACAACCTATATTGAATTGCTTATCTTCCCAGTAAGGGTGGGTGACAAGGGAGGAAGGGAAAGAATCTGGAATTCAAAGTTTAAAATCAAATGTTTTTAAAATATATTATTATTATTATTATTTTACATGCAACTGGGAAATAAGATATACAGGCCTTGGGGTATGGAGATCCATCTTGCCTTACCAGAAAGTCAGAGAGAGGATATAGGAGAGAGCAGATTGGGGGAGGGGTATACAGAGGGATTGCTGTTTTGAGGTGGTGGGTAGGGGAAAGACAGGGAGAAAATTTGTAACTCAAAATCTTGTGGAAATGAATGATGTAAATAAAAATAAACATAAAATTTAATTTTAAAAAAGGGGCAGGGAAGATCTTCAAATTATCTAAACTAATATATACATCATGTTAGCAATCTGATAGGTGTGATGTGGTTAGAGTTTTTTAAATTTGCATTTCTCTGATCAATACTTATTTAGAGAATTTATTCATATAACTATAGATAAAGTTAACTTCTTCATATGAAAACTGCATCTTCATATACTTTGTTCATTTATCATTTGGGGAATGACTTGTTTTCTTGTAAATTTGACTCAGTTCACTATACATTTGATGAAGGAGGCCTTCCCAGGAAACACTGGCTATAAAAATTGTTTCCCAGATTTCTGCTTTATTTCTAATCTTTGTTACATTGACTTTCTTTGTGAAAACACTTTTTATTTCAATGTAAACAAAATTATCTATTTTGCATAAAAAAATAGAGAGATAGATGATGGCCTGAGTATGTGAAATGAGACATGGTTTTGGACATGGTCGAGATGGGAATTTGTTTTGCTTGACTATGCATATTTATTTAAAAGATTTTTTTTTCTTCTTCTCCCAGTGATGGGAGAGCAGGGGTGGAAAGTAGTTAAAAATAAATGCCTGTTATTTTAAGAAATTACTTAAAATGTACTAAGCTCTTTGTGGCATCAATGTCCTAAGGTAAGGACTGGTTACATCTTCCCCCTCAGAGATCTAGGGGTAATCCTGAGGGGTTGAGGTGTCTCTTTTCTAATGTTTTTGATTCAAGTCCCAACAGTTGGTGTTTGCCCACTGTTAGCCACAGTGACTGGCTCTCAGTTCCATTTAGCACCAATTAGTTCTTAAAAAGGGATATTACTTTGAAGATATGAAAATAAAAAAAGTAGAAATATTTCCCACTAACATTTAATAAGGACACCTTGTAAGAGCTCTGGGAAGAGTAGACTCAGGCTTAGCACAAAGCATTGGTCTTAACAAGTTTGCATCCAGATGCAGCACAAATGAAAAATGAGTCCACAAATCAGGTATTGCTGGTTTGGCATGGACTCAGTTCCCAGACTCTTAGACCTCCTGGACTACTGATGACTCACTGTCTTGACTTTTTGATATCCACAAGGATATAGCCTACAACTTATTTGACCTAAAAATGAAAGAATAAAAATCAAGACAGGAAAAAATAAGGCATAAATATTCACAGGGCCATATGTCGGCCTTGTAGGGAGAGAGACTCTCTCCTTACATCACTGTCACTCACCAGGTGCCTCCAGGAAAGGGGAAAGACGGGGAGATAAAGACTGAGATAAAGGTTTACTAAAGACGTTTTAAAGGTACCCCCAGTTTTGGCTCCAAACTACAGCCAATCAAGCAGAGGAACAAGTTACAGAATGTTTATACATGTTCTAAAGCCTCTCTAAGTATTTCTTCCATTAAATCTCATCATGAATCCAGAAAGCAGGTTTCTCAGCTCTCCCACTTTGGAGAGAGAGACAGAGAGAGGAGGGAGGGAAGGAAGGAAGGAGCCCTGACTCTGTAGTCAAAGGACCCGAGTTCAGCTTCTGCCTATGATGTATGTTACCTGCATGACCTTGGGCAAGGTCTCCCTGGGCCTAGGTTTCCCCATCTGTAAAATAAGAAAGTTGAGCTACGTGGCCTGTCAGCTCTATTACATGTAAATAACAAATGTGTATACGTGTATATTCATGTATGTATGTATATACGGGAATACATATAACAGTATCATTATTCATATATACACACACATTATAGGTGATATGTGTACATAATGTAATACATGTAATATATATGCACACACATATACATGCACACATACAAGCATATATCTCTGTATCTATATTCTAACTTTTCTGTATCTCCATCTCTATTTCTATGTGTATATAAAAGGACCATAGATTTGTAAGATTGTCTCCAGGGACAATCTTACAAATGGCCACCTGGGTTGGTATGATCTAAGGAACTCCAAATCTCTGCTGCCACCCTTCCTCAAATGTCTGTTGGGGATTTCTTTGTTTGCTTGGGGGGTTTTGTTAGTTTCTTTGGTTGGTTGGTTGTTGGGATTTTTTTTTTTTTAATGTTAATGGATGCTTTCTAGAAAAGCAGTTAAAATATTGCCTGGGAGGAATGCCATTTGGGCCCTCTTTATCACCTATTATCCTGGAGGAGCAGAGATTTGAGTTTTCTGGGGAACAGGAATTGTCTTATGTAAATTTTAACAAGGGCCAGGAAGATCCATTAGGGAAGGCAGAAGAGAAAGGTCTGCAGCACCAGAGCTCATTGTAGAAGAGTAGACCTGCTGTGAAGCCCCATAGGGGGTGGTCAGGAAGTAGCAAGCACAAAAGCATTAGGTACTACTAAATGACTGTGCTCCAAGATCGAATGTTGAATACGTGTACAGAAAGGCTTTTCTCTGCCTCTAGAACCTGAAGTTAGACAGGCTTCTGCTTGACTGGGAGGGGCAGGAGGAAGGGGGTTGTGGGTCAGCTAGTACGTTTAGGAACCTAAAGTTCTTGAAGAGAATGGCTAGAGAGCCATCTCAAGTCTGAGAGGCCTGGTTTCAAGTCTCACTTTCCTGTGACTGGGCAAG